>NW_005871058.1:6604728-6653898 GCF_000147115.1 Myotis lucifugus
ACCTTCCTAATGCCGCCGACCTTTAATACAGTCTCATATGTGTGACCCCCAACCATAAATATTTTCGTTGCTACTTCATAACTGTAATTTTGCTACTGTTATGAATCGTAATGTAAATATCTGATATGCAGGATGTATTTTCATTGTTACAAATTGAACATAATTAAAGCATAGTGATTAATCACAAAAACAATATGTAATTATGTATGTGTTTTCCGATGGTCTTAGGCGACCCCTGTGAGAGGGTCGTTCGACCCCCAAAGGGGTCATGACCCACAGGTTGGCAACCCACAGGTTGAGAACCGCTGTTAAACCAAGCATGTCAAGCTCAAAGGCTAACATGGGCCAAATAAACAAGGTTTAAGTTTATGTGGGCCACAAAAAAACAAAAGCTTCAATTTTCATAGAAATGTAGGTTTATTTCAGTAGAGACATGCTGAATACAAAGGGCTGAAATAAATGAGTAATCGTTAACATAAAATAATAGAACATTTTAATAAAAATTAATATTTTTTTCTTGAACATTAACTTACCAGACAATGAATAACTGCATAAGTTAATAAGCGTAACGCAAATAAACCTATTTTTCTTGTTCTCCGAAAGCAAAATATTTCCTGTTGCGCACACCAAACAAGGCAGTCCAAGACTAATGAAGTGGTAATTGGTTGCTAAAATATTCACTGCTAGTATTAGTGGAGAGAAATGGTGTGCCTGCACTAAGGGAAATGAATGCAACACGGTTATAGTAATCAGTCATTAGTGAACGTTGTAGTTCGTTATTAATAATTATGTGTAACAGGATATTGTAAAACTTAAGTTACAAAATTTTTATTAAAATGTTTCTTACATACCGTTTTATTGGCTGGGCTGCAAAAATATTCGTTGTGGGCCACATGCAGCCTGCAGGCCATGAGTTTGACATGCTTGCTCTAAACCTTCCAACAATATTCTAACCACTATTTCCCTGTATTAAATCTTTTGCTGTTTATAGTAGAGGGTTTCTGTTTCCTGCACTAGGATCTATGGCTGATATAGTACTTGGTATCTAGTAGGGCTGATTTAACAGAAACTGAAATATGCTACACTGGCTTGCTAACTAAGTGGTGACTGGCAAGGAAACATATTGCGGGCTAAAAATCCAATGACCCATTACAGCCAAATGACAAAACTTTTGATAAAATTACTGCTACTGTATTGTAATGCCTTGGAAGACAGACCATGTGCCCAACAAGCTTCCAGCTCTGCAAAAGAAGGCCCTCTGCCAGTGGCCTGAAGGTCAAGCTGACTGAAAGGGGTGATGAGGGTGGGGAAACGGGATTGGCATGGCTGGAAATGCCAAAAGGCAAGAGATAAGATGGCAGCCCTAACCAGTTTGGCTCAGAGGATAGAGCATCAGCCCGTGAACTAAAGGGTCCTGGGTTCGATTCCGATCAAGGGTATGTACCTTGGTTTTGGGAGGCAACCATTCGATGCATCTCACATCAATGTTTCTTTCTCTGTGTCTCTCCCTCTCCCTTCCATTCTCTCTCTAAAAAAAAAAAAATAAATAGAAAAAATATCCTTGGGTGAGGATTAACAAATAAATAAATAAATAAACATAAGTGAAATGATCTAATTAGTGTTATGAAACGAAAAACTACTAAGAATATGAGAAACTACTAAGAATACTTCATACCAATAACTTTGAAAGCTAAATAAGAAAAAATTTTCTGGAAAAAAATTTAATAATAGTTAACATTTACTGCATGCTTACCGGTACATGTAAAGGCACTCATCAAAGTACCTCACATATATTAAGTCATTTAATACTCACAACTGCTCATGAGATAAGTACCGTTATTTCTATTTAATATAGAGAAAACTGAAGAATAGAGAAGTTAAGCAAACTCTTCAAAGTCACACTAACTAACAAATACTGGAGCTAGGGTTTCCTGTGCTGTACAGCCTGAGAGTCTACTCTTTAACAACTATGTTAGATTGCCTTTCAGAATAAAAATAACATATGCTATTAAAATATGCCCCTAAATAGGACACTGGAATTGAGCAACAATCATAAAAGAAATGGAGACCCTGGCCAGGTAGCTCAATTGCTTAGAACATTATCCCAGTAGGCCAAGGTTGTGGGTTTGATCTCCGGTCAGAGCACATATAAGAAATAACCAATGAGTGCATAAATGAGTGTAACAACAAATCAATGTTTCTCTCTCTCCCCCATCTTTGTCAAAAGAAAGAAAGAAAGGAAGGAAGGAAGGAAGGAAGGAAGGAAGGAAGGAAGGAAGGAAGGAAGGAAGGAAGGAAGGAAGGGAGGGAGGAAGGAAAGAAAAGAAAGGAAAGAAAAGAAAAGAAAAGAAAAGAAAAGAAATGGAATCAGTAGATCAGCATCTCCCTATCCCCAGCAAAGGCCTAGATAATTTAATGACCAATTTAGCTATATCTTCAAGGAACAGATAATTCCTAAAAGGTAGCAGAATATGCCACCCCAAAATATGCCATTTTGGCATATTATTTTGAACTGTAGGTACTTGAGAACAGCAAATGCAGGGAGAGTCTTTCTCTGAACTTCCCCTATCTGCCTAAAGATAGATCTTCCAAAAGGAACTCCATTGCCATAAATACCCTTTCTCTGGGAGTTTCATCAACCAGGGAAGACCAACTCTTATCATAGGAGAGGAGGCTAGAAGGTCTACACACCTGGACAAACCTGTCACAAACTATCTCATCTCCCATCTATTCTTCTTTCATTCCTAAAAATAATTTACTTTTCCCCAAGAGACTTCCATCTCCCCACTCCCTAAACTGTCCCCTACCCCAATTGAGATGATATTTAAGCCGGAATTCTAAGCCACCTTGGGGAGTTAGAATTTCTCCCTGGATATTGACAAAGATTCTTTCTTTGCTTAACCAAACCTTAGCCAGGCTCCAGAACCTTCCCCTTAGCCCGTCTGTGCACTTCCTTGCAAAATCTAGTATTAACAAGAATCCTGCTAAGTCATTTTAGTAAGTCTCCCATCCTCCACATCTGATCGCCCTCAATATCAGTTCCTCATCTTCTACCATCCCCCTGCCTTCAGCAATAAATCTCTTAATACTGTCTTTCAATGAACAGAAGCTCTTACCTTTATTATAATCCAATTAAACCCCTTTCTTCTATGGCTAGTGCTTTAAAAGAAATATTTGCCTAACTGAAGGACACATATTTTCTCTAAAATACTTATTTTCCTCTTGCATCTAGATCTGCCCTCTACCTGGAACTGATTTTTGTATGGTATCAAATAAAGGTCAACACATTTTTTCCCCACATGGATGTCCAGTTAAGCTGACATTTACTAAATAGAAAATCCTGTCTCCACTGAACTACAATGTTGCCTTGGTCATAAATCAGAATACTTTGTATGTGTGGCTGTTTTTGGATGCTCTTTTCCATTGGTCAATTTGACTACTCCTGTACCAATATCCCATTATTTTAATTACTATAACTTTATGATAGGTCTTGGTATCTGATAGGATAAAACCTTCCAGCTTTATTTTCTTTCAAAATTGATTTGGCTATTCTTGGTCAGTTGTATTTCTGAACGAATTTTAGAATCAGCCAGTCACCTTCATTAAGGGAAAAAAAAAACACACCTACTGAGATTTTGATTGGGTTTGCATAGAATATACGTATTAATCTGAGGCGACCCACTATCTTTACAATAATGATCTTCAAACCCAAGAATATTTTTATTGCTTGCCTTCTAAATGAGTCAGGCAGCTTCCCATTTCTTCCTGTATCCTAAGATAGGTGAGGTACAAATACCCAGCAAAGGACTTACATCCCCAGCATATGTACAATATAGAACTCCTTCAAATCAGTAAGAAAAAGAGATAATCCAATAGAAAAATGTGCAAAAAAACCCCCTTGAATTGGTTTCACAAATGGATATAGAATGGGTTCATAAAAACACAAAAAGACTCAATTCCCTTATCAGGGAAATGCATATTAAAGCCAAGAGGAGATATTGTTGATCCACTTTAATAACATGGCTATTATTTAACAGGAAAGAAGGAGAGGGAAGACCAGATAGATGCATGTCCAATAAGGTCTGAGTGATGTGGGAAGGTGTTTGTCTGTCAATCACACCTGGAAAGGAGTCAGTGGCTAGGATGGGAGTGGCCACTGCAAGTGCACAAAATCTAAATATATAAACTTCTAGAGCAGCAGTTCTCAACCTGTGGGTCTTGATCCCTTTGGCAGTCGAACGACCCTTTCACAGGGGTTGCCTAAGACCATCCTGCATATCAGATATTTACATTACGATTCATAACAGTAGCAACATTAGTTATGAAATAGCAACGAAAATAATTTTATGGTTGGGTCACAACATGAGGAACTGTATTTAAAAGGTCAGAAGGTTGAGAACCACTGTTCTAGACAAAGAAGCCACTCTTCTTCTCTTGGCTCCAGGGTGCTGGGCTCCTGTGACTCCTGTTACCGGGGCATGCTCTTCCGCACCTACATGGCTTGACGCAGGGCCATGCTGGACTCCACACATGGACTAATGAACTTGAATTAACTTAGATAATGAATTACACTGGGCTGCAACATGGAACAGAAGCTCTGGACACTGACCTTGCTTCTGGCTCTGCTGAACTCACAGCTGCACCTTTTCCAGGACTAGCTTAAGGGGCAGGGGACTTTGGAACTCAAGAAATATAACTTCACCCAAATAAAGCCTTTTTCCATCCTCCCATGGGGGCTTCTAAAAATTCTTATTTCAGCAGCATCCCAAGAACCTTCACCTCCCTCCCAAGAGTGATAGAAGAATTCGATTCTCTGGTAACACCACCAGAATGATAAAAAGAAAGACTGAAATTAGCAAGTGTTGGTGAGAATGTAGAGCAACTGGACCGCTCAAGCACTGCTGGTAGTAGTATAAATTGGTAGAGCCACACTGGAATAATGTTTGGCAGTATCTACAAAAGGTGAACATATGCATTTCCTAGGACTCAGCAATTCCACTATATACCCAACAGAAATATGTTGAACAAAATACATATATTAAAAGATTCACAGTAGCTCTACTCATAAAAATCTCAAACTGGAAATTACCCAAAGACCATCAATAGTAGAATGGATTTAAAAATTTTTCATGTATTCACATGAAATACTATGGAGAAATAAAAAAAATGCTCACACGACAATATACATGAATCTAACAAGTAAACAAAGCCAGAGACCAAAAATAAGTCAGACAAAAAAGAGCATATACAAATGGAATTGCATAGTGTGTACACTATAAAAATGGGCAAAACTAATCTAAGTTAGTTATTGTAAGTCTGAATGGTGGTTATCCCTGGGGTGGGAAGAAGTGACTGAAAGAGCAAGAGAGAGCTTCTGGTATACTGGTGATGTTGTTTCTTGATCTAGGTGCTTGTTTTGGGGTGTGTTCATGTGAAAATTCAGCAACATTTATGATTTGTGGACTTTCCTCTGAATATTATGCTACAATAAAAGTTAATGCATATAACATAAAGCAAATAAATCAAATAACAAGCTGGAAAACATTTTCTAGAAGTAACAGGAAAAACTCATGCAAGTCAATTTTTAAGAAGCTAGCATCCAACTGGAAAATGGGTCTGCATACAAAAAGAAAGGTTCAAGCAAAGAGAGAAAAATGGCTTCAATAAATGCACAAAATGTAAATTAGAATAATGGAGTGCTATTTTTTCCTAGCAAATTAGCAAAGATTAAAAAAAAACACACCAATAAGGCTGTTACTGAGGATTTGTGTGAAACTACTAATATTCTTACTCTTAATGGAAACTTAAATTGGTATAACCTTTCTTCATTAAGTCTTTAAAAATTACTCTTTTCACCTACTAGTTTCCCTTCTAGTAATTATTATAAGGAAAATTCAGAGTTACAATTAAAGATAGATTTATGTCAGTGTTGATTACAATGGTGAGTATTTTGAAACAATATAATTATCCCACAATGGGAAAATTGCTACATTATGAAACATACGTATGATGGGATAATGTTTTCAAAGAGTAATGAATAGGAAAAGACTCATGATAAATTTAAATGAAAAAAAAATACATACAAAATTCTATGTGGTATGATATCTTTTGTGTTAAAAAATATCACAGACTTAAACATACACTTGCATGGAAAAAAGTCTGTAACACATACTGGAGTGTGTTAATAATGACCATCTTTGGATGGTAGGATAATGGATGATTTTAATTTTGTGGCTTATTTGCTACAATGAAATGTTCCTTGAACATTTATTATTATTACATTCAGAAATCTAAGAAAATAATAGGGTAAACAAATAACACCCACCCAGTTTCCTTAATTCTAAGCAACCTAGATTTTGATCTCTCCTTTAGCTCTCGCATTTAATTTGTAATTTTATCTTAGAAGTATCTGTCCAAGCCATCGTAACATTTTATTACTTCTTCTTTCATTTCCAAAATGCAGGCACTAGTCTTCCCTAGAGAGCACTTCGAATGCAGGTCCTTCACTTTGGTAAAATAGCCCTATCCTCCCCTACTTCTCCATTCTAGCCAGATCAGAGCACTTTCTACAGTGCCCCTCCCACACTCCAGCCCCTGAAAGAGCCACACCAAGTACTGTCACACCTCCCAACCTTGGCGTACTCTGCTCTCTCCTCTCCCCCTGCGATGCATTCTCTCCTTGTCCTTCTAATCCAATTCATCGTTCAAGATTCACCTCTGATACCATTCACTGCCCGTGGGTAGCTCCTCTGAGGTTACAAGAACAGATGATGGTTTCCCAATCAATCCCCCAACGACAGTTTGTACATATTTCAATATTTATCATTCTATATTGCTTAGTGCCTAGCTCTCCCATTGTGCAGAACGGGCCATATCTTTTTGAAATTTTTCTTATAATCTAGCTGAATGTGCGAACGCAAAACATACATCTATGCAGTGCATCTGTACAGGGGTGGTGGGTTTGCACCTGTGGGTGATAAATAAATGGCAACAAAAAGACTTGCCTGTGGGGGTGTGTGTGTGTGTGTGTGCATGTGGTTTTTTTCACCATTCAAGATGGCAGAGAACGTCTTAAAATAGTCCCACACAAAAGCACTCACACCGGAGCCTTAAGTCAGAACTGGCTACACTTGGCGCAACAGCAAAGGACAAAAGAACTGAACCTAAATCTCAGATGCCCGGCCCTCGTCACCCGCGGTGGGTCCCACACATATTTTAAACGTTGCCACGAAACTGGCACCTGCTGCCTTCACTCCGAGGGCCACGCCTCGACCAGGAACAGGGACCTAAGGCACTTCTGGACAATGACCCCCCCCAAATCAAGGACGTAAAACAATGACCCCCCAAACCAAGGACGTAAAACTGGGAGGCTAAGTTGTACTGGTGCGTTTCCAAAAAGGCACGATTGGGCCCCGCCCCAGCCAGGGGCAGTCCCACTGAGGCGTAGCCGTCCTGGGGCGAGGAACAGGCAGGGCTCCCATCCACCCGCCCGACTGGGAATTCCGGGCGGGCCTGAGGCTGAGGGCGTCTCGGGCTACACCTGTCAGGCAGCAGCCAACTCTAGGCCCAGAAATCGCCGAGATTTGGTGACCGAGGCCGGCAAGACCGTCACCCGATCCCTCACCCCGCGATCGGTCCCTCGCCCTGCCTCCTCGCCTTCGCCCTCGTTCTTCTCAAACAAAGGCAATCCACACCCACCGCCATTTTCTCCTTACCTCAAAAACCACCTCTTCGTCAAACTCCGGTGTCATCCTTCTCCGCCATGCCACCCGCCTCAGCACGATGGGAAATGAAGGCGGGGGAGCTGGCGGCACCCAGGCAGCCGCTTCTCCCGTCCCGTGTGTCCAGAAAACTACAACTCCCAGCATGCCGCTCAGCTCACGCCCCCTTTTTCAGGCCCACTTATTGGAGCAGAAGATGATCCTGTGGACGGGAGAGGCAGGAGCAAAAGGAAGCTCGAGCCCTCTGATTGGAGGAGGCTGGGGCTTTTGTCCGCCTTTTACGGCTGCGGCTGGCAGGGGGCGCCAAGAGCACGGATTTTTTTTTTTTTTTTTTTTTTTTTTTTTTTTTTAAAGCTGGAGACGGGCACGCGCCGGCAGAGGCGCGGTGAGCACTGCTCGTGCCCGCAGCTTGTCGCTCGCGCCCGGGAGCGCCGCCGGGTCCCTGGAGTCCGCCGCATCCTTTGTGCGGACCCTGGAGTTTCGCTGCGGAGCAGCAGGACGAAATGTGGACGCCGCGGGAGCTTTATTTCCCTGCCTAAATTCGTGAAACAATGGACGGTTAGGGGAGCATGGATTGAGGGGGAGGCGAGCGGGGAAGCGAGCCGCCTGGGGAATCATGACTTCTGCCGCCGGTAAGTGACGGCGCTCGCGCTGCCCCTGGAAAGTTTGTAGGGAGCGCTGCTAGTCGGGTTCTGGAGCAGCTTTCTCCTTTGGGGTAGGTTAGTGGTGTTCCCTTTACACTTTTGCCGGGGACGGTGGCAAGTGTGGAGCAGACGGCGTTTGCTGCCCTATTTCCTCCTCCCTTCCTGCCCAGAGAGGGTGTTTGGAAATCGTGTCTCCCTTGGGACCTGCCTTTAAAAGGAGACCGGTGTTGGGGGCTCTGCGCCAGGTGAAACGCGAAATGAAAAAAGGACCGTTTGCTTGTCTCCGAAACTTTGAGCGACTTTGCCTTTGCGTGTGAAAATAGTTTAGATGACCATGTTAAGAAATCAGTTATTCTAAGAAAGGGCAGTGTTCCCAGAGTGAGGAACTCGGCGACGGTGCTGAGTCGCTTTCAACCTGGTATCGACTGGAAACCCTGACGCTTATTACTCAGTAGATAAAGAGGTGGTTTATCCTGAAAAAAGGATAACCAACAAGTTTTCCCCATCACCCGAGAAGTAGAGGAATAGAAGTGCCCATGGCAATTTTTTGCTCATCTTCACCCAATTTTTTTTAATGGATTTTCTTTTCTATTTCTACCTGGTTAGTATAAACACAGCCTGATTTTCCGTCTGCCTCCTATAGTTCTTTCCCTTCATCCAAACGACAAACTATTTACCTTTGGATTTTGAGCAATTCTGCACATATTTCTAAACATTTTTAAGGAACAGTTCATATATTCCATGATAATTACTAAAGTGGTTTTAGATCCAATTGATAAGAATATAGGTTACTTTTTAAACCACAATTTTTAATGTATTCAGTATTAAGGGTTTTTTTTTCTTTGTTTCGTCCACGTTGAAAGAAACACACTTTTATTAGAAATTTTATAGTAAAGTAGTGTAAAGTTTTCCCTCGAAGTGACTTCTAGAATCACTTTGCTTTTCTTGGCATTTGTTTTAAATTCCTGCAACGTGAAACTGTCAAACAGCACTCTAAATGTTCTAAGTTATCTTATTTCTAAAGCCTAGATTTATTGAAGTGTTGCACTGCTAGGTGTAAAAAGATTACAGGTAACTAGGCAAGAAGGTAGCCAATAGTAGTAAGAAAGCAAAGAGTGAAGTAGTATTCCTGAAGAAATTGTGGATCTTTCCTTTCTGATGTTATATGTATGTGTAGGAGATATGTTGTCATATCATGTTCTTTATAAACTCTTTTCCTTACCACAGTGTGGCTTTCTACTTGAGGTGAATTATTTTCATCCTAAATTTCTGTGCCTCACCTTTGTTCAGTTTTCCTTTATTACTGAGCTCTTCTAATTAATTTAAAGTGGTTGGATTTAAACCCTTCCAGCTAATTTTAGCTCTCCCCTCTTTTGGAGTATCAAGCACATTTAAAATATTTATACCTTATATGCATCAGTTTTCAATCCCAGTTCTAACAGTTTATAATGAAGAGATACAGAAGCATTTAATATGACATTTAAATATGTAAACCTGATCTAAGGCTCAGTCTGGAAGTTTATGATTCTTTAATTTGCATTACCCTAGAATAATGCAAGCTATTTTTATATTTTATCAACTTTACAATTAAAGAAATCCACAGACATTTTTGTGGTGTTTTAAAAGAGGGACACTTCCTGTGTTTAGCTGAGTTAGTTTTTAGCATGGTTTGCTGAGAAGCATTAGCTACTTTTTTGTCCACGCATCTGTTAAGATTTATTTTAATTCTTTCACATGTCTAAATGGAGGATATGGAAGAGAACTGGGTTTTATTTTCATCCTATTCTTATAAGATTATCTGTTCATCATTTTTACAAGCTGTTTATGCTTTTTGGAACAATAGTCAATTTAATTAAAAGTTTAGGAAAGTTATTTCCAATTGGGGAAGGGAATGTTTGTTTATATCGAAGCTAATCTGCGGTATTTGGCATGGTTAGCTTAATTTAAGAAAATAAGAGAACTGTTGTAGAACATCTATGTTTTCTGTATCCTGAAGAAGAGCTTGCTTTGTTTTTCTGAAACATCTGTGAAAGAGTAGGCCCATAGTAAGATTTTAGAATTATTCTAATCAATGTATTTAAAAGGAGAGGTAATTACAGGTATGTGTTTTCTATTTTTTTTTTTTTAACTTGTACAGGTCACTGTCTCATTAATGCTTGTGCTTTCCTTTACGGCTGGTTTGAAAGCTAAGAAAGTGTGCACGTGAGCCGCAGACATCTGTGTGTAATAGATGACAGTATGTTTGTAATAGTGACATGGTACAAGTGCTTTACAGTCTTACCTTATTTTTTCCTGGAGCCAAACAGCTGTATAAATAAAAGATTTGCTGCTTTACTCTGAAAGGCTTTGGGTCTGACTGTTGATACAGTATTAAGATGCAAAGGTGCTGGATCCATTTCCAAAGATCATGTACTTACTTCAAGAATTTGACATTGCAGCAGACCACAATACAATGGCTTGTTATTTTTTTTTTGAGTTGTGTTTCTTTCATAATAGAGCCATGAAAAAAAGAAATGATAGTAATAATGAAGGATTCTAGATATTTCTGTACCAGTGACTTAGTTGAACACTTGTTCCTACTAATAACTAAGAACTTATTCAACAATCCTATTGAAGTTGATTCCTGCTACTTTTCAAAATATTATTCTACATTAAAATGGATATGGACTTTAAAAAAAAGAAATTTCCTGTTACTGAGAAATATTAAAGAGTATGTGTATGTGGCAGGTCTGACTATTCCTAGGGCCCTATTTTCACCATTGGGGACATTGCAGTGAGACAAAGTGCCTGCCCTTTTGGAGCTTGCTTTCTAGTGGTGAAAAACAAAGTTATACTGATGAAAAATCATACAGGACAAAGGGGCTGGAGAAAATATAGGTTCTCCTGAAGCAAGTATCTCAGAAGTTATCATCTCAGAATCATATGGGCTTAACAGTTCTGTCTGACTCTTTATTTACAAGTAAGGAAACTGAGGCAGCCAGATCTGCAGAAAGGCAAGTACAGTGGGGCCTTGACTTACGAGTGTAATTCGTTCCGAGACCGAGCTCGTTAACTCAAATTACTCTATCAACTCAGTGCAGAGATACAGCTGGTATCTCAAAAAACTCGTTAGTCAGGACACTCGTAAGTCAAGGCCCCACTGTAATTAGGTTAACCAGCTCCCCACATTGTATTATTGACTTCCTCTAAAGTCTAATACATGGTTAACACTGGTGAGCCAGATTTCACAGCTGTTTACTTAATTCAATGAGTATGCATTGAGGGCATTAGGTACATAATGCTGGGCTACTTTTGTTGGCAATCAACCACAGCTCATATGTAAGTAATTTAATTTCTAGGACACTAAAGAGAACAGAGATTAAGTCTGTTGGAAGCAGACTCATATAGAAGATACATTTAAAGAAAAGAGTAAAATTGCTACCAGAGATTAAAAAACAATTTAATTAGCCTGGCTGGAGTGGCTCAGTTGGTTGAGCATCGTCCTGTGCGCCGAAAGATGTTAGATTAGATATCCTGTCAGGTCACATGGCTGGAGTGGCTCAGTTGGTTCTGGATCAGGGCACTTGTGGAGGGGCACCCGATCAATGTTTCTCTCTTCCTCTCACTCACCCTCCCCTCCCCTCCCCTCCCCTCTCCTCCCTTCCCCTCCCCTCCCCTCCCCTCTCCTCCCTTCCCCTCCCCTCCCCTCCCCTCTCCTCCCTTCCCCTCCCCTCCCCTCTCCTCCCCTCCCCTTCCCTCCCCTCTTTGCTATCTTTATCATTTTTAAGTGTACAATTCAGTAGTGTTAATTAAGTACATTCACATTGCTGGGCAGTCAATCTCCAGAACCCTTTTCATCTTGCAAAATGGATTTTTTTTTCCCATTCCTTCAGAAATCCCAGAGGTAGAATGCTTTAAGAATGGTTACAGAAATGAAATCAACATGACGACCTGTCAGTTTTCATTAACTTGAGTAAGATGAGAGGTTGGGAAGAGGCCTAGGGTATTCATGCTTTCTTTTAAGAACTGACTTAATAGACCAAGAGTTGAATTTGAGAGATCATTATACCAAGCTTTAGCATTAGGCTTTGCAGGGCTTTCCAATTTTTTTCTTCCTATAAAACAAACAAAACAAAAAACTAATAACATGCTTATTGGATAGATAACTGAAAATGTAAAAAGCTTTGAGAATTTGTATTAAGTTATTTTGAAAATATTTCATTATTTTCTTTATTTGTCACAACATTATATTGAGTGAGAAAGTATCTGTTATCTGGTGATCTTGATTGAACACATAATATTAGAGGTTTGGGAAATTCTTCCTTGGTTGATAAAAGGAACTCTTTTTAATTTTTTTAAAACTCAGTTCCATGTAGTATCTTCCCGAGCATTGTGACTAATTTCCTTTGTTGAAAAGAAATTCATCACCATATGAAGTATCTAAGCCTCTGTGTATTCAAGTAATTAAACAATGTCCAGTAGATATTGTGAAAGCTTTTTTTGAAAGTTTTTTTTTTTTAGTAAATCACGTTTTTATTAAGCATTAGATGATATTGGAGAAACAAACATAAATATATGAAATGTAAGAAAATATTTTATCTCAGGATTTCATTGAGGAAGTATGACTATGTGATAAATGACAGTATAGGTGGAAAAACTTGAACTTAAAAAACCAAATGTTCAGGCTCTCTATATCTCATTTTATCGGTCTTTTGTGTGAAGCTTTTATTAGGTTTCTAGGCTAAGAGCAGATCTGTAGAAATCTAACTCAGTATAATAGGTGCTCCCTCAGTACTTTTTATATAATGACTAGGAAGACTAGACATTGTGGTCATCTTTTAAATGCACTAACGAAGGGTACACAGCATAATCACCTGTGGATCCTAAGAAAAAATATGTCCATGGGATACATATGTCCAGGCTTAATCCCCAGAAACTAGTTGATTAGACCTGGGGTTGAGCTCCATGAAGGATTAGAATGAAAATTCCCCATTGACAACCCCTGCACAGGGAAATATTAGTTTTATTATGAGCCTCAACTAATACAGAAGAATTACTTTTTAGTTTTAACTTTGAAAAATTTCTGATTTCTGTATTTCATTTTAAGATTGTTTTGGGGTTTTAGTGATATAGGTTATTGATAAAGGCATTTACACATCTCTATTGTACATCTTTGAGGTAGAAGAATATTGCTTATTCATATGAGAAGCTTGAAGAGTTGTATCCTTGGTCCAAATAACACCATCCTGATTGGTCAGAATGGAGCCACTCTGATTAGTTGGTGAAGATGAAAATCAGAATATAGTTGCACAGCTCTGATTGGATGGAGAACGTTTTAATCCTATTGGTTGAAATAGGATTCCCAGAATTCCTTTATAAGGGCTGGCTCAGCCAGCATGCAGACAAATCAGTGTAGGCTTCTTCGTGAAGTGCAGCAGCTGTGCAAGAGGACCCTGTTTAGCAACTGCTGCTTGGCTCTGTTTTTAAATTTCAGCCCAATTAGCCATCAGGATCCCTTCTTAAATATCTCTATTCTCAGGCTCAACATATTAAATTTGACTGTAGCTGCCTGATTGATTGATCTTCAGGATTGCTGTAACCAGTCATATTACCTCAAGCATTGGGTTATGTTCTTATATCAACACATTGCCTCCAACATATGGCATTATCTAGCTTTCTAACTCCACCAGTCTAATATGTATAAAGTGAGATCTCATTATTGCTTTAATTTATATTTTCTTCAATTATTAATGCTTTCAAACATCTCTTCAAAGTACTTGTTAGCTTAAGAGTTTTCTCATCTATAAGTTACTAGTCGTATCCTTCAACCATTTTGCACTGGGTTGACAGTTTCTCCTGGGTAATGTGCAGAAATTCCTTATATATTCTAGAAAGGGTAATCCCTGGTTGTTTCAGATATTGCAAGTATCTTGTGTTCTATTGTTTTAGTGACTTTGTTCATGGTTCCTTTGAACAGAAATCTTTTATTTCAATATAATTAAATTAATATACTTTATTTCAATATAATTAAATTAGTATACTTTTTGGTTGCCATAAAAAAAAAAAAGAGTTGTGTCCTACAAATAACAGGCAAATTCAACTCTTAGCACTTAGCAAATGAACTGAAGTACTTTCTCCTATTACTTGGGACCCAAGGAGAAGCCATTTATTTCACTTAGTGTGGTCTGAACTTATGGTTATCTGTTCCAAAGTTAGAAGAAAAACCATATTAAGAAATGTATAGTATACCCAAAGTTATGTACTCTAGAACTGAGACAATTTTAAGGCTAATACTGACTCTATACAACCTATATATATAAAAGCCTAAGTGACCGAACGACTGGTTGACTGGTTGGACGCTCAATGCACAGGATCGGTCTCCCTCCTGTCTGGATGGGGCCTGATGGGATTGCGCTCCTCCTGTCTGGATTGGGCCACCGGGGATCAGGCTGAAACCGGTAGTCCGACATCCCCTGAGAGGTCCCGGATTGTGAGAGGGCGTAGGCCAGGCTGAGAATCCGTGCACTGGGCCCCTAGTGTAACATAATCTACCTAGTAAAATGCAGGTGCACCTTATTGTCAAAAATAAAAGTTATCAAATGTAACCATTTATCATCTCCTGCCTTTTTTTTAATCATGTTATTATTTTTTTCTTTCTAGAGATTAAGAAGCCACCACTGGCCCCCAAACCAAAGTTTGTGGCAAATAATAAGTCAGTACCACCTCCTATTGCACCCAAACCTGATATTGTGATTTCTAGTGTTCCACAGTCAACAAAGAAAACCAAACCAGCAATAGCCCCGAAACCAAAAGTTCTGAAAAGCTCACCTGTTTGTGACATCAGGCAGTCACCATCAAGGAAAACCATCGTGAATCTGGAAGAACATAAACAGGAATTACCTGAAAGTGCTGACAGCTCTTCTTGCAAAAAGGTAGGGCATCAGAGCTGTGGTTATATTTTACCAATGTGTTCCTGCAGTTAGTGTATCCATAAGCTTGGGAATAGAGAGAATTTGTGTGCAAAGCAACTTGTCTTAGAGTCACTAGAAATGCCTGAAAATTTAGAAAATAGTAAAATTGATGAGTTCTCTTCAGCTATAAAAGCAATGAGTAGAAATGATTTTAATGGTGAAATGGTCAAGAGCCAGAGTACAGTTATTTTTTAAAGGTAAGCATCCTAGAAGAGAAGTTTAAAGATGTTTTAACGAACATCACCCTTTATTTCCCCACAGAAGCACACTTCCACAGACAACTCAGAAACGAATGAGGGCTGTAACTCCAACGGACAGTTCAGAATTGAATTTTCAGACTTGACACCTTCCCAGTCCAGCTTTGAAAAGCTTCCTGATCACTACTGCCTCCTACAACTTCCTACCGATGAACTTCAAAATATTGAAACTTGTCAGGATGACAGTGAAAAAAGCCATATTTGCTTTCATTCATCTGAACAAGAAGCTCTGGCACATGGTAAAAAGAGTACTTTTTTATCTTCAGATGGAGTTAGTAAGAACTCAAAAGTCAAAGACCTTGGTCCCTTAGAAGTTCACTTAGTATCATGTACTTCAAAATTTCCAACTCCCAAGCCCAGAAAGACACGTGCCACACGGCTGTTACGTCAAGAGCACATAGATACTCCTAGTGAAAGTACTGAAAAACCAGAGAATTTAGACAGTAACTCTTCTTGTCTTTTTGAAGATAGTTTGAAAAACAATGAAATCATTTATCAGAATGTTTTGTATAACCAGGAACAGGTGAACAAAGTGAAACCAGGAAAGAAAAGTGAATTGAATGTGGACTCCAACAGTGACAGACAAAACTTAGTTGATTCCCAGAAAGCCATGTGTCATGAAACATCTTCCTCTGAAGAAATGACACCTTCTTTGGATACAGATTCTAATTTGAGTTCCGACAGCAAGACAGTAGATGGTTCTAGTATGTCACCTGCTATGGACAAACGGACCAGTTTTATAAGATGCAGTACTGTATCTATGAGCCTGCCTAAGCAGCTGAAATTAGCTTGCAACAAACGTTTACCTATGGCCTGTAACTTGGGAGGGGCTGTCCCTCAAATGCAAAAGGAATCTACAATGAAAGATGTAAGTTCCTCAAAAATTGTACCCAAAAAACCTCAAAGACACAGCTTGCCTGCTGCAGGAATGCTTAAAAAGGCTGCCTCAGAGGAGCTTATGGAGAAAAGTTCATATTCCTCAAATGAAGAAAAAAAGGACCTAGAAAGAAATCACCTTCAACAATTGTGTGCCCAAAACCATGGTACGTCGTCCTCCTTTGAGATGTCCAAAAGGACTTTAGAAAAGCCAGTGTGGAAATTACCTCATCCTATTTTACCCTTTAAAGGGAACCCAGAATCCTTAAAGTCTATCACCACATCCTCAAATAGTGAGGCTTCAAATGCCCTGACCAAGCCTAGAGCAAAATCACTGTCTGCTGTGGATATGGATAGGTGCACTAAGCCTTGCAAAGATTCTCAAAGGAAACCCTCTTTAAAGAAGTTGCTCAATATGAAGCTGTCCATCTGTTTCATGAAGAGTGACTTCCAGAAATTTTGGTCCAAGAGTAGCCAACTTGAAGGCACAATCGCTGGCAGACTCTCAGGTGAGGAGGGAAAAGAGATTGAAAGTGATTGGCATGGCGTATTAGTAGAAGATAAGAGAAATAAACCCATCAAGTCATATTCTGCAGATAACTACAGTCTGGAATCTCAAAAGAAGAGGAAGAAGTCTCGGGGCCAGAGCAGTGCAACTAATGGACCAAGAGCTGAGTCTTTGGATGACCAAATGCTCTCTAGGGAGGCAACATCTCAGGCGCCTTGTAAATCTGTTACAAGTGACTATGCACCAGATTATGAAAATGTACGCCATTATGAGGAAATACCTGAGTATGAGAACTTTCCACTTGCTATGGCTGTCGGGAAAACTCTAGAGTTGGAAAGGCAGAATCCCAGCAGCATGGAGGACACTGATGCAAATGTGTATGAGATAGAAGACCTGTATGAAGCTTCAGATGGCCAGCTGCAACTTGAACCTATACAGCAGCATTCCAGGTAACACTTAGGTCCCAGACAGACACTGTACTTTTATGTGCATCACTGAAATTAATTTTCAAAACCCTGTCAGGTAAAATCTCACACATGGGGGAAAAAAAATCACTTGGTGATAAAGTGGGTTAGTTAAGTGTATATTAAATTATTTCAAAGAGCAGTCTCCTTTTATCATACAGTCAGATTGAGTATTTGCAATGCAAGTGTGAAGTAGTTACCCTATCTCAGTTGCTTTTTCAAAGAATTTGAACCAGTAATAGTATAGGTATGAAAGACCTGGACCAGAGAGGTCCCAGGGCCTCAAAAGCATCAACTTGGAAGTTATAGCTGGAACTTAGGGGAGGAAATTGGCCGATTTAGTGAGCTTTATTTGCTAGGTGTAGGAAATCTGAAGTTATTAAAATTCATGCATTTACCTATGGTGCCCTTGTCAGGTGAAACTTCTACATTTGCAAAAATTACTACTCTTTGAGGATTATTTATTTTACTTGTTGAAGGCTAATTACTAACTTCAGATGGATATAGGAAAAATGCAGGAAACACTTTTGTATAAGCACATTCTACCCATGGTATACCCATTCCATTCGTCTTCTTGAAACCATGCCCATCTTTGATGGTCTAGCTCAGCAATGATTGGCTTCAGGAAGCGTGTACCGTTACCTAGTGGGAAATGTTTACTTCCTATTCTGACCTCCCAGTTATGCTCTGCTATCCTTACGGCATTTCTCTCAATCTGTCTTATGGTATGGTTATTTATTGGTATGTCTGATGTTCTGTATATTTGGTTTTAAGCACCATGAAGAGGTCTTTTTGTCCTGCATGAGGCCAAGAAAGGGGCTTAATAGAGGTCAGTAGATGTTAGTTAGGTACATGAGAGAACGAATGAAAAAGAGGTAAAGGAAGCAACCATTGCAGCTGCTTCCTTTCTCCACTGTCTCAAAGGGAGACTCTGCCTTGTATTTAAAGTGTTGGTTTTGTATCTAACCTTTTAGAAGTCTTCATGTTTTTCTTTGGTCACTAACTTCAAGCCTCTGAATACTCAGGTCTTAAAATGGGACTTTTGTAGAAATATTAACATATGGCATATAGGGCTAAAAACATGATGATTGGATGAATTGAATAAATAAAATGATCTAATGAAATCTTAGTACACCAAGTAAAATAAATTGTTCTTTTAGATATTCTCCTAGCATTTTTCTTTACTCATAATCCTTTCTGCCCTTCCTCCTTTGATCCATAAAAGATAATTTACCTCCCTTGCCTAACTTTTCTCATAGCTGACTTGATTGTGAATATTAGTATCCAGGCAAAAGCCTCTTCCTTGGTGTAAATATTTCCATGGACAATTGTAGTTAAGTATCCAACTTAAAAAAAACCCACCACATCTAACTTTTCATGCCTGCTCTTCAGGGAACAATTTTGTTGGTATTCTCTTCCTTTTAACATGCTATTGTGTAGTGTGTGTGTGTGTGTGTGTGTAAGTATGTGTGAGTGTCTGTGAGAAAGAGGGATGAATTTGGCTTCTTCATGATATACTACTATTCTTAGCTAAAATGAAGTTTTTTCTTGAAATTGGAGATTTGGCTCTTGGTGTAAGTTTCCTGTTGGCTCTCATGCTTAAATCCTGAGAGTTTGTCATTTTCTCTAACACAGGCTGTAAATTCTGAAACTTGTTCTTTTTATTTAAAAAAAAATTGATTTATTGATTTGAGAGAGAGAGTGGAACATCGATTTGTTGTTCCACTTATTCATGCATTCATTGTTTGATACTTGTTATGTGCCCTGACTGGAGATTAAACCTGCAACCTTGGCTTATAGGGATATCACTGTAACTAACTGAGCTACCCAGCCAGGACCTGGAACTTGTTCTTTGTCTGATATGCTTCTTATCAGGGGCACTGCTGCTTGGCTGGAGGGAACCAGGTTGGAAGGGGTAAATAAATATACACAGCCAGCCAGTTCAGCTGGGTGGCATTCATAAGGAGGGTTCTTTTTGGAAGCCAGGACACCAAGGGTGGCTGTGAACAAATTGCAGGCCAGTAAGTAGGGCAGTCTGGTGAAGAGTGGGTGAGCTTTGCTTTTGAATTTAGTTTTCCAGATATTCTTCTTTAGTCCTAAAGCAAGGACCCATAAACGGGCTTGAGGCCCCTAAAAAGTACCAGCTGAATCAAAAGTCTGCAGTCATAGGATCAGATGAACAGCTGGGAGGTTGCACCTTCTAATAGTAACATTGAATAGATGCAAAAGCAAAATCCAAGGCTTCATGAGGAGGACTCCTGGACACCCTAAAATAAGGTAAATGAGAAGTGAGCTGAGAGGGTCCAAGTTGAAATCTTTTTGGTTGTTTGGCTGTTGAAACTGTAGATCTGTTCCTTAGAGTACTTCTAAATCCAACACCCTAGGGTTCTAAAACGATAAGAAAAAAATGCAAATGAACCCTGTTTAAGATTTTTGTGGAGTGAATCAGAAGAGTGTCTAACAGTTTCTCAACCCTCAGGGAAGAGTCTGGAGTTCACCTACGAGACTAGTTTATAGAACTCACCGAGTCTACAATATATAACTGGATTCTGGATCAAACAGATATTTGGCAAGCTTGGGAGTAGCTCATATGGTCACCTTCTTTAGAATGTAGATTTCATGAATCCATTTCAAATTTATAACAACATGTTTATAATTTATCAGGAAATAATTATAGGTGGTCCCCAATTCCAAAAGGGTTCTGTTATTTTAAAAGTTCATGATAATTTGAAACTGGAAGTATATTCCCCAAAGAAATAGTTTTGGGAATGGTGGTAAAGTTTAGCCCCCAAATTATATTAACCACTAGTGTTCTGGCCTCCCCTTCTCCCTTCCCAGGTGAGTATTTCCTCTCAGCACTTTTTTGGGCTGAGGCAGGAGAGTTGGCCAGGGTGAGGTTGAGCACCAGGATATCAAGATGAGCAAATCAACTGGGTCTGAGGCAGCAGAGTTTGTGGAAAGGGTGAGGTGACTAAAGAAGAATGAGGAAATTGGGGGCTGGGCTTGCTGTGAGAAAGACTAAAGCATTGGGAGTGATAAGGAGAAAGGAAGGGCTGGATCATTGCCATTTAGTAAGCAATGGATTTTCCTTCCCTTCTTTTCTTATTATTCTTGTCCCTTCCCCTTTCCCCTCCCCATTCTCCTATGCTAACTGCATGATACTGCTAATTGAGTTTCTGCCCCCCAGTCATCAGTGAGTAAAAGAAACTGGGAAGGGCTGGATGAGTGAGGAGTGGCATTGGGAAACCCCTTAGTGGGGAAAGAAGACCAGCCAAATCTGAAGGTGAGGGAGGATGAAAGGGAGTTCCTATGGCTGTAGAAACAGTAGCTCTTACGTGTTCCCAATTAGACCATCATTGGGTCACTGCTCTGGAAGCCACAGGGTTCTCAAATCGGGTGTGTTTTGGGTACAATTATGAGCTCTCTTTCCCAGAAGGTTTTAGGCATTATAAATCTAAAACAACTAGCCAGCAACAGTCCTTTTTTCCTTACTATATGCAGGTGATGAGTGCTCCGTTACTCCTTAAGTAATCAAACTATTACTTAAGAAGTTTGATTTTCATAAGGAAGTTCCAAAGATCTGAGCCTTTATTAAAGAGTTACAGACAAATCAGCAAAATAATAGTGTCCAAATGTTGGAATTTTCCTCTCAAAATTGTAGCAGATTTCTTAATTCTATAACCAATAAAAATTTTCCCTGGAAACATCTCAGGTTTTTCCTCTGTGATTTTAGTTTGTTCTTACTGTAAGCACTTCAGAGAAAATGTATGGGAATTGGGTTTTCCTAGGTAACCTAGTAAGCCCTCAATTTATTTATTCCAAAATACTGACCATACGTCAAGCAGTGTGCATTAAAAGGAGAAAGGGGTGCCTATTCTGGTCAGTGAGGCGGCAGACAATTATAGATAACATGGTTTTATTAATCCAAGCTTTGTCTGAGTTGTACCCCAAGTAGGATAATAAAGATGACTTTACAGAGGTACCCAAGCTTGTAAAATGGACAACACCTGATTTGGCATTTCCAGGTCATTTTGTAACCTTGATAAGAGCAATTTTGTTGGTGCTCTGAGCAAAGAAACCAGATTGCAGACTGAGGAGGACTGAGAAGAGAGGAAGTAGAATCAGAAAATGTGAATTGCTGTCCCTTGAAACTTTGCCCAGAAGTTTCCATCACTCAAAGGTTTGAATTTATCTTTTGGTTTTCCTCAAGCACCAGAAGTCAAAATAAAACAAACATCAGAATCATTGTTTTTAATTAATCAGTAGCCCTCTTCTCTGATGAAGGACAAGTACTAAATTTTTTATTTGTTTGTTTGTTTTTTCACCATTTTAAACACAAAACTGTGCTTAAAGAGCTGCCAAAAGGATTTTTGCCTCAAATCCCATTATAGGATTTATGTTATAAATTATTAGACCTGGTCTAGAAGATATCTCTCTTGGGTTGCATTTACCATCTGGTGGTATTGTTGAATTTTAATAATGATTAAAGTATAAATTAATAGCCCTAATGAGCCTTTCCATATTGTCATAACACCAATAAGATTATGCATAGAGGGTGGGATTGGGATTCGTATATCTTAACAGTAGCCCTTTCCTGTGAGCTATTTTCAGCATCAGCTCAGGAAATATCAAAAATTTGTATGACTCTTTAATTCTATGTTTCTTGTGTTGGAATCATAGCCACACAGTTTTGGCAAATATGTTTATGTACTTACCCTACATTTTAAACTGCAACTAGGAGCGTTTGATTTTATTTCTTGGCAATAAAGCTTTTCTTTTTTCCTTTTAAATAAGTATTGGTAAGTAGTTGAATTGCAGTATTTTGTCCAGCTCTATTCCTTTGGTCTAATTTCCTGTCAAAACATGTAAGTGATATTGTATCGGATAGATATGCTTTAATGTGACAGAATGTCACTATTTTTAAAGGTGTATTTTCAGTTAGTAATGAAAGAACAAATATCCAACATTGCGATTGTGTGTACACACACACACAGACATCCTGTCTTGCTTGATAAAATTATACTGTTTTGAGATAGCTGATATTTATTTGCACATTTTCAGGGAAAAGGATGGCATCTTTAGAGGTAATTGATTTTTTTTTTATTGCTGGGCTTTTATTAAATTTTTGAATATTAAAAAGTCTATAAACATTTTATAGTTTAGCCAAGTTTTCATAAAATTTCAACTGTTTACATCAGTGAGACATAAATTGCTTTGCAAAATGAGCTTCTAACCTATTTGTTAGAGAAATATTCCCAGTAGGATCTCTTTGGGAAAAAGCAGATATGGGGAGACCTCATTCTTTTTCTAAGCATTTTTAATTCCTGTAAGAACCTGATAGATAATGATAATCAGAAATCCATCAATCTGTGAGTGTTTTAAACCTATAAGTAGGTTGTTTGGAACTCAGAATGCATTTTTGCAGTAGAAATAACTATGAGTAGGAGTTAGGTTCCTAGCCAGCCCACAAGAACATATTTAGCTTCTAATATATGAAAAATACAATGGAAAGTAATGAAAAATGAGACTGTGGCAAGACTGAAACAGAACAATAGAATGAAATAGTTTTTATAAGTCTTAAATGCTGGTGTATTTAAAGAGGAAACATTTAGTGTGTTGAGGAAAATATTAAGGGGGAAGGGAGCAGGATGAAGAAGTATAGAAGATGAACCTTGACTCACCAGTCCTCTAGGTAGTTCCATGGAATTCCAGATGCAGACTTAAGTTCATACATAAGAGGGTGAGTATGTTCTTGTTTCAGATATCCGAAGTAATGCCTGTACTTGTATATTAGTTTTGTAAGCTCTCTGTGTTCTTGCAGACATTTCCTTTATTTTTTTATTTTTTGACAGAGATTTCTTTTACATATATCATCTTTTCCTGGCATTGCATAGACTAATTTGGTATTTAAGGAAAGCCCTTTATTTAAAACAGTAGACATGTTTATATGAGCATATTTATTATGATATTTTCTTAAAACTATATTAGGAATAAAGAGCAGTTTGACTTGTAGCGCTATGGGTGTGGGAAGCTACAAAAAAGTGCTGACCTTTTTATTAAATACTGAGATTAAAAGTTAAGTTCAAGAATGGAATTGCCTAGTATTCTTCTGGGTGGTATGGAAAATCTACTTTGGTGGTTTAGTCTGGGTCTGATAATTATTTGTGTTCATGGATTTCTGGGAGAGCAAAAATAAAAAGTTTTTGCAAGTAGTTTTGACATCAGACAGAGATAATCTATCATTGGAGCTATAAAAATTGGGTCGGCCAAATAGACTATCAGTGGAATAAAGTATTATGATAGTATTTCCAGGACAAACAGCTGTCTTCTGCAATTGTCTTTCAGATTTTTCAGTCCTTCTTGTTTGCATGTATTATAAATTCATTTTAGTTACATATAAATTGAATTGGAGTAAGGTTGTATTTGGTGTTATACCCTTCTATAATAAAGAAATTGAATCACAATGGTAGTGACTTTAGGAAAAATGGATAAAGATGGAAATGCAACTGGATTAGTTTTTCTGGTCCCTAATGTTCAAGGGTCTGTTTACCAGCCTCGCCCATTTATCAAAGTATTTTGGTTTCTGATTCAGGAAAGGTGAAATAATAAACACTGAACAAAGAAAGTCAGTTTTTCCTGAATGTTTGGATAAAAATAAAAAGGAAAACAAACACATTTAGCTGTTTTATGTTTGAAATGGCGTAGCTACTTGTTCTTTTAGCTCCTGTGGATTCTGTTGAAATCTTTGTTTTAGTTAGATCATATATTTTTTTGAAGTCAGTTTCTTGGTAACAGTTTATATACTTTGGCATATGTTAGTATCATTTGAAACATTAGGAATTAAAGAATAAATGTGGTTTTTAATAAATTTAGAATAGCTTTCTTTTTCTTTCTCAGTATGAAAAGCAGTTCTGATTTGAATTATTTGACAACTAATTTCAAGTCCAGGAAAGTAGATGTAATGTGTAAAGAAGGAATAATTGGTAACTGTTTTTTTTTGTGTGTGTGTGTGTGTGTTTATTCCTACCTTTTAGTTGGTCTTTAGCTGTATGGGCAGTCACATGTAAACAGAGATTTCCATTTAAATGAGTAGCTTTTTCACTATTTAATTTTTCTTTCTAGAACTTCACTGTTAGAAATGTGAGACTACAGCTCTCTACCACCCAGTTTGGTTGTGGTACTTAGGAGTGAACAGGGAGGGATAAATAATGAGATCATTCACGAGTCTAGGTCTGATTTACTAGTATTTGGTAGCAAAAGTTAGGGAACTTTCGGGTAGTTTGAAATCTTTTGAAATTCAAGTATGTCTTTGAATGGTTTTAGGTTAAATGTAGTCATAGAATCATTAAATTTTAGAACTGAAATTCATTTATTATAAATTTATCCAATCAATCCAGCCTCCTCATTCACTGATGAAACCAAGCCCAGCAGTCCTTGACTTTCCTCACACCACAGTGATGGGAAATTGCAAAGCCAAGGCTTCAATCTGGTGCTTCAAAATACCACATTGCCTCTTCTAAGGCTGCTGTGGAAGCATTACAGAGAACGCCATCAAGATTTAGAAAACTCAAGTGATCTTGAGTTGTCCCAAAAAGGTTTGGTTTGCTGGTACTACTGCCTTTTTTCTTGTTGTAGTGGGTATTGTTATCCCTGTCAGGAAAGAGGGCTGCACATAGCTGTATATGAACATAGGATTACGTGGCTCAATTTGTTAAATGGTGATTTGAGGCAGGTGAGTATTCAAACTAAGGAGAAACTTTTCAGCCAAAAAAATGTCTGATCCCACTAATATATGGGGTAGGCAAAAGTAGGTTTACAGTTGTAATACAATTAAATTATGCTATAGTTAATAAATAATAATACAAGAATAAACTGTTTTGCATACTCACAACTGTAAACCTACATTTGCCCAACCCTGTATGTTAACATAACTTGCTTCCCTCCAACTATCTGACTCCCCATCAATCTGTTGTTCCCCCATTTCATCAAAAGTTTATCAGACAATATCAAGGATAAGAAATGCTGTTACGCCCTGACCAGTTTGGCTCAGTGGCTAGAGCGTCGGCCTGTGGACTGAAGAGTCCCAGGTTCGATTCCGGTCAAGGGCATGTACCTTGGTTGCGGGCACATCCCCAGTAGGGGGTGTGCAGGAGGCAGCTGATCGATGTTTCTCTCTCATGGATGTTTCTAACTCTCTATCCCTCTCCCTTCCTCTCTGTAAAAAATCAATAAAATATATTGAAAAAAAAGAAAAGAAATGCTGTTACCGTCACATAGCATGTATCCTATACTTAATGGTACTGGGTACTATTTACTCAACATTTCTGACATGCCAAGCATTAAGCTAGGATCTCGCTTGTGTTATTTTGTCCCTACTATTCTGAGATGGATATTATCTTCTTTTACAGATAAGGAAACTATGACTTAATGAAGTTAACTAAGTTGTCCACAGCTAATATGTAGATAAACTGAGTGTGGAACCACGTTTTCTGATCCTGAGACATTGATTTTAAATCAGAGCATGTTCATATTGTCCTGGCCTGTAGGGCATTTGTTTTGCCATTATTTTATTTTTTATGTTTAATATTGGTAGAGGTCTGTGAATCTTCTACCCAAGAGACAAACTATTACTGACACTAATTTGTTCAAGATCTAGAAGGCAAATACAGGAGCACCTGCAGCGATATGTATAGACATTATTGAGCATTTGAGAGGCCCCAGATCTTCCATGCAAGAAGAGCTCATTGACTGGAAAACTTTTATGGTTAGGAAATAGACGTTTCAGTGGTTGGAAACTGAATTAATCTGCCATATTTGCATTTGGTCAGGTTAGTGGTGGCCACTATTCAAAGCAAGTTAAAATGATCCTTTTTGTTTACCAGTTACTTTGGGTGTTAATGACACAGAAAGGATTATGCATGTCTCATATTTCCCCCCTGATTTACATGAGAGTTGCTTTTTTAATCTCATTTATCCTTATTCCTCATTTCATTGTCTGTCAAATACTTTCTGACCTCTAAAGCACTGTGGTTTAATAGTTAATTATTGTTATTTATGGATCCCCAAAGTAAAAATGTTTGTAAGGCTGAAATATATCTTTTATATCTTAATGAAAATATAGATTTAAATGAATGGTAATGTCCTCCCTTCCCCACCCCACCCCCCACCCCCGCCCAAAATAGAGGTAGGTGATATATTCTCTGTGGCTGAAAATTAAAGAGGTAGTATTTCTGGAGCCTTTTTTTAAAATGGATTTTTAAATTGAATTTATCGGGGTAACATTGGTTAATAAAATTATGTTTCAGGTATACAGCTCTACAATACATCATCTGTATATTGTGTGTTTATCAACACAAGTCAAGTTTCCTTCACCATTTATTCCTCCCCCCATCTCCTTCTCTCTGGCAATCACTGTGCTGTTGTCTGGAGCCTTTTCAATTATGAAATGACAAGACCCGGAAACTGGGCAAGAGGGCACATTCAGTTGAGAGAAATTCTTAGATAAAGCATCATTGCTGGGGCCGCTGACATTGGTCACAATCTCTGATCCTGTCCACCAGGGGCTTGCTCAATCTACCTCCAAGGTGAAGTGGATTGAAATGTCTTTTTATGACTTTTTAATTTTGCATCTGTATTCATCCTGCCTAGGCTCAACTGGACTTGGCTTGTCTCATTTTAAGCAAATAAATGCTGTAAATTATATTATAGAAAACATATTTAAATTCTGTGCACACCCTGCTGGGCATTTTAACAATGTGTTTGCGTAAAATAATTATGTGTTAATTATAACAGGCTGCTCTAAAGCAAGCCTGGTAAGACCAAATTTCTCCTTGGCTGTTAATGGTAGATACATATACATGAAAGGACTCAAACCGTATTTCATTTAAAATATCCTATACTTTAGATTATAATGAATTTGTAGTTTTTTCTCGCAACTTAATTCAGATTAAAATCAACCCAGAAAGAGCTACACAATTAGCTTCATTTTCAGGATATTTCATTATCAAAGAGCATAGCATGTAAGTATATGCTTACAGTTTTTAGTGTCCAGATACATAGAAGTTTCACTGCCCTACCTCTCTTGTTTCCTGCCTCTTCTCTTCCCATGTTTTATGCTAAAATCGAATGGAAAAGGACAGTGGGGTGATACTGCTCTGAAGGCTTTTATAGAAGCCAGCTGAAATACCATGGCCTCAATCTGCCAGTTTTCCATGACTCTGTCCTACCTAATGACAGTTGATTTCAAAGGTGTCTGGTTCTAATGTAAGCAGAGTGGCATTTAACTGCTAGAGGGGGTATTTTCAAGTGACTTTATTCCCTAGTAGCTAATCAGCTACTTCAGAGAGAGTTGGTCAGACTAGAAGTCACAAGAAATTTACAGTCTGGTTTTTGTTTTTTAATTGAAATTGTTATTGATATAACTGTATGTTCACATGCAGTTGTAAGAAATAGTACAGAGAAAAATTCAGTATACTTTAATGGTATCATTTTTTTAAACTGTAATAAAATAATACAACCAGGATATTAACATTGATATAGTCTGCCGATCTTATTTAGATTCCCCCTGTTTTACTTGTACTCAGTGTGGATATGTATTTAGTTCTATATAATTTTATCACATCTATAGGTTTGCATATCACCACCAGGCATGACGGTGAATAATTCCATCACTACCAAAGATCCCTTTTGTTGCCATTTATAACCATACCCACTTCCTACACACTTCACTCCCCAATCCTTGGCAACCAATAATCCATTTCAAATTTTTTTCTTTTCAAAAATATTATATATAATGGAATCATAACAATATATAACCCTTTGGGATTGGCTTTTTTTCAGTTAGCATAATTTCCTGGAGATATATCCAAGTTGTTACATGCATGGATAGTGCTTTCCTTTATATTGCAATATTATTCCAGTTAAAGGATACCAGTTAAAGGGTCAGTTCCACTATTTGACTCTTAGAAATAAAACTATAATAAACATTCATGTACAGGTTTTGTGTGGACATTTATTTTCATTTCTCTGGGATAAATACCCAAACATGCAACTGTGGCTCACATGGTAATTACATGTTTAGTTTTATAAGAAGCTGCCAAACTGTTTTTCAGAGTAGCTGAACCATTTTACTTTCCCACAGCAATGTATGAGTGACCCAGTGTCTCCACATTCTTGTCAGCACTTGGTGTTTGTCACTTTTTTATTTTCGCCACTCTGATAGGTGTGTAGTGACATCCCATTGTGGTATAATTTGCATTTCCTTGATGGCTGGTGATGTTAAATATGTATTCTTGTGCATAATTGCCATCTGTATATCCTCTAACGTGAAATCTGGGTTTTTTGCCCATTTTCTAACCGGGAATTCTTGTTATTTTAAAAAGGTTTTGTATTGATTAGAGAAAGGAAGGGGAAGGGAGAGGGAGGGATGAAAAGAAGGAGGGGCAGAGAGAGAGATAGAAACAGGTAGATAAATGAGAGAGAGAGAGAGAGAGAGAGAGAGAGAGAGAGAGAGAGAGAAACAGAAACATCTAAGTGAGAGAGAAACATCTATTAGTTGCCTCCCTTCCACACCCCGACGGACTGAACCACAACCTGGGCATGTGCCCTGACCAGGAATCAAACGGGCGACCTTTTGGTGCCTGAAATGATGCTCAGCCAACTGAGCCACACTGGCTAAGGCATGTTTTTGTTGTTGTTGTTGTTTTTAAAGAATTACATATTTTGTAATTAAGCATCATTTGGTGGCCAGTTCCCTAGAGAATAAAATTGAAACTCTGTAACTTAGTATATAAGACTTTTTGTTGTCTGGCCCAGTTGGCTTTTCTAATCTTACGAAATTACCCACCTATATAAGACTGACTGACATTCCTAAACACCCTATTCCCTCTCAAAGATTTGTTCCATTATCTGGAAAATACTTTTTCTCCGAGACAGATTATCTCTCATCCTTCTAGACCTAACTCAAATGTTATCTTCTGTGAAAATCTTTCCTTCCAATGTAGAAAAGGTAACAAAATATCCCTACCTCCACCACCCCTATCTAATCACTTACACAGTTCTGTTTTTCTTTCTAATATGTCCTATTCTTATCAATATATTATCTGTTTATTTATTTGCTCATCTGTCTGCCCTACTAGAATACAACCTGTATGAATGAGAAATACTTTGTTACATCACTTTATCCCCAGTGCCTACAACAGTGCCTGATATGTAGTAGGCACATAGTAAATATTTATTGAAAGACTGAATGAGGAAGTGAATTTGTGGATACTTGTGGTGCCACTCCCTTCCATAGTATATTGCCTGCCATATCCTGTTTATCTATAATAATTCTATAATAATAAAAGCATAATATGCTAATTAGACCGAACAGCCGAACGACCTTCTGGACGAAGCTGGGGCTGCGAGGGCTGAGCCCCTTGCACGAATTTTATGCATCAGGCCTCTAGTATTATAATAAAAGCAATAACTAACATTTACTATATACCAAGCAGTGTAAGACACCCCTTTCCTTGGTCTCCTATTGCATAGCACTAACTCACCATTTTATCATAGCACTTTGTTGACATCCCCCTACCACCCCCTCCAAAAAAAAGAAACATAAGCTATATGAAAAATAAATATTGTAAGAAATTATAAGGCCTTTGTATCACTAGCCTCAGCAGATACCTGGCACAAAATAGGTGGTCACATCTGAGTAAATAGTTGTCAGGTTATATATTGCTTTTATTTGTGTGAGGTCAGAATCCAGCTGCATTTTGAATAAACCAGTATCCAACTGACCAGGCTTGCAGAATGCACAGGAAACATCTGTTAATTTTGGAAAGCAATTACACTGATTTGGAGAATTACTGCTATTTGCTAAAACAAAGCTCCCTTGGAGAGAGAAGTTGAGTTAAAAGGCCTTACATGCATCTGTCCGTACTGAGCTTTCCTTCCATGTTATGGACTAGTTAAGCAAGAAACATTCCATTCCTCTCATTCCACTAGTCCTCTTATCAAACCTGCAGAAAGAAGCCATGGGATCTAACTCCACGCCAATCAAAAGCTGTTTTTAACAGTTTCCTAAGTAGTATAGATCTTAACATTTCATGTGCTATCCAGAAAACACAGACAATTGTATCACACAAAAAAGTCAAAGTCTTAGAAAACTCTTCTTAAATGAAAGAACATGTCTTATATGTAGTAAGATTAGAAGGAAAAAAATCTGGACAGTCTGTAGGAATCTTTGAAGTTAGCAAAAATTTACAAAGATGTCCCGAAGTCACAAGCCTGGTGAAGGGGCCTGGTGCAGTTTTTATATATGGGAAATGATCATAATGATTTAGCTACACAAAACGTGTTTTCCCATACAGGGTGGATTATCCATATAAATATTTGAAGATTTGAACATCCTATCAGTCTGCCAAACTATATTATTTTAGGCTCTTTGCTCTGTTGTCTCCAAGTAAAGTCTGTTATTTACCTCAAGAACATGGGTATCCAGATGGGAAAGATGTTAAGAGTGTTATCTAAGAAAGTTATGAAATCTTTTAGAAAGATGTAAATTTGAGAAAACTCTTTACCTTTATATTGTAGTATTCTGACTGTACAACTTAAAAAAAATCCCGTAACTTAGCTGTTCAGAAGCCAGGGAAAGTATGCTATGAAGTCGCACAGATAACCAGTGAGAACTCTTTAATAAATTACATCTTTCCTCTTAATATATTAAATAATATTTCTAGTAAGCAGGTACTTATTGCACATTGTGTGCTGAGCACTGTATTTGGGGAAGTATAAAAAGACTTTTAAAATGAAAATTGTCACTAAGGCTTTAGTGAAGAATATAACGTAAAAGTCTGAAGGGTGAAAGTTTTCTGTGACTAAAAGAAATGGGTTTTGGTCTCATTAAAATATATGAAATCATTTTGTAGGGCAAAATTTAAATAAAGACTGTAAAAATAAGCAAATACATTAGCTCCAATAGGTTCAGGAGTTGTTTTTTTAATGGTAAAATGAGCTTAGGCTTGTTTTTATACCCAGTGGTTATAATTTGAGTAACTGTTGATGCTTTCGTGCAGTAGGCTACAATGAGATCTTAGCCGTTTCCTTGATTAGATAGACTCTTGATGGTAGTAATTCTAAGTGTCATTAATTCTTATTGAGCCTGTTTACTGTTAAGACGCAAAGTATTTTTGTATGCTCTTCTGTACTCTACAAATTAATGTCTTCTCTACCTGCTCATTGAAATATTTCTGCTAATGCTCCTCGGCAGATTCCATAAATGAAATCTGTGGCTCCACAGAGTTATTGGAGTTTATAGAAACTTCTGTTTCACTATGCTTACCTGGTTTTAGGGTGAAAATAGTCCTTCTTTCCTAGCATTACCTTGACTGATGGGAATAGAAACTCTAGAGTAGGGGTGGGGAAACGTTTTCTGCCAAAGGCCATTTTGGATATTTATAACATCATTTGCAAGCCATACAAAATTATCAACTTAAAAATTAGCCTGCTCTCCTAGCAGGTTTGGCTTAGTTAGTAGAGCGTCGGCCCCTGGGCTGAAGGGTCACAGGTTCAGTTCTGGTCAAAGGCACATACCTTGGTTGCAGGCTCCATCCCTGACTTCAAGCTCCATCCCTGATGCATGAGGGAGGAACCAATTTATGTATCTCTCACATTGCTGTTTCTCTCTCTGTGTCTCTCCCACTCCCTTCTACTCTCTCTAAAAATCAATGGAAAAATATTCTTGGGTGAGGATTAACAACATCAACAAAAGACTTCTTCACAAAAAACAACACTATTAAACATTATTAAATACACAGAAAAAATAATATTTAAAAAACTAGCCTGCTATATTTGGTCAAACATTTAATGAACTCACCCCTAATGCCTTGGCAGGGCCAGACCAAATGATTTCACAGGCCTTATAAGACCCGCGGGCCGGACGTTCCCCACCCCTGCTCTAGAAGAGTGTTTATTTTTAGGCTGTCTACAGGAAGTATATTGAAAACCATTGCTATAATTCACATATCAACATGGTGTGATTTTTTATTTTATTGTTTGCATTTGGGGGGAAGTCCAGATGGGGATGGCAGTGTCCAGCCCCTTCTTTCCCTTGCCTTTGACCTTTTCTTTCTATATATTAAAAACCAACAACAACAATTTGTGCTTGAAATAATTGAGATTAGTAAACTTGAAGAAGGATAAATGGGGATTTTCAATTCTTTATGTATTAATTTTTTAATTATAAAAGTTATATAGAATTTTTTTAAAGGTCAAATGTGCAGGAAGTAAAAAGAAAAATGCTGCCCCCTTTTCCTCATTAACCTCTTCTATTCCAGTTGAGAGGAAAGGTTTGGGGGTTTTGTTTGTTTGCTTTGTGTTTTGGCATGGAAAGTTTTAGAATAAGTGGAAAGTTTAGGGGTAGTTAATCTCTGTCCCTAGGCCATTATTATCTAGGAGGCACTTGAGAAAGGCAGAGCTGTCAGCACCATTTCCCCCTGGGCAGGAACAGTCTTCCTTCTTGTGTGTCACCTCAGGGCCTAACACAAAGCCTAACCCCTCAGGAGCTCAGTAAAGGCTCTGGGAACACTTGCCCACATCACAGATGGAGGAACTGATGGCGTTTTGCCTTTCTGTCTGCTCCTGTTTCTCTCCTCTTTCCGCTCTTCTTACTGCTTTCTGGTATCTTAATTTTTCCCTGCTTCCCTCCTCTCTGCTCCTCTTATTTGTGTGTGGGCCTTTAGTTAGTGGCAGAAGATCAGTGTTTTGAAATGCATCAACTAGACTCTTTGCACTTTAATCCAGTACAAAAACCTGTATTTAGAAAAGAAATACAGGTACTTTGCTTTACATTGCAAAATGAAGTTCATGTTACCAAAGGAATCAGCAACTTCACTGCATAAGTGACACATGCCTCTTATGTCACTCGTAGGCCTTTTCAGCTTTGTTGCTCATTTAGGTTGTCATCATTATGATCATTATTTACCAAAGAGGGACAAAGCTAACTTTTAGAAAGTTGCTTAAAAAGCACCTTCAGATCTAGTGGGATACCTCTAAATTAGTCATTTATGTTGGTGACTGAAATTCTTTTTAAGTAGGAATCAGTATTTTGACATGTGTGAAACTGTGATTATTCTGAGCTTTGGGATATTATTGTAAAAGTAGTAAGCTACCCAAAAGAAACAGTGAAATTAAACATGGGAAACAAGCCCAGGAGTGACCTGCTGCAAAACCATGGCTCATATGAACTCACCGCAGGAGTTCTTTACTCAGCCATATACGCTGTGATGAGCTGTTTCACGTGACTGGTAATGCAGAAGTTTCTCTCTGAAGTCATTTTTGTATACAAGTCTAGACTCTTAATGCAAAAGCAGCCACAAACAGTACGAAGCCAATGTGCATGTCTGTGTCCCAATAAAACTTTATTTGTGGACACTGAGATTTCAGTTTTATGTAATTTTCACATGCCACAAAATGCTCTTGATTTTTTTCACTATTTAAAAATGTAAAAACCATTCTTAGCTTACAGGCCTTACAAAAAGAAGCAGTGGGCTGGCTGGCTTTGCTTACTCATATGATACTATTTTTAAAAAAAATATATTTCTTTATTGATTTCAGAGAGGAAGGGAGAAGGAGAGAGAGATAGAAACATCAATGATGAGAGAGAATCAGCTATCAGCTGCCTCCTGCACACCCCCCACTGGAGATTGAGCCCGCAACCCAGGCATGTGCCCTTGGCCGGAATCGAACCTGGGACCCTTCAGTCCACAGGCTGACACTCTATCCACTGAGCCAAGCCAGCTAGGTCACAATACTATTTTTTGTGAGATATTAGGAGAAAGTCCATTTCATTAATTCATTCATATAAGAAGTAGAGAGCTCAGGCAGGCATCACATTAACTTCTGGAGTTACCAGGGGTGAGCAAGAACAAAGATTTCCAGTTCCTCTTGCTGTTTTGTTCAATGGACCATGATGTTTCCCCTCTTCACATGTCTGCTTTTAAAAAATGTGTTTGTTTCCTGTTTATTGTGTGTACCAGGCATGTTCACATTATCTCATTTAGCCTCATAGGCTGAGGTATTATCTCAATTGTATGATTTAGGGAAGTATAAAATTAAAGAGCCAGATAGTTATATACAACCTAGTGAGTGGTAGAGCCTAGATTTAAATGCAAGTTTGTCTTAGGCTGAAACCAGTGTTTTTTGTTCTCTCCTCTACTGCATTTTCTCTAGAAATGAATGAAACTGAATGAAACTTGATGAAATCTTCAAAGTGAATCTGTTTATCTCACTTCTTAAATGCATGTTTATTTTCACTTCCTTACATTTTCTCTGACTCTAGCTGTCGAAGATATTACCCAAGTTTGATAGCAATGTTACGATTTTTCTTGGTTTCCCAATCAAGTAGACTAAAAATAATCACAGAGCTAGCTACTCAGCAGTGTAACTCGTGGAAAAAAACTCTGATGCGTGGGTTTAAGAGTGGGGAAAGAAACTCATGCCCTTTCCTGATGCCCTCTACAACCTCTCAGTCTTGGAAAAAATAGACCTTTACCCCCAGGGTGCTCTGAGAAAGAAATAGGTTCCATATGGATTTGGGGGATTATCGATGATCCATTGTTGGTCTAGAGTAGACCTTCAAGTCAGTTCTTTTGTGGATAGTACCTGAGAAAGAGACATGATAAATAATAATTCTTCATGTATAGTTCTAAATAAGGAAGTGGACTGATTCATTCATGAGTAACAACTTAACCTCCCCCCTCCCTGCCTCCGTAGGGGCTCCCGAGAAGCCTACTGTTCTTACTCCATAGCAGTGGGAAATCCCAATTACAGGATGTGGTTCCTGTTAGAAAATGGGAACACTCAAGTAGGCTGGGATAAAATAAGATCTGGGACCGAAAGCAGATGTCTAAAGGGTTTAACCCAGCCGTGGGCAAACTACGGCCCGTGGGCCGGATCCAGCCCGTTTGAAATGAATAAAACTAAAAAAAAAAAAAGACCGTACCCTTTTATGTAATGATGTTTACTTTGAATTTATATTAGTTCACACAAACACTCCATCCATGCTTTTGTTCCGGCCCTCCGGTCCAGTTTAAGAACCCATTGTGGCCCTCGAGTCAAAAAGTTTGCCCACCCCTGGTTTAACCACTGGTTCCCTTGTAATTCCCCACGATTGTATTATAGTGGGGTCTGTATTTAATGTAACTTGGAATATGTCATATTTCTGTAGCACATAATATTAATAATACCTTTAACTTGAAAACTGCTTGAGTTTTTCATGGTAGAGTCTGTTGGGATATGTATGCAAAATGTAATTAGGGCCCTGGCTGGTATGGCTTAAGTGGTTGGAGCATCATTCTGTACACCAAAGGGTTCCCAGTTTGATTCCCAGTCAGGGCACATGCCTGGGTTGTGGGTTCAATCCCTGGTCGGGGCGTATGTGGGGATGCAGTTGATGATGTTTCTCTCATACATCGATGTTTCTCTCCCTTCTCTATCTAAAATCAGTAAAGCATATCCTCAGGTGAAGATTAAAAAAAAAAAGTAGGTCTACAATTGTTTGTATGGAAAATAATGCAGGGAGAAACCAAGATGGCGGCATAGGTAAACACCGGAAATTGCTGCCTCGCACAACCACTTCAAAAATACAACTAAAAAACAAAACGTACATCATCAAGAACCACAGGAAGGCTGGCTGAGTGGAAATTCTACAACTAGAAGGAAAGAGAAAAGCACACTGAGACTCAGAGGAGGTGCAGAAGTAAAGTGCAGAGGTACGGAGGTGCACGTGGAAAGGGCTGGCAACTGAGGACACGGTTGTCTTTTTCAATCGGAAGGGAGTCTCAAGCTCCCGACTGCTCTGAACTCCAGTTCCGGGCGAGTCTCTGGGGACCCAGACTCATACAGGGAGAAACTGGACTGTCTGGCATCGGTCGGAACTCGAGGGCGGCTTTCTCTCAGAGGTGCTTGCAGCGATTACCGGGACACTGAGATGTGGGGCCTCTTAGGATAGGACTGAGGAGCAGCCATAGCTGCTTTCTCTGCCCTGTTGATTCCCTGAGACCCCGCCCCACCCAAGCTGTGCCCAGAGGCTTTTGCATATGAAAGGCCTGGCCCTTTGCAATCTGAAAATTACCTAACAAACTGCAGCTGGGCCAGACAGACCCAGAACTTCCAAAAGAAGCCCCAAGGCCCCACAGCAGCTTGCATTGCTTCACAGCTGGGCCTCATCTGGGCACCTCCAAACCCCAAATAAAGAAGAGGAATCTGCAGAACTCTCCATAGCTCCTGCTGGGTAGCCTCAGGCAGAGGCTAAATTACCACCTCCTTAGAGATCCAAGAGCCAGTGTACCCAGTGGTCAGAGTGGGACCATCCAGATTACAACTCCTCAGATCCAGAAGGGACACACTCAGGGGACAGACTCAGTGAGCACCAAAGCCCCACTGAAGCAAGTCTTGCCCCATAAGGGTGTCTCCAGCACAGAAGTTCTCCCACTGCAGACACAGCTGATTCTCACAGCCAATTGGCCTGGAGGTCAATTCCTCCCAGTGATACCTACAACAATCAAGGACTAACTACAACAAGACTGTGCACAAAGCCCACAAAGGGGTGCACCAAGAGTGTCCACCTCAGGTATTTGGGGAGGCTGAGCCACTGGGTCCCATAGGACACCTAGCACAGAAAGCCACTCTATCAACACAGGGAAGCATAAAAAATGCGGAGACAAAGAAACAGGTCACAAATGACAGAAATGGAGGAAAGCAAACTACTGGATATAGAGTTCAAAACCACACTTATAAGGTTTTTCAAGAATTTTTTAGAAACCGCTGATAAATTTAGTGAGACCCTCAAGAAATCTAGTGAGACCCTTGATGCTATGAAAAAGGACCAACTAGAAATTAAGCATACATTGACTGAAATAAAGAATATTATACAGAGTTCCAACAGCAGACTAGAGGATCGCAAGAATCAAGTCAAAGATTTGAAATACGAAGAAGCAAAAAACACCCAACCAGAAAAACAAAAAGAAAAAAGAATCCAAAAATATGAAGATAGTGTAAGGAGCCTCTGGGACAACTTCAAGCGTACCAACATCCGAGTTATGGGGGTGCCAGAAGAAGAGAGAGAGCAAGATATTGAAAACCTATTTGAAGAAATAATGACAGAAAACTTCCCCTACCTGGTGAAAGAAATAGACTTACAAGTCCAGGAAGCACAGAGAACCCCAAACAAAAGGAATCCAAAGAGGACCACACCAAGACACATCATAATTAAAATGCCAACAGCAAAAGACAAAGAGAGAATCTTAAAAGCAGAAAGAGAAAATCAATCAGTTACCTACAAGGGAGTACCCATACGACTGTCAGGTGATTTCTCAACAGAAACTATGCAGGCCAGAAGGGAGTGGCAAGAAATATTCAAAGTGATGAATACCAGGAACCTACAACCAAGATTACTTTATCCAGCAAAGCTATCATTCAGAATTGAAGGTCAGATAAAGAGCTTCACAGATAAGAAAAAGCTAAAGGAGTTCATCACCACCAAACCCAGTATTATATGCAGTATATGAAATGCTGAAAAGGTATCTCTTAAGAAGAGAAGCGAGAGATATAGGTATAGTACCAATTTTGGACACTCTACTCTCTCTCCTACGCATCTGTAGATAAGTACTATATCGTACACCTATGGATGAGGACAGTGGGGTGGGGGTAAGGGCAGAGGGTGGGGTGGGAACTGGGTGGAGGGGAGCTATGGGGGGAAAAAAGAGGAACAACTGTAATAATCTGAACAATAAAGATTTAATAAAAAAATAATAAAAGGAAAAAAACAAAATAATGCAGTAATTAATTAAATAATAATACAAGAATAAACTTTGTGTTTCGTGTACTCACAACTGTAAACCTACTTTTGCCCCACCCTGTACTCACAGCTCAGGGGACAAAGACATAGCATGCCATGCAGGGCCACACTGGTGTTGCACTTGGAAACAGAGTGAACCACTGGGGACTGTGGGAGGCAAGCTTTGTGGTTTCAGGAGGGAAGGGTGCCCCTGTGGTTCCCAGGAGAGGATGTGATTAGCTAGTTTGAATAATTCCACCTGTTGGCAAGGAATTATAATCCTCTACTCAGGGCTAAGCCAGAACTGTCTCTGTGATAAAGAAGGTTGTTTGGCTAGGGGACCTTACCCGGGGGAACAGAGTGGGAAGAGCAACTTAGAGTTAGGCCAGTCAGGGCCCTCCTGGTTTTCCCCAGATGTCAAGGCAGAACACAGTTTTAGGCCTTATTCCATAGTGGTTTTGTACTGAGTCACAATCAAAAGTATAGCATGGCAGAGGGAATGGTCATGTTCTCCAAAAGTTTCACCACCTTTTCAGTGGCTGTTAGAAATAAGACGAAAAGACATTAGCGGAAGCAAGCTGGCATTTACAGCTGACACAGAGACACCCTGTTAAAGAAGGTAGTCAGAGGGTGAGCTGTTTGTGTTTACTTACTCACCAACCAGTCTCACTCCTGTGGCTCTGCTCCCCCACTAGGTTTCTTACTCTTGTGTAAGAACCAGGTAAAGCCAAGGGGAGGCCTTGGGTTTGGATCCCATGGTCCCATTATGGGTGGTGATTGTCTCTTCTGCAGTGGCTGCTTGCCAGCTGTGTTAGCAATAGGAACCTCTCTAACATGGTGGACTCTCTAACTTCTTATCACATAAAAAATGCCCCCACCCAAATCACCCTCCACATCACTTACAAGGCTTTGCTCACAGTGTTTCTCCCACTTAGGATGCCTTTGCTCCTCCTTTTGTTCGCTGGGGTCTGTTCTCTCAAGTGCCTGCACTCAGATCTCTCTGACCGCCCCAGCCTGCTTGGGGTATTTTTCTGGCCCGGTAGCCCTTAGTGTCTGTGCATTGCCTTTAACATTTAGCATACTCTAACTTTTAGTTGTTCCCTTTTTAGAAAATAGTCCCTGCCTTTATACTAATTACTGTAGTTTTTTCAGTTCTTTCTGCCTTTATCTGTTAAGAAAAGTTTTACTCAGCTTGTAAAAAGAGAAGCGACCATAGAATTTACAGTTTGAACATTATCTGTAACTAATTCCTTTAGAGTATCTTTACCCAGACCCTAAAATAATACGATACATAATAAGCCCTCAATAAATATTTATTGAAATAAACAAATTACAGTTTTATACATTTAAAATATTACTATATATGTGAAAATACATGTGTGTATATATAAATACATTTGTATAAATATATATGTGTGTGTGTGTGCGTGTGTGTGTCTAAATATGAAGCACCCTCATGTAGCCATCCCAACATCATTATTTCTAGTGGCCTTTATGTGATGTGGTACTACTGAGTTATGTATTACATAATGAGGAGGTAAAGGGAAGAATTGATGTTGGGTCAACCCTAACTTCATTTAATTAAAAAAAAATTTTTCAACAAAATGAATACAATCTTTGCTACAATGACAAAACTGGACTGGAAACCTGGTATATTTTTTTGGAGGCAATTCTCAGCTCAGTAGAATGCTTTGCTATTTGTATTAACAAAAGATTTCTGTCTACATTTTATTTTTAAATGTATTTTGTACTGGTTTCAGGTGAACAGCATAGTGGTTAGACAATCATGTACTTACAAAGTGTTCCCCTCAATATTTCCAGTATGCACCTGGCACCATGCATAGTTATTGCAATATTATTTACTATACTAGAGGCCTGGTGCACGAAATTCATGCATGAGGGTGGAGGTTCCCTCAGCCCTGCCTGTACCCTCTCACAATCCGGGACTCCTTGAGGGATGTCCGATTGCCAGTTTAGGCCCGATCCTCCCTATGGGATCAAGCCTAAACTGGGAGTTGGACATCCCTCTCGCAATCAAGGACCACTGGCTCTTAACCGCTCTCCTACCTGCCTGCCTGATGGCCCCTAACCACTCTGCCTGCCTGCCTGATCACCCCTAACCACTCGCCTGCCTGCCTGGTTGCCCCTAACCACTCTGCCTGCTTGCCTGATCACCCCTACCTGCTTGCCTGCCTGCCTGATCGCCCCTAACTGCCTCTGCCTCAGCCCCCACCGCCATGGCTTCATCCTGAAGGATGTCCGGAATGACGTCAGGAAGGTCGTTGGGCTGTCCGGTCTAATTAGCATATTACGCTTTTATTATTATAGATTCCCTATGCTGTACTTTACATCCTCGTGATTATTTTGTAATTACCAATTTGTTCTTAATCCCTTCATCACTTTCATCGAGTTCACCAACCCCCGCCCCTTTGGCAACAACCAGTCCATTCTCTGTATCTATGAGTCTGTTTCAATTTTTTGTTTGTTCTTTAGATTCTACATGTAAGTGAAATTATATGGTATTTGTCTTTCTCTGATTGGCTTATTTCACTGAGCATAATACCCTCTAGGGTCCTTCCATTCTGTTGCAAATGGTAAGATTTCATTCCTTTTTATGAGTAATACTAGAGGTCTGTTGCACGAAGATTCGTGCAATAGGCCTTCTTTCCCCTGGCTGCCAGCACCAGTTTTCCTCTGGCACCTGGGACCCAGACCTTCACTCTGGCCACCGCCTTCCATCTTTGCTCTGGACACAGTCTTCGCTGCAGCTGGAGCCTTCAGTCTTTGCTCCTCGCTCCAGCCGGAGTCTTCAGTCTCCGGCCAGAGCTGCTCCTGTAGCTCCTTCTGCCCCCCTCATTATTAGATAGGATTTCATTATATATGTACCACAGCCTTTAATCCACTTGTCTATTGATGGATACTTGGGTTTTTTCCATATCTTGGCTATGTAAATAACTCTACAATGAACATAGCGGTGCATATATCCTTTCAAATTAGTGTTTTAGGTTTCTTTGGATAAATACCCAGACCTGGGTCATAAGGAAGAAATGCAAATTAAAATCACAATGAGATTTCAGTTCACACCTGTCAGAATGGCTATCATCAATAAATCCACAAATGACAGGTGTTGGTGAGGATGTGGAGAAAAGGGAACCCTCATGCACTGTTGGTGGGAATGCATATTGGTAAACTATGGGAAACAGTGTGGAGTTTCCTCAAAAAGTTTAAAATAGAACTGTCCACATTGGGATTATTCCTCAAACCTCTTCAATTTCTAAGAAAGCAAAATTGCTCGTGTCCGGAGACATTTTTGTAACAATTTATTCCTCTTTAGCTAAGAACAGCTAAGGCTTGAGCCAGATGCCTGTCAGCTAAGCTAGAGGGACAAGAGTATCTGTTGGAATGTTATCAGCCTTGGGCTCTTTCTGAGTCATTAAAACTGGACCAGGAACCCTGCAGGGTATGATGTCCTTCTTTACAGTTCAGGCGTTATCACAGCACTCAGAAGGAGTAGCACGGGAGATGCCTAATAATATGGTGCTGTTCACTGTGGTTAGTCAGCAAGTTGTGTGTTACTCTGTGGCTCCTGCAGACTGTTGAATAATCTCTCTGCAACCTCTTTTTCTCTTTTTAAAGCCATCAGCTGACTGGTCAGAAGGTCATTCCATCTACCTATTATCCAGAGACTCATGTTAATGGTTTTCCCAAATGTGCACCTACAGGCCATGAGGGAAAGGCATAATGGTCTACATACCTCTCTGACCTAAATAGTAGTTCAAGGGATAAAATAAAGGCAATCTTGAGAATGAGCAGAGCTCCAGGTTTGGAGCTCTCTCTCTTCTTTCTTTCCTTCCATTCCTTTTCCTTTTCTTATTTTGTGAAAATTCTCATCACCCTGGGAAGGAATAAGCTATTGCTGAAGAGTTGGTGATCTGAACCATCTTTTGTAAAACTTTTAAAAGTTTCTGGTTTTGTGGTGTGTGTGTGTGTGTGTGTGTTGTCTTTAAAAAAGTAATAATATCCATATTAAAAATACTTATAAAAAAACAACCATAGGGTAAATTATGAAGTCCCTTTTTTACCTCAGACTTTAGTCTCAGAGGCAATCATTGTTATAGGTTTCTTCTGAATCTTTCCAGAGCTATCTATTAGCATATCTGTATGGGTGTATATCTATATATATATATGTGTGTATGTGTAGGTGTTCTTTTGTTTTGCTTTTTGTATAAATGAATGCACACTGCTCTCTGTCTTTAACCTAGCAATCTTTTTAACCTAGCAATATTTTTTAGAGTACAATCTATATCACCATGCATAGATCTACCTTAGTTTTTAAATTGCTGTTTCGTAATTCATTATATGAATGTGACCCAATTTATTTAACTAGTCTCCAATTAATGGCCAATGGTAGAATCTCCTTTTAGAACTGCTTTTTTTTGTTGTTAAAATTTAATAACTCTAAAATTACTTAAATAAAAGGGGTGCAAATATCTCAGTAGATTCTCTTCTCCTTTAAGGAATTTTGAATTCCATTTGTTTTGTAACTTGTTTTCAGAGTTGTCCTGCAATGATTTTATTTTAAAAGCCTCAGGGTACTGATCCTGATTGTGTTTTTAGTCAGTAGGGAATATAATAAATGTGTTTCTGGGGAGGGGAATGGTAATGGTATTTGTAAGAGTAGAGGACCTTGGAAGAGGAAACAGACATGCTTTTTTAAAATAATTTTTTTTCAATTACAGTTGACATACAATATTATATTAGTTTTAGGTGTACAACATAGTTATTAGCCATTTATATAACCCACGAAGTGATTGCCCAATATAAGTCTAGTATGCATCTAACGCTATGCATAGTTATAACAGTATTATTGACTATATTCCCTAAGCTGTACTTTGCATCCCCATGATTGTTTTTATAACTGGCTACTTGCATATCTTAATCCCTTCCCCTTTTTCACCCTGCCCCCAAACTGCTTCCCATCTGACAACCATCAAAATGTTCTCTGTATCTATGAGTTTGTTTCTGTTTTGTTTGTTCATTTATTTTGTTTTTTTCGATTCTATATATAAGTGAAATCATATGGTATTTGTCTTTCTCTTATTTCACTTAGCATAGCACCTTCTAGGTCCATCCATGTTGTCCCAAATGATAAGATTTCATTCTTTCTTATGGCTGAATAATATTCCATGGTATGTATGTACCACCTCTTCTTTATCCATTTGTTTATCAATGGACATTTAGGTTGCTTCTATATCTTGGCTATTGTAAATAATGCTGCAATGAACATAGGGATGCATATGTCTTTTTGAATTAGTCTTTTGGGTTTCTTTGAGTAAATACTCAGAAGTGGACTTCTACGTCATTTTTGTCTTTTGTTATAGTTTTTGTTTTAAAGTCTACTTTGTCTGATAACAGAATTGCTACCTCAGCTTTCTTTCATTTCCATTTTCATGGAATATCTTTTTCCATCCCTTTACTTTCAGTCTATGTGTGTCTTTTGATCTGAAGTGGGTCTTGTAGGCAGCATATGTATAGGTATTGTTTTCTTATCCATTCAACCACCTATGTCCTTTGTCTAGAGCAGTGGTCAGCAAACTGCGGCTCGCGAGCCACATGCTGCTCTTTGGTCCCTTGAGTGTGGCTCTTCCACAAAATACCGACTTCTGTGCATGGGCCACGAAGTTTCAATCGCACTGTACGTGCGCGCCTGTACATGGTATTTTGTGGAAGAGCCACAATCAAGGGACCAAAGAGCTGCATGTGGCTCGCGAGCCAGAGTTTGCCGAACACTGGTCTAGAGCATTTAATTCATTTACAGTTAAAGTAATTATTGATTGGTATGTAACTATTGCCATTTTATTATTCATCTTTTTGATCTTTAAAATTTTTTTTGCTTCTTCTTAAAGAAGTCTCTTTAACATTTCTTTTAATATTGGTTTGGTGGTGATGAATTCCTTTAACTTTTTGTTATCTGGGAAGCTCTTTATCTGATTTTAGATCCTAACTGATAGCTTTGTTGGGTAGAGTAATCTTGGTTGTACGTTCTTGTTTTTCATTACTTTAAAAATTTCCTGCCAATCCCTTCTGGCCTGCGAAGTTGCTGCTGAGTAATCAGCTGACAATTTTATGGGAGCTCCCATGTAGGTAACTAACTACTTTCCTCTTGCTGCTTTTAAGATTCTCTCTTTGGCTTTTTAATTATGATGTGTCTTGCTGTGGGCCTCTTAGAGTTAACTTGTTTGGGACTCTGCGTCTCCTGGACTTTTATATGTCTACTAGGTATTTCCTTTGCTAAGTTAGGGAAGTTAGCTGTCATTTTTCAAATAGGTTTTCATTTTCTTGCTCTCTCTCTTCTCCTTCCAGTACCTCCATGATGCAGATGTTGTACACTTGATGTTGTCCCAGAAACCTCTTAACTGTTCTCATTTTGTGTGTGTGTGTATGTGTGTGTGTGTGTGCATGCGCGTGTGCACGTGTGCTTATTTCTGCTGCTTTGTCTTCCAAATTGCTGATTTGATTCTCTGCTTCATCTAATCTATTATACCCTATAATGTATTCTCTTTTTTTTTTTTTTAATCCTCGCCGGAGGATATTTTTCCATTGATTTCAAGAGAGAGTGAAAGGGAGGGTAGAGGGGGAGAGAGAGAAAGAGAGAAACATGGGTGTGAGAGAGACACATTGATTGGTTGCCTCCCACCCATGCCCCTACCAGGCTGGGGAACTTGCAACCAAGGTGCGTGCCCTTGACTGGGAATTGAACAGTAACCTCCTGGTTCATAAGTTGATGCTCTACTGTTGAGCAATGCTGGCTGGGCTGCAAAGAATTCTTTATTTCAGTTATTGTATTCTTCATTTCTGACTGGTCCTTTTTTATGATTTTTATCTCAATTTTTTTAAATATATTTTATTGATTTTTTACAAAGAGGAAGGGAGAAGGATAGAGAGTTAGAAATATCGATGAGAGAGAAACATCCGATCAGCTGCCTCCTGCACGCCTCCCACTGGGGATGTGCCAGCAATCAAGGTACATGCCTTGACCGGAATCGAACCCGGGACCCCTCAGTCCGCAGGCCAAGGCTCTAGCCACTGAGCCAAACCGGTTAGGGCTTATCTCCATTTTTATGTTTCTGGTGTCTTTGTTAAAGTTCTTGCAGAGTTCATTTACTCTTCCCATAAGTTCATTGAGCATTCTTATATCCAGTGTTTTGATTTCTGCATCTGGTAGATTGCCTGTCCCCATTTTGTTCAGTTCTTTTTTGGACTTTTGTTCTGTTTTTTCATTTAGTATTTTTTTCTTTCTTCTCATTTTGGCTGCCTCTCTGTGTTTGTTTCTATGCATCAGGTAGATCTGCTATGTCTTCCAGTCATGGCAAGGGGCCTTAAGTGTAGTAGGTGCCCGTTGGGGCCCAGTAGCACAGTATCCATGGTCACTCAAGCCAGGTACTCCAGGTGTGTCCCCTGTGGGTTTTGTGTGCCCTCCTGTTGTACTTTAGCCTTGATTGTTCTTGGCACATCAGTGGGAGGGATGGACCCTCAGGCTGATTGCCTGTGAATACTGGAAGCAGGCCTGTTTTTCAAAATCCGTCATTGAAACCTGGTATTTCTTCCTGAGTCACCCAAAACCAGTTTTTAAACAATCCTCCAGTTTATATTTCAGGGAAGCTGGACATTTTTCTGTGCATTTTTTTCTTTTCTTTCTCCTTTTCTTTTTTTTTTTTTCTGAAGCCATTGAACCCTGGCTTGATAGTTTTAAAGGCTTGATAGTTAACACCTCTAGAAGTCATGAACCAAAAATAAAAAACTAATTGTGTACATTTAAATGTTTTTATTTATTGATTTTAGAGAGAGAGGAAAGGAGAGAGAGAGAGAGAGAGAGAGAGAGAGAGAGAGAGAGAAACATCAATTTGTTGTTCCACTTGTTTGCATTCACTGGTTAATTCTTGTATGTGCCCAGACTGGAGATTGAACCCACAATCTTGGCACATCGGAACAATGCTCTAACTAACTGAGCTACCTGGCCGGGGCCTAATTGTATACATTTTTTACTGAAAGTTCTTTTTTAGTTTTTGTTTGTTTTGTTTGTTTGTTTTAGTAACAAACTCCTGATGTGCTGTCCCTTATTTTACTGACTTTATTTATTTGTAGTCTGTGTTTATTAAAGCATTTAACTCAAAATAGTTAATATACTCACACATACATTAAGTTATAGATTTTTTAACCTTAAATTAAGGTAATAAATTCATTAATTTTAAAAATTAAAATAAAGTTTGTCTTTTAGGCATTCTCTCAAAAGAAGATTAAAAATTAACGTATATCAAAAAACTAATGTTTCTTTGGGGGGAAGGATTTCTGCTATTGTAATAAGAGAAACAGCCATCCACAGCCTTTCATATTATTGAAGCAACAGGGTTTCTTTTTAGTTAAAGCAGTTAGTAATGGATAAGACCTATTAGATAATCAGTTTACCTCTCTTCACATAGCGGTCACACTTGTTGAACCTGATATTTATTCAGATCAGATAAGTTTGATTCAAACTCTGTTTTCTCTTTGCTTTTACATTCTGTCACCATAGCTTTGCACATACTTAAAATAATTGTGCAAGCGCCTATGTTTGGAAAGCCTAAAATCATGACATGAATATATGAATTTTGCTTTATTATAGGGCAAAAATAGTACTATATGACTGTTTCACAAGTTGTGCCCTGTTTCCTAAAAGAAATAGAGAGATAACTTACTCATTATTGTGGTAGTTCTCAAGAAAATCATCTGGCTCAGCAGTTGAGCATCGACCTACGAACTAGGAGGTCACAGTTTGATTCCTGGGCAGGGCACATGCCCAGTGAAAGGCATGAAGGAAGCAGCAGATATATGATTCTCTCTCATCATTGATGTTTCTATCTCTCCCTCTCCCTTCAATAAAAACATTTAAATACGTGTTAACCTTTTTTTCTGGTGAAAATTGTGGAACAATTTTATATAGTTGGCATATAATAATATATAACATTAAATTTTTTTGCTAATTTTCATTCTTGAAGTTGTTAGTAGTAGTTTTTTCCACTCAATCTGTGATAAATCTGAAAGCATCCAAAGGAAACAGATAATCACCAAGTCATAATGAGGCAGCATTTGAAAAAGAATTATAACAACATCCTGAGCACGAGCTGGTTCTGTTCAGTTTGGGCTAGCTGTAGAAAGAAGAGGAAGAGAAAGATCATAGAAGTTCATATTTACGTGTTGTGACTTGGAAGTGAGAAAGAAACTCCTGAAGGTGAGGGTATTGGAATGAACTTTTTTCAAGTTTGGGAGGAATTACATCTACATTTTTTATTTAAGGGGCTCAGATAAAAATCAGGGTCAAAAGAGGAAAAAGAAACTAGATTTGTCAACAACAGAGGACGGGATTCAGCACTTTTAAAGCTTTCTTCAGTTAACACTGCTTCTCCTTTTCTTTTCTCTGCCATCCTTGTCCTCTCACTTGCTGGAATTGTTCACTTAATGGAGGTTCACAAGGATGTTTTGTTGGTGATGCCTGGCTCAGCATTGTGCAGGTTTTATGTTCTTGAAAACTCCTAGGGGAAATGGATTAAATAAGCATTTTTTAAAAGACAGTTCCTTCTAAAAGAGAAACCAACCTTGATGTGACATCTTACTTGAAATAGAAATTTGCTGTGCTTCCCAGTGGAGGATGTCCTGTCTATATATAAAAAATAACATAAAAATAAGTAATTTTTAACATTTATTTATTTAAATTTTTTTAATGATTTGAGAGAGAAAGGGGAGGGAGGGAAGAGAGAGAGAGAGCGCGCATGAAAAACATCAATTTGTTGTTTCACTTATTTATGCATTCGTCGGTTGTTTCTGGTATGTGCCCTGACTCGGGATTGAACCTGTAACCTTGGTGTATGAGGACATTGCTCCAAAATAAGTAATTTTTTTAAAAAAGCAATGGAGCCGAAACCGGTTTGGCTCAGTGGATAGAGCGTCGGCCTGCGGACTGAAAGGTCCCAGGTTCGATTCCGGTCAAGGGCATGTACCTGGGTTGCGGGCACATCCCCAGTAGGAGATGTGCAAGAGGCAGCTGATCGATGTTTCTCTCTCATCGATGTTTCTGACTCTCTATCTCTCTCTCTTCCTCTCTGTAAAAATTCAATAAAGTATATTTAAAAAAATAAAAATAAAATAAAAAAAGCAATGGAATACTTTAAAAAACACTGTTCTGAATTATTTTTTTTAAAAATAGTATTTAGAAAGCAATGGGATTAAATAATTATCACTCCAAATGTAAAGATCCTTGGCATGTGAAATTGAAGGAATGTTCCCTAATCAGTGGGAATTTACTTCTGGCTTTACTTTTCTTTGTTTTTATTTCAGTGTACTTGAAAAGCATTATTTTCTAGAAGCAAGAGTCCTTCCAGAAGCAAAAATGACTTGGAAAGGGTGGCCTGGGGAGGTAGTCTTGACTCTGTTGGTTGTTGTTGCAGCTTACTTTCCTTTTACTTCGATTATCAAATTATGATATAACTAGGCAGGAAAATGTGGAGGAAACACTATCCTGTTTCTTTAACCCCAGTGTGGACAGTGTTGGAAAGTTATCTTCCTGACAGTGGAAAGGAAATAAAAAGAATGGAAGAGCCCCAAACTCAACGACTGGCATTGGTAAAGAGTCCATATTTCATTATTAGAAATCTAAAATTATTTGGATGGAATGGAAAGCTGTTAGCAATATGTGGGAAAGTAAATTCATGAACAGTTTTTTCTGTTTAATCATGCAGAGATGAACATGAAAATGTGGATACTAGATGCCATCTTTCCTGATTTGCTGCTGAAGTCATTATCATTCCTTTAAAATAAGATCCCTGTTAACATATTTCTGTCTCAATTAATGTCACTCTCATTTTGCTGGTGAGTCTTCATGAAACCTGAAGGCAT
>NW_005871058.1:6655480-6658328 GCF_000147115.1 Myotis lucifugus
TTCCCCTTTTGGAGAGGGTGCAGGCTGGGCTGAGGGGACCTCCCCCCCCCCCCCCCGCACTAATTTCATGCACTGGGCCTCTAGTCTTCTTAATAATAGCTTTTTAAGAAAACCTCTCAGCTCCCCTTTTTAGACAAAATAAACATAATTTCCTCAAGGGTGCCATAGCTCTATAACCGATTATTTGAAATTTTTATACTGTTGAGTTCAAAGGAACACACAGATAGGCTGATCCAAAAAAACAAATTACTCAGATTTTGTTACAACCCGGATTCTGACTCAGTGGGGATGGGGCAGGACCTGAGGTTTAATATTTCTAATGCTGAAGCTGCTCATAGATTGAATATGTCCTGAGTGACAAGGTTTTAGAGACTGTTAAGGGGCAGTGAATTAAGATAAAAACAAGTAAAGCTTTATGTTTCTTCTATTAATATGGATGGATCCTGCACTCTGTAGATTCTGTTAACTCTCATTTATTCTCATTAATCTAAGTCAACTAATTACCCAGCTGTGGTGGGCTCATCTCCCCACACCCAGAGACAGTGCATCTTGCCAGTGATCTGACTCGCAAGCTTCCGTTCTTCACCCCTACCACTCCCCAGGGAATGTATCTCCTTCATGTCATAGGCAGCTATGATAAGGTGTGCTCCCACCTAATTGAGGCTGATATGAATCCCTAGGCCCTCCAGGCACTAAGTAATCTTTGGCAGAGGGAAGTGTTCCTTTTGGCACTCTGCCTCCATCCAACTGGTTTGTGTAACAGTTGGGCTCCAGGAATGGCATCTGAGGCAAGTCTGTATCCTACAAAAACTGGCAGGAAAAATTCATCATGCGCTTTTAAGATTCTCGTCAGAAATGCTCATAACTTGTGGGAGCCTTGGCTATTGAGTGACCTGCCCATGACCTTCTAAAAGGGCATGCCAGGATGAAATGCAACTCTTTATTCTGCCTGAATGTTTCCCTGATGATTTTCTGGGGCTCTTTTTTTTTTTTTTTTTTCTTTCTGTAGTCTGCAGATATTCTTGTAGACTACAGACAGGAAAGCAGTTCCTACAGGTTTGTTCCTGAGTCTTTATAAGCAAAGCTAAAAAGTATTATTTCTGTCATCTTCCTGGGGAACTTTGCTATGGAATTCCCCCCACCTGTCAGATAGCAACAATGGCTTTTAGATTCAAGAGATCTGTCTCAATACAAAGTGGGAAATGATGATGTCAGGTTGGTGAGGAGGCGTTGTTAAGTGGCCTGGTACAGTGGTTTATTGCCTAGGGGCCCTGCACCCCCAGAGTGTCTGAATCTGCAGACCTGGAGCACAGCCGGAGAATTTATAACATCCTCTTTCTTTCCCATGTCTTATGATGTGGTTACATAAAAGGCGATTGGTTATAATCAGGGAAGTGGGCATGTGTTTACATTAGCACATGCATTGTTGATTGTGATGGCCATCATTACCCCCCAATCCTTGTAGGTTTATTAGCTAAACAAAACAAAGAGACCTATGGAAGTATCACCCCTTCTAATGTTCCTTTGTGGTAACCCAGCTCATGAGCTGTAAGACCTCTTGGTTTGTGCTAGTAGAGACCTGATCTTCTAGAGTAAGGATATATTGAATCATAGGATGGGTCAGTTGGGAAACTTGTTTCTTTTTCACCTCTGATCATGAAAATACATGTTTTCCAAGATGATTATTTAAAAATAAAAATGAATGTGTTTTCTTTTAATATGTGTTTTTGATGGCTGGGATGGGGAAAGGGAAGGGGAAGTTTGATTGATCTGGCTATTTCCGTCTCTCTAAATCCCTTAGATGTACCTTGTTTATATCACATGAATAAGATGGTTGATTTTGTTTGGTTTTGGCAGTAGTCCTTGTTTTTGAAGGTGACTAATGTTACACTTTCTATTGAAACAGTTGTGGAGCATCCCAGGAGGTACACAGTGATGTGGACCTTGGTCTTGGTGACCTTCCTTCAGATGAAGAGGAAATCATCAACAGTTCTGATGAAGACGATGTCAGCTCTGGTTCTAGCAAAGGGGAGCCTGACCTGCTGGAAGATAAACAGGTAGATGTTGGTATTTAATTGTGTCTACTGTTGTGTTTGTTGATCTCTCATGACACTCAGAAATAATATTTATCAGTGTGATAGACACAAAGTCCCTAGTTTTCTTGAAATTTATAAAACATTTTTCTAATTTAAATTTAATTTCTTCTAGAGTAGCCCACATAACATCTGGTTGTGAAAATCAGCAGGGATTTCTGTCTGTCCTGGTGAGACAGAAAGTTGCTGGAAACCCAGGCGTCCTCTTAAAGGGCCCGCACACAAACTCTGGTCATAGGCACTCACACTGGACTCTGGTGTTGGGACAGTGACTCAGGGGGCACCAGAGACATACAAGGAGAAACTGAGCTGTGTGTTTTCAGGGTGAGTGCTGGAGAGATGGCTGCCATTGTCCCTTTATTCAGGCATCATCTCTCCTGTGTTGATCACTCCCCTTCCTCTCCCCCCAGACAAATCTGAACCTGCTTTAGTCTGGTGTCCCAATTATGCCCCAATTAATTAATTATCTGCTTAGATTTAGTGGGACATAAGAAGGTGACCAGGGGTCAGCAATAACGGCCTATCCCCTGGTACTTCAATGTCTAGACAGTTGAGCCAAACCGGAACATATGAACACACAAGACAGAATTAGTATGCAATCACACAAGGTTTATTTACCTATTCCTAGTGGGTCCTAGGCTCCAGCAAAGGCCACCCGGCGATGCACACCGAAAGACGGACGAGACAGACAGGCAGCCGCAGTTGGTTCAGGCTCGCACAGCAGAGCAGTCAGTCAGGGGCTTATCTCACGGAGC
>NW_005871058.1:6658428-6660909 GCF_000147115.1 Myotis lucifugus
CACAACAAAGCAGACAGGACAGGGGCAAGTATCACGGAGCAAAGTGGAGTCCTCCTCTCATCAGGCAGGAGACATGGACTGAAGAAAATCTGGTGCTTATATAGCCGGTGTAAACAATTAGTGTCTTATCAGTGTGGGCCAGACGGTGTGCCTTATGCTAGGAGCAGGGTGTTTACATTTTAAGGGCTTAGGGCATTCACATCAAGATAGTAGGGCGTTCACCACATTTTGGAAGTTACAGAGTATTAGGGTCTCCACACAGCAAACATTTCACACAATCATTTCCACACATTAGAGGGGTTTCCTTATGACTATAACATTATTATAACAGTCTGGTGAACTTCACTAGCTCTATTGAGGACTACCCAAGACCCCATCCCTCCTAACTCATGCATGGCCCCAGGCTCTTTCCTTGGCAACCAGCCTGGGAATTCTGGTCAAGCTGGTGTGGGGGATGCATGCCAGAGACATATAGGGAGCCACTGAGTTATGTCACTTCAGGGCAAGGGCTGGAGGGAAGGCTACCATTGTCCCTGTATTGAGCCATTTTCCACATGGCCAAACTGGATTATGCATTCGCCTGGTGAATTCTACTAGCTCCATCCTGAGACTCCCTGAGGCCTTGGCCTCAGTGTACCCTGAGGCTTTCATTGGGTGGCCCGAGGCTCAGCACTGGTGCCAAATATGAATCTGTATCAACCTGGTAAACACTATTCACTAACCCTGGTGACTCCCTGAGGCTCTGCTCAACCAGCTCTTCTACTGACAGGTTTTTTTCAGTGGCTGAGCTTTAATAGGAAGCCAGCAGCATGTTTCAAGATGCCTTGGGCCTTTTATTTACTGCCCCAAGCCCAGTACAGGTGGCTACTGGACTTGAATCACAGAGTGGCCTCTCTCACACATGCATCTGGAACTGGCACAGGTAGCTCCCAACTGCAGATTGCTTTGTAGCTCCTAATAGGTAGTTCTGGGCTGGTCACAGTCAGTGTCTGACATTGACCTGTACCAGAGTCCCCCGGAGGCTATAGAACCAACATACCTAGTGACTGGCATCAGACCACAACAGGGTACCACCCAATTAGTTTCAGAAGAGGCACACCCAAAGGGTAATATTGCCAGGCATCCAAACCCACTGGGGTGAATCCCACTGTATGGGGTCAGCCCCCACAGAGCAGCTTGTAAGCTGTGGTTGTGTCCAGTACTTACAGACACAACCTGAGAGTCAATTTCACTCACTGACGTCCCAACAGCAATGAAGTCTCAACTACAACACGAGTGTACGCACAACCCACACAAGGGACACTCCTGGAGCACACGGCTCAGGTAATCTGGGAGACTACTCCACTGGACCCCACAGGACACCTACTACATAAGACCACCCTGCTAAGACTGGGAGGTGCAAAAGATCTATCTAATACATAGAAACAAACAAAGAGGCAGCCAAAATGGTGAAGCAAAGAAGCATTTCCCAAATGAAAGAACAGAAATCTCCCAAGAAAGAACTAAATGAAATGGAGAAAAGCAGTCTACCAGATACAAAGTTAAAAACACTGGTTATAAGGATGTTCAGGTGTTGAGGTCCAACCCCAACGGGTCCAGGGATCCCCAAAGGTGTGGACGGAGTCGGCGAAGAATGAATGACATGGAAACTGGGTTCAGTTCATCAGCATAGCGAGGTTCTCCCTCTAGGATCTCCAGCGAAGTTCTGGCTAGGATCTCCAGCGAAGTTCTGGTCAGGATCTCCAACCAAGTTCTGCTGCCATGTTCTCTCGCTAGGTTCTCCAGCCAGGTTCAGTCACCAGGTTCTTTTGCCATGTTCTGTCTAGGTTCTCCAGTGAAGTTCTGTAGCCAGGTTCTGTCCAGGATCTTTTGCCATGTTCTCTGGCTAGGTTCTGGTTAGGATCTGATGATCTGATGAGGATGTGATGAGGATCTGATGAGGATGTGATGAGGAGCTGATGAGGAGCTGATGAGGAGCTGATGATTATTGTCTTGTTACATCCGTATTTATACCAGCTGATTTTAATCCTGTCAATTTCTATTATAAAGGTTAGGGCGTTTCTTATCTCCATTCCAGGGAGTAAAGATTATGTAGCTTAACTACCCGCCTGGCACTTAATTAAGGGGTTGTATCTCCTCCCTAACCTCAGGGAAAAATCCCCACCTGGGGAAACAACCTTTCTCAGAGAGGTGACCTTGGTTAAAACATAGTGCCAAGAAGGTGAGCAAGCATATTAAGAACAGTATGCTATATATGCCAGGTCCCTTGAAACAGCAAGGATGGACCGGCTTCCGGCATTCAGGGAACTTAGTGAGAATGTCAACAAAGAGATAGTAAGCATAAAAAAGACATAGAAACCATAAAATGGATATTTTTGAACATTTCATCCCAGAAATGAAGAATACAATAACTGAAATGAAGAAGAATACATTAGAGGGAGTACACAATAGATTAGGAGAAGCAAAAGATCGAATCAGCGA
>NW_005871058.1:6661009-6711276 GCF_000147115.1 Myotis lucifugus
TGGGATAACATCAGCACACAAATATTTGCATCAAAGAGTACCAGAGAGAAAGAGAGAGAGCAAATGATTGAGAATCTACCTATTTGAAAACTAAGGACTGAAAATTTCCCTAACCTGGGGAAGGAAGTAAACATACTTGTCCTGGAAACACAGAGAGTCCCAATCAAGATGAACCGAAAGAGGCACACACAAAGACACATCATAATTAAAATGGCAAAGGTTAAAGACAGAGAGAATCTTAAAAGGAGCAAGAGAAAGCCAGTTAACTACAAGGGAGCTCCCATAAAATTGTCAGCTGATTTCTAACAGAAACTTTTTAGGCCAGAGGGCTTGACACAAAATATTTAAAGTGATAAAGAGTGACAAAGACCTAGAACCAAGACTACTGTACCCAACAAGGGTATGAATTAAAATTGAAGGAGAGATCTTCTGCCCTAATTCTCCCCAAGGTTCTGGTCTATAGATCACTCACAAGGATCATTCAAAATGAAAAAAAAAAAAAAAAAGTGATGTTAAAATTGAAGTAGAGCACTGTTTATACCTGGTGTTCTCTAAAGCTAGATGGCAGCCAAGCACCCCCCTCTCTGAAGAGTGGAGGGTTGCTATTGATCATGTGACATCTATGAGCTGCACATCAGTGATGCTTATTTATCTGTGGGCTGTTACTACATTGAAGGCCCAGGAGAACCTCATTTTGCCGCATTCCTTGAAAACCAAGCTGAGGTGAAGAGGGAACATGGAAAGCGATTCCTAAGATATCTAAGAGGATGTGAGAGTAAAATCTGCCTTCCGGTGATTAAGAGTCCTGAGATAGATAACTGGGAAACCGGCATTCAAGCTCTAAAGTCTGCTCTGGAGTTGGAGAACCAGTTAACCAAGCTCCTGCTAGACCTGAAGGCCATAGCTTCTGCCAACAATGAATCTATTGTCTTAAGTTTCATGGAAACATACCTAGATAAACAGAGGAACAACACAAATAACTGGAAGGCCAGTGTGTATATCATAAGGAATTAGAAAAGCAGGCCCAGGAGGAGGAAGACTCATTTAAAAAGCCTGCTGAAGTGTTAGGTAAACAGACCTAACATCTGAAGGCAACAAAGCAAGTCTTCCCATTGTAGTAGGTGCCAAAATCAGCTCCTTAAGAGTCTTAACCTTCTCCGTTTGACAGAAAACGGCTACCCTTCATTGGTGTGTGTACAAATAAATCTGTTTTTGCATTATAAAAAAAAAAATTGAAGTAGAGATAGTTTCCCAGACAAGTAACATCTAGAGGAGTTCATCACAACCAAATTAATATTACAAGAACTGTTCAAAGGACTTCTTTAAAAAAGGGGGGGGGGAAGGAACATAAATATAAATAATAACAATAACTACATACCTATCAATAATCATTTTAAATGTAAATGAATTAAATGCTCCAATCAAAAGACATAGGGTGGTCAGAAATCATAGGAAAGCCACCATTTCAGTAAAAACGCCCATAACAATAACAAATAAATAAAACTTTAAAAAAACCATAGGGTAAGTTGGGGGGCAGGAGGGAGGGGAGTAAGAGATCAACCGAAGGACTTGTATGCATGCATATAAGCATAACTAATGGACATAAGACACTGGGGGGTAAGGGAGGGTAGGGGTTTGTCAAGGGCGGGGGGGAAAAAAAAGGACACTTATGTAATACCCTTTGTAATACTTTAAGCGAAAAATAAAAAAAAATATTAAAAAAAAAATAAAAAATAAAAGAGCTACTCATGTAGTCTAAAAAAAAAAAAAAAAGAAAGTCAGACTGACAGGGAAAAAAAAATTATAAAGCATATTTAAACATTCTTTCTGGTTTACATTAATATTTTATATTAGAGACAATCTAAATCTAGATTTTATAAAAGTTCATTAAAAATTCTCCTGAGAAGTTTGGTCATATATGTTCCCAGATGCTCACCCTGAGAATTACATTGGTCTTAGTTGAGTCTGAAGAAGCTTTTGCTTCCAATAAGTTATTAAGCCCATATTCCTTAAAGATATGATTTTTATTTGTCAGATACATAAAGTTAAACTTCATTTTTTTTCTTGAAGAGAAAAATCGTTGGTACTCAATAAAACTGTACTCCTTGAAATGAAAATTAAAAAAATAAAAAATAAAAAAAAAAAATAAAAAAACCATAGGGTGGCTGAATAGATAAGAAAATAAGATCCATACATATGCTGCCTACAAGAGACCCACTACAGATCGCAAGATACACATAGACTGAAAGTAAAGGGATGGAAAAAGATATTTCGTGCAAGTGGGAATGAAAAAAAGGCTGGGGTAGCAATATTTATATCACATAAAATAGACTTCAAAACAAAAATTGTAAGAGAGACAAAGGGGGCCATTACATAATGATAAAGGGATCAATCCAATAAGAGTATATAACTCTTGAAAACCATTATGCAGCCAATATAGAAACATCTCTATATAAAGGAAATATTGATGGACATAGAGGGAAAGATTGACAGTAATGTAGTCATGGTAGGGGACTTTAATACATCATTGACATCAATAGATAGATCTTCCAGACTGAAAATTAATAAGGAAACTGGCCTTAAATATGACACATTAGACTAGATGGATTCAATTGATATTTTTGAGCATTTCACCCCAGAGCAGCAGAACATACATTCTTTTCAAGTGCACATGGGCAAATTAACCTATTGTAGGCTGAAGCATCCTATTTTATGAAGATGAGAATTATTCTTATAGAATTGTGAGGACTAAATGATTTGATGTGTGTAGAGTCTTAGAACACTGTCCAGTACATAGTTAGAACTCAATGATTATTTATTTTTGTGCTGTAAAGTATTGAATCATGGAGTTGGGAGTAACCACTAGAAATTACTTAACCTGAGGCAGGTGAATTTATAAGACACCTAAGACAGATGAATAACTGTTCTTAATCCCTACTGCATTGCTCAGCAGTGTGGGATTTACTTTGACTATCAAGTAATTCCTCCTCTGTTTTATTGGTATCTGTCTTGCTCTAATTTAAAAGATAATTTTTCTTGTAGATTCTTCGCAGATGTAGGTTCAACAAATATTTAAATATACACAAAGTCCTAGATACTGTTAGTATGTTCTAGACATAAAGCAGAGCTCATGGTCCCTGCTCTTGAAGAGCTTACATACTAATGGGGCAAGAGGGACCAAAAATGCATGAACAATTAGAACTTCAGACTATTTCATGCTCTAAAGGGTATAAACAGAGTGATTTGCTAGAAACTGAGGAGGCTACTTAGGGTAAAAGCCTTTAATAAAGTGACATTTGACTGAGATGTAAATGGCAGGAGTCAAAGCCTGCAGAGTTTGCGGCAGAGTTTTCAAAGATTCTTCCTCTCTAAGGAGTGTGATTACATTAACCTTTACTCTTTTTAAATACACTGCAAATTCTTTCTTTCCCTAACAAATACTGTTTTTGTTTTGTTTTTTTATTTTTATCATTTTGTTTATTTGTTTCTCTTGCTCAAATCAAACACTTCCCAATTTCTCCCCCTACTTAAAGTACAGTGACCAAAATTGGTTTCCACATTCTGCTAGGGATCTCACCGATACCTGGTAAAAAGGAAGGATTAATCTCTGACCTTTTTGTGTTAGGCATCTTCCCAATACATCCTGTCATACCATTGCCTGGTTGACTTTTGTTTTGTGGTCATTGGAGATTTCCAGGGTTCCTTACTCTATAATCATGCCTGCCTATCCCTTCCCTTCCTTTATACTACTGTTTTTGTCTTTAGTTGTGCCACATGCATTATTTCTGTTAAATCTTTTCCTGTTTTTATTTTTATTTTTATTTTTTTTTCCTTTTTTTCCCCCACCCTTGACAATACCCCAGCTTCCCCTACCCCCCAGTGTCTTATGTTCATTGGTTATGCTCATATGCATGCATACAAGTCCTTCAGTTGAACTCTTACCCCCCTCCCTCCTGTCCCCCAACCCTCCCCAGCCTTCCCGCTGCAGTTTGACAATCTGTGTGAGGCAGCTCTGCCTCTGTAACTATTATTGTTCAAAAGTTTATAATGGTCTCTATTATCCATGAATGAGTGAGATCATGTGGTATTTTTCCTTCATTGACTGGCTTATTTCACTTAGCATAATGCTCTCCAGCTCCATCCATGCCGTTGCAAATTGTAAGAGTTCCTTCTTTCTTACAGCAGCATAGTATTCCATCGTGTAGATGTACCACAGTTTTCTAATCCATTCATCTACTGATGGGCATTTAGGCTGTTTCCAGATCTTAGCTATGGTGAATTGTGTTGCTATGAACATATGGGTGCGTTTCCTGTTTTTAACATGATATTATTTCTTCAGTTAACCGTGGACATTTAATACTTTTTCACTTGATGCTAGCGTATTAATAATTTCCTTCCTATAGAATTGTCAACCACTCTGATGAGCCTACTGTCTGTCTCTTCATCTGAGACAGCAATGGCCATAATAAAATAGACTAACTCTTCCTTTCTAGGCAGTTATTGATCCACCTAACCATAGCCTGGTGAATGGTTTTCTTTTAAGTAATTTGCTTTCACAGTGGTTTAGAAGAACATAGTCTTTGGAGCCAGATTGCCTGGGTTTTTACCAATTACCAGCTCTGTGTTCTTCAGCAATTTACTTAACTTTTGTGTCTTCTTTTTCCTTATCTGTAACGAGAGGAGGGAATAGGATGGGCAAAGCTGGGCTATTATCAAGAGATAGGAACATAAAAACTCGTTTTCAGATCAAAGGCTGTTTGGGAATTTGTATGACTTATTTTATGACCTTGACAAAATAATTTCATTTGTGGCTAATGTTTCAACTTCCACAGCAGTGCACTTCTTCTGGGAGATGGAGTTATTGCATAGGCAATGTGCTTTGAAATGCAATGTAGTTTGAGTGAGGGCTTGCATTGAAAAGTTGAGATGCCAAATATGGCTTCTCTTGAGGTGTTTTTTTTTTCAGTGGGATGTATTTCTCCATCATTGTTTGAGTTGGGTCAGAATCAGCATTGTTCTTACAAGTTGGAGATAGTATAGAGCTTTTTTATTTTCGTTTGTTTTATCTGTCTTTGTCTTCTTTGAAAAGGATTATTTTCCATTGAATCATTTTCCAATAGTTACTATCTTTTTAGCTCTGTAGTTTTCCTACTTCAAAAGGTAAAATAGACAATAGAATGCATAGACTTCTAGAATTTTAGAATTACAAATCTTATCCAATCCCCTATATTTTTACATGCTTGAGTTTACATTTTCGGAGTGCAATCATAAAGGATGAGTTGGAATATGACTGCCTGAAATCTTTGTGGAGAGGGGGAGGTGAGGAAAGGGGAAGGAAAGGTATAAAGGGATGGACTTGTAGGGACAGAGCACACTTGGAGTTGCATGGTGGTTCCAATTTGGCTGGAGTTTAGAGAACACAGTGTGGAGGGGTAGCAATGAGACTAATGAAGATAACTAGATACGTTGTGATGTGTCTTATGTGCATGGCAAAAGAAAAGTTGGTCTTTGTTGCCCATAGGTGATAGGGAGCTGTTGATATGGTTTGACCTGAGAACTAATATGATTATATTTGCATTTTAGAACTATTGCTCTGGTGGCAGTGTAGAGAGTGGATTGCAGTGGAGTAAATCTAGAGCCAAGGAAACCACTTAGGTGACTGTGTAGGCAATAAATAAGGAGGCAGTATTGTGGGAGAGGAAATGACCAATTATGTTTTAAAGATATATTCAGAAGGACAGGTTGACAGAACTTGACGGCTCAGTTGTAGTCATAGAAGGTGGAGGAGTCCAGGTTTCTGGCTTTGATGAGTCTGTAATATGTAGCATGCAGGTACTTAATGGCTTATTTAAAAAGTGACTGTAGGTCATCAGACACTCCATTCTTTGTGAATCTTTTCCTGAATTACACACTGCTGTCTGATTATGCTCTTTCTCTTCTTCAAGATGTCAGCATGGCCCTAGCTGGTTTGGCTCAGTGGATAGAGGGTCAGCTTGTGGACTGAAGGGTCCCAGGTTCGATTCTGGTTAAGGGCACATGCCCAAGTTGTGGGCTCTATCCCCAGTGTGGGGCCTGCAGGAGGCAGCCGGTCAATGATTCTCTCTCATTAATGTCTGCCTCTCTCTCTCTCTCTCTCTCTCTCTCCCTCTCTCTCTCTCTCTCTTCCTTCATCTCTGAAATCAATAAAAATATATTTCAAAAACAAAAACAAAAGATGTCAGCATGTTTCAGTGTTGTCCTTATAATAGTTACTTGTATATTTGGTTTGCTCCTATTAGTCACTACTTGAAGGCTAGGGCTATTTCTTACTTATCTTTCATTCCCTCTTCTAACACCCACTTTCATGCCCCATCTCAGACCTACAGAATGAGAATTTGCAAGTTACCTGGCTGTAACTTAAATGTCAGTTAAGCTGACATTTAAGCACTGCCTGGTTCTAATGATCACTCATGTTTTCAGACTTAGCTGTAGAGCAATGAATCAGCTGACAGTGGAGCTGTTTTCTCCTGCTAACCTTGCTATCAAATAATAGTTACTAAGTTTAGATTTTAAAATGATGTAGAAAAGATGGTCCTGACTCCTGCCTCTTAGAAATTATCTCAGGATAACAAGGAAGACAAGAAATATAAATTCTGCCTTTAGTGATATTAGGAGACAGCTAAAACCTCAAATCACAATATATGACCAAGGACTACCATAACCACCAGCAATGTATAAAAGGTTCTAGTTTCTCCACATCTTCACCAATAGTGGCTTTACTTCTGATTTTTTATTATCGCCATTCTGTGGGTGTGAGTGCTGTCTTGATGTGGCTTTAATTTGTATTTCCCTGATGACTAATTATGTTGAACATCTTTTCATATACTTATTGGTTATTGTTACATCTTCTTTAGTGAAATGTCTATTCACATATTTTACAAAATTCTTTATTAGTTAAGGTATTACAAATGTGTCCTTATCCCCCCCATTATTTTACTCATTTTTTTTTCAGGTGATCATCATAGCCAGGTTCCTCTCTTTATTGTCCTTTTACATCTATATTTATACTATTTGATCTTAATCCTATCCATTCTATTCCAAAGGTTAGGGCGTTTCTTATCTCCAATTTTAGTCATTTTTAACTGAGTTGTATTATAAGCTTTTTATGTTTCTGGATACAGAATCATGATTTGCAAATATTTCCTCCTCACCTGTGGCTTATCTTTTATTTTCTTTACTAGAGGCCCGATGCATGAAATTCATGCAAGAGTAGGCCTTCCTGGCCAGGGAGGGTTGGGGGGCAGGAGGGAGGGGGGTAAGAGATCAACCGAAGGACTTGTATGCATGCATATAAGCATAACTAATGGACATAAGACACTGGGGGTTAAGGGAGGCCAGGGGATTGTCAAGGGCAGGGGGGCGGGGAAGGACACATATGTAATACCCTTTGTAATACTTTTAGCAATAAAAAAAAAAAAGACTTGTATACATGCATATAAGCCAAACCAATGGACATGGACAACAGGGGGAGAGAGCATGAGGGGGGGTGCGGGGGAGAGGTTGGGGGTTAATGGGAGAATGAGGACACATTTGTAATACCTTAACCAATAAAGAAATTAAAGATTTAAAAAAAAAAAAAGAGTAGGCCTTCCTTCCTCCGGCTGCCGGCACCAGCTTCCCTCTGGCACCCGGGACCCGGGCTTCCCCCTGGCCCGACTTCATCTGGAAGGTTGTCCAGAAGGACGTCCAGTCTAATTAGCATATTACACTTTTATTGTTATAGATGGTATTTTTTGAAACATAACAGTTTTAAACTTACAAAGTTAATTTTACCAATTTTAAAATGGATCACGATTTTGACATTATATCTAAGAGCTGTTAGCCTAAACCAAAGTCACAAAGATTTTCTTCAGTATTTACTTCTAGCTAGAAGAGTTACTGTTTTAGTTCTTAACGTTTAAGTCCATCATAGATTTTAGTTAAGTTTTATAAATGGTGCCAAGTAGAGGACTAATTCATCTTTTTGCTTGTGGAAATCCACTTGTTCCAGTAATTCTCAACCATTTGTTGAAAAACTATCCTTTCTTCCATTGATTTGCCTTGACAACTTTGTCAAAAATTCATTAACCATAAATGTAACGGTATACTTATCTCAGTTTCTTCCCATTGATCTACATATCTGTCTTCATGCCAATACCCACCAAGCCCCCCACCCCTGATGTTTACAGTCTCGTTTCTAGAAAAGAAAAACATACTCTATAGCCAACAGCCCCAGTGCTGCTTCTGGATCGCTGCCAACCCCTGTCTCACGGACTTGCCATACCACACCTGAAGATCTGAGATACTTAATGATTAAATCTTAGGATTTTAAAGTTGAAAATTTAACACTCATTTTGCTGATAAGGAATGTCAGGCTTCCCATAGTTGTTTTTCTAAGTTGAAGTATTGCGTCCCCTGCTATAACAGAAGCATGATATCTGTCTGGGGATAACAATATTTATTACTATGGAGTCACTCTTCACAATTTTCTCTAACCCAGGCCCTGGCAGAGCAGGGTTTTGAAGAGGAAAAACAAAAGTTTAGAGTTACAGATGTACCAAAAGGAGGGTAATAAAAAAGGAAAGGAAATATAAGGTAGATGCCAAAAATAAAGGATACCTACTTGAAATTGTTGTATGAAGCTGGTATTCATTTTAGGTATGCTCCAGCATCTATAGTATACCTAGTTTCTGCATAGATACTGCTAAAACCACCTCTTGACCTGTAAGGGCTTATAGCCTTTCAGAATGGAGAATACAGAGTCAAGAATTCAGTTCTTTCAATGGTTTAGGTTTCTCTTTTTCATTTTTAATGCATTTTCATTTTTAAGGATATGATTACCAGAAGATACTGAAGAGAGATTCAGGGAGTAATAGAACAATTTCTAGATTGCATATTGAAAAATATGGGTTCTCTTCCCAACTCTGCTAATAATCAACTTTGAATCTTGGCAAATCCCTATTTTAAGTGGGTCTTCTTTGGGATTCTGATCATGGTCCAGTTCTCACTTTACATATTCCTTTATGTTTGATCTCATTCACTTCTATGACTTCACCTACCATTTATGATCCATTGATTTTCAGTGTAGTAAAAACTGAATCTAAAAATGAAGGTTTGCCCTGGCCTGGTGACTCAGTTCAGTGTTGGAGTGTCATTGCACGCACCAAAAGTTAAGGGTTCAATCCCCGGTCAGGGTGTGTATGGGAGGCAACCAGTCACTGTTTCTCTGTCTCTCTGTCTCTCTCTCTCTGTCTTTCTCTGTCTCTCTCTCTCTCTCTCTTTCTGTATTAAAAAATCAATAAACATATCCTCAGATGAGGATAAAAATAAATAAAAATACTGACTTATGGTAATATAAATTATTGTAACAAAAGAACCTAAATTTAAGCATGCTATAAAATCTTGAAGGTTCCTCTTTGTGTTTATTCATTTAAATGTCACCAGTGCTTTGAGGAAGTTAATAAAAGGGTTTTAATGTATGTACAGAACATCAGCAGACACACTTTAAAAAAAATCACTAAAATGTAATTTTCTGAAGAGCTTCATTCATTGTTAAACTGCATCTATTTTTATATATTGGTTCTGACACTGAAATTCTAGAAGCAGATAAAAACAACTTTTTTTTTTCCAAATAAGGAACTAAGATAGTCCTTTGACCCATCACAGTGATGCTCAGGTAAACAGATGTGCCAGGATGGTCCATAATTTCAATTTAGAAAAGAGGAGACCACTTCGCTATCGTTATTATTAATTTTTAATAATGAGAGATCACTAATTTTTTTTCTGTATCATCTTGTTAGTGACTGACTACAGGATTGTCATGGTCACTTTCTATCCTTATTGCGACAGTGCCTTGCTCACCGTCACTTTGGACAGCACAAAATAACTGGGTTCTGGTATTGCCAAGGTCGGCATGTATTCAGGAGGTCTCTCCTAATAAAACCAGGTCTGATGTTTCTTCAACAGAAGCATCAGTATGTTTTCCTTTTAATAACCATAGTCACACTTTTCACCTTAGGTGTAATATAAAAAATGTTACAATTGCTTGTTCCTTATTTACTCTCGTTGGCCCTTCACTGTGGGACTGCTGTGTGTAGACCTTTCACCAGAATAGAAATGGAGAAATTCCTCCTTTGCTCTAATGACTAAGAGTCAAAACCAGCTTTCTTCATTTTTCCATAAAAACATGTCTCTAAATTCCTACCTATTTAGACCTCCTTCCTAATCATAATCACCTCTCCCTGCTCAGAGTGAACATTTTTTTCTTCCTGCTAGAGTATTTAATTTACACACAAAGCAGTACATATTTTAAGAATTTCATTTCTGCTCCTTTGTTTCCTTTTTATTGAATTTATTGGGGTGACACTGGCTAACAAAATTATACAGGTTTCAGGTGCATCATTTCAGCTCTTTAGAATAAAACAGTTGTAAAAGAGCATATTTCTAAAAGGGATTTTAAGTAAATTGATGAGAGCCGTGGCTGAAATGTTGGCCAGTGTTTGGTGTACTGTAGACTGTGAAAAAGAGCCCTTTTCAGACTGCACTTAAGGTGTTTGACTTTGTGACTTTTCTTTGAGTAAAGTGCTCTTATACATTCCTGTCGGATACTCACTAATCTCTCATTACTGTGTGCACCCCAAGAAGAATGTGCATGTGGTATCTGTTGGGGTCATTTCTGTTTTGAACCACCGATGGCTGTGCTGCACCAAGGCTCTGGGGTGTCTTGGGGAAGCCCATCAATCTAGGGCTGGTGATGGTAGAGGATTACCGATTCCCTCAGCTTCTCCTGTATTAAGTTTAATAACTGTACCTAATTCTCTGCATTTGTCATTTGAGATGTTATATAGCATGAAATGTGTTCTATTCAGAAACTTGTAAGTAATGGAACTGAATTTATATCTGACTAGTTCAAAACCAATCTTCATTATCCTTTTGTTAATTCATGCTTTCTTAATGCACTCTTATCCACAGGATGAAGATACTGGAATAAAAAGTAAAGTCCATTATATTGCCAAGGAGATCATGAGCTCAGAGAAAGTGTAAGTATCTAGTTTATGATTCAGAAGACTCTGTTTTCCCCATTGACTCATTTAAAACATTTCTTTCGTTGCTGTTTTTTACAGGTTTGTGGATGTGTTAAAACTTTTGCATATCGTAAGTATTTGCTATATTTTCTTAAAGTCTAAGACTGTCGTCTTTTACATCTTTTCATAGCCACCAAAATTTTCAACATAACTTAAATATACTTAAACTAATATGTATATACATGTATGTGCTTTCTAATATATGGTTTTATTTTTAAATACAGAAGTTTTCTAAAATGTGTGATATACCCAAATGATTTCTGAAAAATAGAGAGCCTTTATAACTTTGTCTCCAAAGTCTTTATACTTTCTATCTTCATAATAGTTTTCAAAGTGATAATATTTCTTCTTGGACATTTGCAGAAGTCTGCCATTAGTAGAATTTTGTATTAGCAGTGTATACAGAATGTCATGATCAGTGTTCAGTTCTGTTCGTCTCTCTGAATAAGCTCATAAAAAGAGACTTAAAATAGACATTTTTACAACTAAATTTTTATTTTCTAGTTTCAGTTTTTATAATTGTCGACTTGAACAAACCTGTTGGGAAACAATTAGGATATGTGTCTGGCTACATGTTCATTTTTCTCATGCACTCCTTTGTATCTGCAGGTTTTTACAAGTTTCATTACTCATTGGCAGCTAAAGTGCTTTTAGTATTACTTTATTCCAATTGTATTTTGGCAAAATTTTAAAACTTAACAGAAGAAAGGGATAAGGTAGAGGAAACAATGAAAAAAGAAATTGAAGTGAAACTTTGCTTAGATGGTGTAATTATTAATATCATTGTAAACTTAATTGCTGAGAAGTGGTAGGCTCACAAACTATACACACATTTATGTCTCTGCAAAAATGTCCTCCTTTTATTAGGCACACATGAAAAGTGGGTTTTACTTGGTGATTCACATTCACCAAATGATTTCCTTGTGCTCTATATTTGGTACAACAGAAACATGGAAGGCTAATTCCTGTGTGAAAAATATCTAGCTTTAGAAACATTTTCTAAAATAATTCTTAACAATTCTAATTTGTTTTGTGAGATATTTCCCTGTGAATAGTTTCTCACAGAACTCTTGACTATATTGGTAAGTTTTCTTTTGTAATTCATTAAAGAATTATAACAATACTAGAGGCCTGATGCACGAAATTCGTGCAAGAATAGGCCTTCCTTCCCCCAGCTGCCGGCACCGGCTTCCCTCTGGCACCCAAGACCGGACTTCCCTTCAAGACCCGGGCTTCCCTCTGACCACTGGCAGGCACCTGGGACCTAGGTTTCCCTTGCAGCCCTGGCTACATCTGGAAGGTCGTCTGGAAAGACATCCGTTCTAATAAGCATATTACGCTTTTATTATTATAGATTATTATAGATTTGATCACCCAGACACCTGATAGACATGTTTAAATAGGATCTCTCCAAGGAAATTTTAAGTATCTACAAGACAGTTGATAAGCTCTATTGTTAATAGAGACAAAAAATGTTATGGAGTCAAAAAGACTTGAGTTTGAACTTCAGTGCACTATTTCAGCTAATCTTGCATGGAATAGGTGTTGAAGATTTCGCTGTGAACAACACAGAGTCCCTGTCCTCGTAGGGCTAAGAGTCTAGTGTACTGCTTCTCACACTATTGTGAGGGACAGGATTTAAAAATTTCCCATCCATGGTGGACCAAAACTTTTGTAAAATACAATAAAAATGTCATGGCCATATCAAATTGATATAAAAGTTTTATAATCCTTACTAGAAGCCTGGTGCACAAAATTCGTGCAGGAGGGGGCGGGTCCCCTCAGCCCAGCCTGCACCCTCTCCAATCCGGAACCCCTCGAGGGACATCCCTCTCTCAATCTGGGACCGCTGGCTCCCAACTGCCCCCCCTCTCTCAATCTGGGACCGCTGGCTCCCAACTGCCCCCCTCTGCCCTCCCTGCCAGCCTGGTTGCCCCCCACTGCCCCCCCCTCCCCCCGCCGCCAGCCTAGTCGCCCCCAACTGCCCCTCCCGCCGGCCTGGTCGCCCCACGCAGCCTGCTGTTTGGTCGTTACTGTGACGGCGTCCCGGAAAATTTGCGTATTCCTCTATTATTAGTATAGATTCTTACTTTCTGACTAATATCCTTGCTGACCAATAACAATTCGTGGACCATACTTTGAGAAGCATTGATTTGCTAGATTCTGTTTCTTACCAGCTATGTGAATTTTAGAAAGTAGTTTAACCTTTTGGATCTAGCTTTTCTCATTTATAAAACTAGAGGCACGATGCATGAATTTGTGCATGGGTAGGGTCCAACTGGCCCACCCAGATCGGGCCAATTGTGCCAGGCCAGCCACAGGGAAGGGACACAAGTGGTTGGCCGACTGACCCTGCCCCCTGGTCGAACTCCCAGTTGAGGGGACAGTTTGCATATTAGCCTTTTATTATATAGGATGGGGATAAAAGTACCCATCTTTTAGGTTGTGAGGACTCAGTGAAGTAAGATGATGTGAAAGAGTCTAGCATTGCACACGGTGTATGGTAGATTCCCAACTTACCTTTCCATTACCCTCTTCTTTTCCATCTTCCATTTTAAGAGCATCAGTGAATGGGAAGCATTCATTCTATTTCCACACAGTTAACTTTTCACTTTTTCTAGTGCCTTTTCCCCCCGTACTAAAATTTCATTTTAATGAAGGAAGTTCTGATTCTAGTAGGCAGGGAGGCAATTAAAAGCTTTACCAGTTTATTTATTTGGTTAATTAAAAATATATGTTCTGTTTTTACCTATATATTTTTGAAACAAATCATAAAAATGGATAATCAGACTGATTTCCCTAGATGGTCTTGGGCTCTTCCCAGCTGATGTTGAACAGAGTGAGTCATTCATAATCCACATTAACTTGTATATTTTCAAAATCTCCTAAGCCTTTAATGTCAGGGTGAGAATAGATCATCTGCTGACCTCATGTTAACATTCTGTCTGGTGTGTGCAAGTGTTAACTCAGCAGAACCCAATTCTAATGGGTGTCATAACAACAGGGCATTAACCAGGTGTGAGCCTTACTAGGAAGGGCTTGTGACGGATAATGCGGGTGAAGCCAGGGGCATCTTTCTTCCTTCCAATATTCCCACCATGCCATTAAAGCTCATATTTACTCCTCTACCAAAAGTACTCCATGAAGGTAGCACAGGGGCCCTTTAACCTGAGTCCTGCTATCTGATTTCATCTAAATGAGTTAACTTCTGTTATATGATAGAATATGACTGATTTAAAATATGTAAATAACATGCTTTAGATAATCCAGTGGGTGTTATTTTGGAAATCAGCCAGCTATCCAAGTGGCTTGGAAGAAGCTATTGTTTCAGTTATATATAATTTCCCATGAATAGTTTTCCATATTAGAGTCTAGAATAGGTTAATAGATCTTTCTGTGATGACAGAAATGTTCAATATTGGTGTTGTCACTATGGCAGCCATATCTAAAAAAAATGTTAATATGTCCCTGTAGCTTACTAATAACACTTCTTTGTTCGGAATTTTGTAAATAACTAGGTGAAATAGATCAGAGGAAAAAAAATTTTAATCTAAACAAATGAATCTCATCATTTTAGTTATTACACTGAGAGGAATAGACTTGGGTGAAAGGCAAATGATTTAAAATATACTTAAAATTTTAAGAGCCAGTATACTCAGTTGAGGGCTTTGATTCATCTCCCTGATGTTTGGCGGGGGGGGGGGGGATTGCACCTGCAGAGGCAATGGCAAGACTTTATAATTACTGTATTATGTGGTACATACTCTTAAGTATATACCATGAGCTCCTGAACTTTGAACTGGATTTAAAAAAAAAAAAAAAAAAAGGTCAAATGTGCATATTGTCTCTAAGTCAATACTCTGATGAGTCCAAAGAGAAAGGCGATTCCTAAAAGTCAGTCTTTCCCATTTCAAAATGGTAGTGCTATCCATATAGCTGCAAAAGCCAGAAAACTAGACTTGGTCTTCATTTCTTCATCTCACTTACTTCTCCAGCCAACCCATAGCAAATCCACTGATTCGACTTCCTTTTTCCTTTGGCCAACTTATCAAATCTCTTAATCAACAGCCTCCTAATTGGGCTTCCTATTTCCATTCTTGCCTCCCTTCCAATATGTTCCTTTTATGATTTTTTTTCCTTATAAAATTTTAAGTGATTTTCTTAAAATACAGAGTGTCCCCCCAAAATGTATACATGCACCTTTGAATAATTATAAAGGCAGGGTTTATTAAAATACATTTCATTTTCAAAATTGAGCTGTCAGCTGTTGAAGTGTGTATACATTTTTGGAGGGACACCCTGTATATATTAGAGCATGCCACTCCTCTGCTTAAAATCCTTTAAGTGATTCCAAATCCATTAAAAATAAAGTCCAAGCTATTTACCACGACCTGTAAGTAGGACAACCATATGTCCTTGTCTGCTTTTCACAGTCCTGGTTATTGTCGTGGCATAATATTAATAGAACTCCTTTTCACTGTCAAAATGATCTGGTTTGGACAATAAATTATGGCCCAGCCTATAAGGTTCTGTGGCCTCTGGTAGTGAGATGAGATATTGTAGAAGGGTGGCATTCTCTCACCATTGACCATATTCTGGTCATAAGGGCCTCCTTTCAGTTTTTGTTTAGCACTTAAGGTTATTCCTGCTCAGAGCTTTTGCTAATGCTGTTTCCTAGAATGTTTGTTCTTCCTTCATTTTGATCATAGCTAGTTTTTTCTTTATCCTTCCAATCTGGGTTTAACGTGACCTCCTTAGAAAGCTCTTTTTTGACCATCTTTTCTCTTTAACTCCCCTTGTTTGTTTTCTTTTTGGCTGTAAATATATAATTTGTATACTTGTTTACCTATTTAGTGTTTTCTCTACTAAAATGCTATTATATTGTATATAAATGCACATTTTAAAGATAAAACACCTTAGACATCTAACATAATTAAGTACAAATGATACAGTGTGTTTTTTGGCTTTGTTATATTATTTGCTCTCTGGTGGGAGACTGATTTAATAAACAACTCTGTACATTTATTTCGTAAATGTCCAGGCAGCATGATTAAAAATATATTTTTAAAGGGAATGATCAGAGCTTGGATGTCTTTTGGACAAAGATGGATTTTAACTTAACCGTAATAGTTAAAAGGTACTAGTATTGAAGCATTTGTTACACTAATTTCTTTAGGTTGGGGGATACATTACTTTGAAAATTTGAGAGGCTCTCAGTAAGTCCATAGGGTTGGCAAAGCTTCTTAGATATCTAGATGTGTATTATTAGTAAATAAAATATATCTTTTTTAATGCATTATAAAAAGAATAATAGAAGGCTTTCTCATAGAAGCCTCTAGTTTTTCCCATGTTCTGAATACACCCTATTTTTTTAAATCTTGTGAACCATTTAATTATCATTTAGTTTTAGTTGTAAAGAATCCTCCTTAAGTGTCTACTGACATGGTTTCCAAACCTTCACTTTTGAGCAGCTTCCTTTATGTGAGGACCATCCTTCACTGAATGAAGTTCTTTGTTAAGGGCACCTTTGTCTCGCTGCTGAGATGTGGGTTTCCCCACCTTGGTTTGGTATTTCCTTCACTTTATAGGCCACTGTCTCAGAGCCTCCAGGAACTTGTGGATCTTAAATGACGTTCATGTGTTCATTTAAATTAACCAAATCTCTCCTTTCATTAAATTAATGGCCTTCTAGTGAGTACTCTCTATGTGCCTTTTACCATGCTATGTTATATAAATTATTTATTTCAATTTTCATAACAGCCCTAGCAAATAGATGTTATTTTTATTTTTTAAATGAAGAAAGTAAGCTAACTGCCAAAAGTAACCCACTACTAAATGGCAAAGCCAGGCTCTAACTCAGGTCTCTCTCAGCCCTTGTACTTAGTGAATTGTTCAGAATTTGATTAAAAATTGTTTCCTGAAATCTCTACCATACTGGAGAGGGATTAGTTGTTTTTTAGTGTAGAAGCTTGTTTTCAGAATTCTTTCCGTTGGCCCAGGAAATCATAGTATTTTATCTTTTAAAGATGAGAATGAAGGTAGATATTGATCATTTAGGATATATTATGATGATTACTTGTTAATGTTATTAAGGGGTTTGGAGACTTGAGATAAAGGATTGATGTCAGTCGTATTTTACACAGTTTTGCATCAACGATTATGCACAATAATAGACCTGAGCATAAAGAGAAGTAGAAATACTTTCATTGGGAAAATATTTTTATTTAAAAACAAAGTCAACTTATTAATATGGGGACTTTCCCCCTCTACTTTTACTTCATAGTTTCACACTCATTTCTGCATATTTATCAAAGCTCTTTGACCTTAGCAGCTGCTTTGCTTTTGCTTAATATGAAGTGATTTTTAATGCCCTTCATGAAGGCAGGGAGCCCTGCAGAGCTCCCTGTCTGCCCATATGTCCATCTGGTCTTTGTAATTCATTGTATCCTAGCAGTGGTTAAGTAATGCCCTGAGGTCAGGAGCCCAGGCAGGACAGCTGGTAATTAAGTCACTACTTCTCTTTGCCACTAGAGTTATAAAGCCTGACCCGAGGAACAAGGCCATCTGTTTGGTGGTTATTGCCTTAGATGTTCATACTTGATTTTATTTGCATTGATTTTTGCTGAGTTCTTACCAAAGTGATCAGAGTTGAACTAAAACTAGTGTGTTCATACCTCAAAGGAGCTGAGTTTTTTAAAGTTGATCTGGTCCTTATTTTAGGTTTTCTGGGAATTATGAAGAAAAATTGTATGGTATGTTTTATAATTTAGAAACCCATTTCTATTTCTAAAAATTCCAAATTGAACAAGCATGTGGTTATTGTGCCCAGAAGCTAGAGTGCAAGTGGTTCGGTGGGTTTTATGTTAGGAGATTAGACTGACATTATGTAGTTGATATCAGTAAAGTCTGTCACTTAATCACCCCTTTTATTTTAATTACCCAGCCTTTTCAGTGTGAAAAAGTATATCTGGATCTAATTTTTGAAGTGCCAGGCCTGTGGTCTTGCATCCTCACTGATTTAGTCAATTTAGATTCTTCTACCCCAAAATAACTTTACTTCTGGCTTTTGTGTCATCACACTTTCCCAAATTATCCTGGATGTTAGCATTTAGAAAAATAACTAGACACATGTTGTGATCATCCTTTCTATTTTTTTTAAAAAAAAGATATTTCCTCCTTTCAGTGACACCAGTCCTAGAAATGGTTGAGGTTCATGAAGAGCTGAGAAGTTAAACATTCTGTGTGTCATTCCTGTGTGAACATCTCGCACCGAGACCATAGTACATTATTTTCAGGGGATGATGGCCCAAGAGGTGAGGGAATGAGATTGAGGCCAGGGCTACCATGCATAGTTACAAAAGCCATGAGTTGTGAGTAGGGCCTTTGGTGTAAGTTGGATTGACCTGGCGTGAAGGATGCTGTGCCCTTTTCCATTTTCAAAAAGGTGCCACAAAGACCAGTGATTGTCCTGGTAGTGCTTGCTTAGAATATGTCACTTTCTGAGGCTTAGGGATAATTTCTAATAGATAGCTGGATATTAATTCTCTAAATCCTATAGTTTCTATTCAGTGTCCTTCATTTGCTCTTTTAATTATTAAATTTCTGTTTTATTCTTACAGGCTAATTTTGAGAAAAGATATTATGGGCCATTAGTTCATCCAGAGCGGCCTATGCCATCCACTATACTAGTAGTACCGGGAAAAGGAAAGTTTTGCCTGGTAATGCGACTGGGGCCTCCAATTAGAGGCAGCCATCTCACTGGTCAGCCTAGTGTGGATTTATTTGACTGTGTCTCTGTTGAATGTGTCTTAAATAAACAAGTTTCCTTTTTGGCAATGGTGGCAGATGTGTGGAATGCAGAGTCTGGCAAAAGCTGTGTCAAACAGGGTCCTTAAGCTAGTTAGCAGCTAATGTCTGCTGTCACTGTCATGACTGAGGAAATACCTTCCAACTGGAAAACAAAGGTCACCCTGCTTCTAAGGGACAAACATATTCATCATTTAGTCTACCAGAGAAAAGGCCAGTGCTTACTGCTTTGTTGAACAAGGAACTCATGTCTAAATTAAATTAATTGTTAAACTAGTAAAAAAAAAAAAAATACTGTAGAGGATGTTTACCTGTTGTGCTTTGAATACATTTACAATTGAGGAAGTAATTCATGATATATACGTATATTCTAATGTTCTGCATGATGGAAAAATCTAATGACTTTCAAAAGTGTTAAGTAGCCCTATTTTCTCTTAGTAGATGTGAGTGCTGATAGAAGCAAGCTGTTGGGAGGTGGAATTTGGCCGATATCCATTTAGTTTCTGGAGATGTTTTGTGTGGTTTTCTGGATTGGAGTTTATACAACTTAGGAATTCTTATTTTCTATTACAGTAATTAGTTGTAAAAGTAGTTCTTTAGTTACTGGTGTAAGTAGATGGTTCCTTTGGGCTAATGTGACCCTTGGGCAGATAAAGTTAGTCCCAGGTACTAAGGTAGAAGTGAAGGTGTTTGTTTTTAGCATTTGGTTAGCAAAAGAGGATTTGACTTATCTAAAATAGCCATACCTTAGAAAAGGAATCCTTTTATGTACTTTAAAATTACTTATGAGGTTTTTATCCTTCACAAGAAGCATAAGAAATACTTACGCTTACTATATGTGTGTTGGAGGAAGGTGTTGAAGGGCTCAGGGGGAAAAATCAGTATTTTTGTTTGTTTGTTTGCTTGTTTGTTTGGCCCAGTGAATCGCTGAAGGGAAAGCAGGTGGAAATAAAGGCAATGGAAGATAAAGTCTGATAGGAGTCTGGTTTATTCAACCATTGCTTTAAGGTTTTAATTAAACCTATTGTTTCTAAGAAGGAACAGTATTTGTTTTTGAATCCTCAGGATTGTGGAAAAGATCCCACTATTGTTTTACTTATATCTTGAGGTCTACCCTCCAGGGATAGTGAAATCTAGACACATACCAGTTAATTTTTATGTAAACTGTATATATACTGAAACTAAACAATAGTGACAAAAAAGTCAGACTTCAAATTCTAAATGTTATCTGTTAAATAATCTACAATTTATACCTAGATGAAGTGCTCCTCAATTTAACAAATTATCTATTATCCTAAATATGACAGAATTTAGAAGGTGAATAAAAAGATTTTCCTGCGGCCCCTCTCAGAAATTTTCATCTGTAGCGCAGTAGCTAGAATTAGATGGGTCATATGGCCATCCCTAGCTGAAAAGGAATCTGAAGAGAAAGCATTTTTTAGCTGGGCATATTGTCCTTCCCTCCCTGAAAAACAAAAACAAAAGCAACCTAGAAAGAACATATTACATTCATTGTTAAGAGACTGTCACTGGTTTTCTTCAGAAACTTTATTTTTTTGCCTCAATCATACCTAGATTTCCCTTTGATATACTATTCTGGACAGTTTAATTTTTTTCTTTTAACCAATGAATAAAAAATGTCCAATAAAATGAAACCTTTTTGTAAGAAAATCATTTTGTTCAAATAACTTTGGTACAGATTAAATGCATTGTTATTTGGCGTTATTAATAATGAAAAAGATGAGGAAAATGAAGGTAGCTCAAGGAAGCACAGTAAACCAAGAGTGAAGGAGGTCTTAAATCCAGTGTTCTCTGATTATCAAGAATGTGTCATCCTTCACATGCTTCACCTAGAATGCTCCAGTTGTTGGGAAGTGATTACTGAAAGTAGACAAAGGGATTCTTCCAGAATAAATTTAGCTAAGATTTCCTGGAGGCTTTTAAAATAGATTGTGTTCATATTGCAGTATTGGAATAATTTTAGACTCTACTTAGAGTTGCAATACAGTTTCTAAACATGCCCTTGAGTATAACTGGAGAGCAAACCAAAAGATTTAAGAGCAATATCACACAGACTGCTTTAAAATCAAGTATCTACCCCAGTCACTTTGTATTAAAAAAACAAAACAACAAAACTCTCTAGGTAAGTGGGATAGAAGGAAGTGTATACTTTTCAACTTCTAATTCTACAAGGGGAACACAGTTTTGCAATTTTTGTTGTTTTAGGGAATACGATGACTAGGGGAAAAAGTTTTTTCAGGTTATATGTGTACCTGTATTGTTTTTCTCCTCTGAACTGTAATAGGATTTCCGGGATGCTGTTGCTCATGCTTCCAGACAACTTGGGAAACCAGTGATTGAGGACCGGATCCTAAATCAGATCCTATACTACTTGCCTCAGCTGTACGAGCTCAACCGGGATCTCCTGAAGGAACTAGAGGAGAGAGTGTCGAACTGGTAAAAATGAGCTGACCTGCTTTCCTAGGGTTTCCAATTTTAGATGAAGCTGTAAGCCAGAAGGGCCCATAATCAGCCAATTTAACTTTTTATAGGTGACCTTTGATAATCAAGAATTTTGAGATTGTTTAGTTGATATTTTCACATTGGAAAACATTTTTTTAATGTTTTATCTATCTGTTCTTGAGCTTCAAGTCATGAAATTTCCTTGTGTTTTGGAAAAGAGGCCATTCACTGAGATAAATTGATTTGGTTGGCTGGTTTAGAAAATTTGCATGTGTCTGACATCATTGTAGATGCTGTAGATTTCAGGACAGGTGAAGGATACCAAATAGTCAAGAGCTTCCATTGGGCGTAGAAACTTTGGTAACAGCTTCAGAAATATGTTGAAAGTTTGGTCTAAGAGATTGAATTTATTGTTGAAATCCATAGGGAACCCACAATGATTTGAATAACAAAACAATATCACATACTTTCATGATCACAATTTCCCTCTAAACTCTCTTTATTTATAATCCAGAAAAATACCACTGCCTACTTTAGAAATATCATGTCTCTGCTTGTTTGGGAAAATATGCTAAATAAGCAATTACTTAGCAGCAGTTTACAAGCATAAAGCAAAGTTAAGGTCTGAGGAATGACTAAAAGGTAGTTTTTAAAGTCATGGTAGAAAGAAAATGTATTTAAATAGCTACTGTACATACTTAATCATTCTTATAAAAATTAGCTTTAAAATAATCTGAAGTGACCTAGGATGTGCATATTTATGCAAGCAGTGGAACCTTAAATATCTTTTTTGCTTGTACTAAAGTTTTCTCAGGTTTAGATCTATAGATGTTCTGTGTTAAAATATTAAGCATCCCTAAGAGACAGACTAACTTAAGGGACAACTAGAACAACAACTCTGGCAAAAGCTATATTTATTACTAACAAGGGATAAGATATATCCTACTTATTAAAATATTTTTCTTTAAGGGTTTTTTGAATCAAGACATTCTTTGGTGTTAATAGACTTTCTGAAATAACATTTATTTTATACTGGCTTTTAATAACAATGATGAAACCTTTCATTTCTGTGTTCAACAAGTTTTGAATACCTAGTATGTGCTAATCAGCACTCTAAGCATTCTAGGCATATCACAGCACACAAAACATATAAGTCTCTTACTCTCATGGAGCAAACGTTTTAGTGAGGGAAGCACCAGACAAACATACAAACACACACACACACACACACACACACACACACACACACACACACACACAACTAGTTAGAAGCAGTTTCTGATCTGCATATATGTAAAATAGGATCATGTGTTAGTGAATGAAGATTGGGTGGCTAAGGAAGGCCCTCTAAGAAGGCAGCACATTGAAAATGACATCTGACCAAAAAGGAGTGGCCAGCCTGGGTTCCATATCTCCAGGCTTGTGAAACCATTAATACAAGTTTTGAAAGTGGTTATGGATTCTCTGTGTCAAAAGACTATGAAGAAAGCCAGTGTGGCTGGAGAGTAAAGAGCAAGAGGAAGAGAAGGGTAAGGTGGGTCAGCAAAGTATAAGCAGTGGCACCTGTGGGGCTTCGTAAGCCTCTCAGACAAGGAGTTTATTTTTCTGCTAGAGCCAAGGAGATTATTGGAAGTCACATGATATATGTTTTTATACTCTGGCTGCACAAAGAATGGCATGGTAGAAGCAGGGAGACCATCTTCTTGGCAGAATCCTGGCAAGATGTGATGTTGGCAGTGGAAATGGTAAAGAGTAGCCATTTGGGATATGTCTCACAAGAAGAGAAAAGAGATAAGCTGATGCTTGAATATGGGACTCTGCTCATTGGACATGTTTTGGATACATTAATGACCCTTTATATTTTTGTGTATCTCTTTATCTTTAGGACAGAACAACAAAGAATTGCTGATATCTTTGTAAAGAAGGGGCCATATCTAAAAATGTATTCCACATACATCAAAGAATTTGATAAGAATATAGCTTTGCTGGATGAGCAGTGCAAGAAAAACCCAGGTTTCGCTGCTGTTGTTAGAGAATTTGAGGTATTTTTGCTACCATCTAATGTTGAGCTTTTGTTTGTTTGCTTTAAAGTTTTAATCTGCAGTCATTGAAAATAAACCTTGCAAACAGAAAGATATTAAAATATAATCCCTTCAAAATCAAAGAGGGAGTTGAACAAATTCAATAGAACTCAAACAGTGTCTACAAGATTTAATTTTGGAAATCTGTTATTGCACATTTGAATATTTTAAAGTCTCTTTTTTTGTGTGTGTGGTAAAATATTCAAAAAATGAAACTTAAGCCTCTTAACCATTTTTAAGTGTACATTCATTTTGTTATGCAACCAACCTCCAGAACTGTTTTCATCTGCAAAACTGAAGCTATACCCATTAAAAAACCACTAACTCCCCATTCTCTGCTTCCTCAGCCCCTGGCATCCACCATTCTACTTTCTGTCTCTGTGAATTTGACTACTCTAGAGAACACTTGTTACTTTTAACTAAACTTTTCCCTTTATTCTTATAACAACTAATCTATAATCATGGATGGAAATATAATTTTTTCCCTTTAGATAAATAAATAACATAGTTTTTGTGTCACTGTTAAGAAAAATGAATAGTATTTTTATTGCCAAATCTTTGTGTTTTGTCTCAAAGCTGTGAGGGTACAAGCCTAATTTGGTTTGTTATAAACTGATATAATGCTTCTTTAAAAAAAAATAATTTTTAACTACAGTTTTACTTAAGTCTTCTCCCCTAATTTTAGGTAAAATTACTATATGCTTTAGTGATTATTTCTCTGCTTTGAAACTAAAAATTTTAGTGAATTCCAGTCACACAAAAATAGAAAAATTTTAGCTGTGTTAGGATATTGCTGATTTTGCCCTGAATGGGTAACTCAATTGGTGGGAGTGTTGTCCCGATACACCAAGGTTGCTGATTTGATTTCTGGTCAGGGCACATACAAGAATCAACCAAAGGATGCATGGATATGTGGAAGAACAGATCTCTCTCTCTCTCTCTCATCATTAAATACAAATTAAAAAATAATAAAAGGAGCTCCTTAGGAAAAAAAAGATACTGCTGGTTTCTAATTTGTATAGTAGGCAAGAAAATAACCAGGTCATATGTTAATTTTTAATCTGTAAAATATTTACCAAATATAGTTTTATCAAAAAACAATTCAAATGAAAACCAGCCATTCCCTTTTCTTTCTTACTTCTAATGTACTTTGCAGGTTTCAAACGGCATTGTAAGGCAACACAATTTTTTTAAAAAAACAAGGCCGTGTAGAATTAAATTTACTTTAAATTAGTAGCATGTGTGCTTTAAAAAAACACACAAATAATTAAACTTTAAAATTGTTCGTAGTCTTTTTTTACTTGCTTTTTACCTCTCTGCTAATGTCTTCACACTATTAAGAAAGGAAGTGTGATGTACATAGTTATGGAACTGATAATTGACCCAGGTTTTCATCGGGTTCAAGGAGTAGTTCTGTTGCTTCAGCAGAGAAAAACACACCATAAGATGGGAAAGGTAGCTGTTTGGGTTAATGGTGCTTGCATGATAGATGCTTTCTTAACATGCATTATCATATAATTTCAGAATTATTTTGTGTACCAGAACTTGGAGGTGCATATTTAGAAAAAAATAAAACAATCTGAACAAATCTGGGGGGAAAAAACGCAGAAAAAAACCTGTTCCCCATCCACCTGATCTGTATAAGACGTGCAGGATATCTTTGGATGAGGGACATTTTCACTTGGCCATTGTGATGCCACCTCACAGTAAATACCTGTGTTGGAGAATGGGGTGGGGCTTAGGAATGGACAGAAGTGTCTGTTGTACACACCAAGAAAAGAGCTTTAAAGGCAGAATCAAATGTCCTTGCAGTCAAGTCAGAATGGTTCTGAATCAAATGTTTCTATATCCACTGTGATTTGGGGGTTGTCTCTTATAGCCAATCATCTAAGAAAGTTTTAAATTCTTCAGACTTATTAGAGAAAAGATGCTTAGCAAGGCTACTTTTCAGGTGATCTTTAATTTCTGCAATTCTCTGCAGTATGAACCATTGTTATTATGAGTATATTGATAGGCTCTGATTATTATTTGAATCCATTTCCCAGTAGGTTTATTTCTGCCAACTTACTTTGGGGGACATGCATTGTCTTCTTTTTCAAAGGTTTTGTTTATGTTTATGAATATACTAGAGCAGTGGTTCTCAACCTTCTGGCCCTTTAAATACAGTTCCTCATGTTGTGACCCAACCATAAAATTATTTTCGTTGCTACTTCATAACTGTAATGTTGCTACTGTTATGAATCGTAATGTAAATACCTGATATGCAGGATGGTCTTAGGCGACCCCTGTGAAAGGGTCCTTTGACTGCCAAAGGAGTCGCGACCCACAGTTTGAGAACCACTGCACTAGAGGCCCAGTGCACAAAATTCATGCACTGGTAGCGTCCCTAGCGGCTGCATTGGCAAATGCTCCTCTCAGTGGCAGCTGCTGAGTAGGATGGGCTCTAAATTGGCCTAACATGCAGCCACCACTCTCTGTATGTGAGGGCTGTGAACAAGTTTTCCCTGAGTCAGTGATTTGAGAGACTTATTAACCTATGGGAGAGGGTGGACTACGTAATGAATTGGCTATAGTTTCATGCTCAGCATCATAGGTACAGCTTAAAATAAAGGGAATTTCTCTGTGAATTCCCTTCTAGAGCTGCTGGCTATTTAAAATTTGCCTTCTTTGGCACCTGAATCTGGTCCTGCTTCTTAGAAAAATGCTTGTGTTTATATTGGATGCCTTTTCCTTTCAGATGAGCCCACGCTGTGCTAATCTGGCCCTCAAGCACTACCTGCTCAAGCCAGTTCAGAGGATCCCCCAGTACAGGCTGCTGCTAACAGGTGGGCGGCGTCTCTGGCAGTTTACCTCTCTTTTTCTATCACTCCAGTCACCCCTATACCTAATATATGGATTTATAGATTGCTTAGAACCCTGCATGTACATTGCCTGAACCTTAGTTCTTTGGTCATCCCTGTGTGCATTCTCTGCTTTGGGCATTTATATTCCTTTTGCTTAGAACTTCTTTTACCATCCCATTCCTATAACCCTGCATCATTTTACCTGATTAATATTAACCACAAGGAAGGTACTATCCCAGCCACTCAACAAGGAGGTTAGAGGGTTATTCCCACATATATTTAAATCAACTATCATAGCCTCAGGCACTTCAGAAGGTTGTAATAAGGCAGGGGTTGGAAACATCCAAGCCTGCAAGCCATCTAAGGCCCTGCCAAGGCATTAGGAGTAAGTTAATTAAATATTTGACCAAATATAGCAGACTCATTTAAAAAAAAAATACATTTTATTGATTTTTTTACAGAGAGGAAGGGAGAGGGATAGAGACTTAGAAACATTGATTAGAGAGAAATACCGATCAGCTGCCTCCTGCATGCCCCCTACTGGGGATGTGCCCACAACCAAGGTACATGCCCTTGACCAGAATCGAACCTGGGACCCTTCAGTCTGCAGGCCGAGGCTCTATCCACTGAGCCAAACTGGTCAGGGCAGCAGACTCATTTTTTTTTAATTAAATCTTTATTGTTCAGATTATTACAGTTGTTCCTCTTTTTTCTCCCTATAGCTCCCCTCCACCCGGTTCCCACCCCACCCTCTGCCCTTACCCCCGTCCCCACTGTCCTCATCCATAGGTGTACGATTTTTGTCCAGACTCTTCCCGCACCCCCACACCCCTTTCCCCCCCAAGAATAGTCAGTCCACTCCCTTTCTATGCCCCTGATTCTATTATATTCACCAGTTTATTCTGTTCATCATATTATTTATTCACTTGATTTTTAGATTCACTTGTTGATAGATGTGTATTTGTTGTTCATAATTTGTATCTTTACCTTTTTCTTCTTCTTCCTCTTCTTAAAGGATACCTTTCAGCATTTCATATAATACTGGTTTGGTGGTGATGAACTCCTTTAGCTTTTCCTTATCTGTGAAGCTCTTTATCTGACCTTCAACTCTGAATGATAGCTTTGCTGGGTAAAGTAATCTTGGTTGTAGGTTCCTGGTATTCATCACTTTGAATATTTCTTGCCACTCCCTTCTGGCCTGCATAGTTTCTGTTGTAGGTAATTGACTGTTTTTCTCTTGCTGCTTTTAAGATTCTCTCTTTGTCTTTTGCTCCTGGCATTTTAATTATGATGTGTCTTGGTGTGGTCCTCTTTGGATTCCTTTTGTTTGGGGTTCTCTGCGGTTCCTGGACTTGTAAGTCTATTTCTTTCACCAGGTAGGGGAAGTTTTCTGTCATTATTTCTCCAAATAGGTTTTCAATATCTTGCTCTCTCTCTTCTTCTGGCACCCCCATAATTCGGATGTTGGTACACTTGAAGTTGTCCCAGAGGCTCCTTACACTATCTTCATATTTTTGGATTCTTTTTTCTTTTTGTTTTTCTGGTTGGGTGTTTTTTGCTTCTTCATATTTCAAATCTTTTACTTGATTCTTGTGATCCTCTAGTCTGCTGTTGGAACTCTGTATAATATTCTTTATTTCAGTCAGTGTATGCTTAATTTCTAGTTGGTCCTTTTTCATAACATCAAGGGTCTCACTAGATTTCTTGAGGGTCTCACTAAATTTATCGGCAGTTTCTAGAAAATTCTTGAAAAACCTTAAAAGTGTGGTTTTGAACACTATATCCAGTAGTTTGCTTTCCTCCATTTCTGTCATTTGTGACCTGTTTCTTTGTCTTCGCATTTTTTATGCTTCCCTGTGTTGATAGAGTGGCTTTCTGTGCTAGGTGTCCTATGGGACCCAGTGGCTCAGCCTCCCCAATTACCTGAGGTGGACACTCTTGGTGCACCCCTTTGTGGGCTTTGTGCACAGTCTGGTTGTAGTTAAGCCTTGATTGTTGTAGGTATCACTGGGAGGAATTGACCTCCAGGCCAATTGGCTGTGAGAATCAGCTGTGTCTGCAGTGGGAGAACTTCTCTGCTGGAGACACCCTTCTGGGGCAAGACTTGCTTCAGTGGGGCTTTGGTGCTCACTGAGTCTGCCCCCTGAGTGTGTCCCTTCTGGATCTGAGGAGTTGTAATCTGGATGGTCCCACTCTGACCACTGGGTACACTGGCTCTTGGATCTCCAAGGAGGTGCTAATTTAGCCTCTGCCTGAAGCTACCCAGCAGGGGCTATGGAGAGATCTGCAGATTCCTCTTCTTTGTTTGGGGTTTGGAGATGCCCAGATGAGGCCCAGCTGTGAAGCAATTCAAGCTGCTGTGGGGCCTTGGGGCTTCTTTTGGAAGTTCTGGGTCTCTCTGACCCAGCTGCAGTTTGTCAGGTAATTTTCAGATTGCAAAGGGCCAGGCCTTTATATGCAAAAGCCTCTGGGCACAGCTTGGGTGGGGCGGGATCTCAGGGAATCAACAGGGAGGAGCAGACAGCTATGGCTGAACCTCAGTCCTACCCTAAGAGGCCCCACGCCTCAGTGTCCCGGTAATCGCTGCAAGCACCTCTGAGAGAAAACCGCCCTCGAGTACCAACCGACGCCAGACAGTCCAGTTTCTCCCTGTATGAGTCTGGGTTCCCAGAGACTCGCCCGGAACTGGAGTTCAGAGCAGTCAGGAGCTTGAGACTCCCTCCCGATGGAAAAAGACAACTGTGTCCTCAGTTGCCAGCCCTTTCCACGTGCGCCTCCGTACCTCTGCACTTTACTTCCCCACCTCCTCTGAGTCTCAGTATGCTTTTCTCTTTCCTTGTAGTTGTAGAATTTCCACTCAGCCAGCTTTCCTGTGGTTCTGGATGATGTCCGTTTTGTTTTTTAGTTGTATTTTTGAAGTGGTTGTGGGAGGCAGTAAATTCCCGTGTTTACCTATGCCGCCATCTTGGTTTCTCTCCAGCAGACTCATTTTTAAGTTGATAATTTTGTATGGCCTGCAAATGATGTTATAAATATCCAAATGGCCCTTGGCCGAAAAAAGATTCCCCACCCTGTTATAAGGAGCATATTGCTTTGGTGAGTGTGTTCTAAATAAGCCCTCACTGCTGTTAGTACTTAGTAGCAGCAGTGTCCTTATCACCATCAACATCTTCATTATCATCATCCTTTGAGTGGTTGTTGTCTATACCTTCTGCTTGATTGTGAGTGTCAACATCACAGGGCTGTGCCTGTTTACTTTCCACTCTAATAGTAAAAGATGGGGGGGGGGGCGCATTTTCAAAAAGCTCTGATTTGAGTGAAAGCACACATTGTGCTGAGGACTTTATATTCGTTTACTCCAGCGTTTCTCAACCTGTGGGTCATGACTCCTTTGGGGGTCGAACGACCCTTTCACAGGGTCGCCTAAGACCATCGGAAAACACATATATAATTACATACTGTTTTTGTGATTAATCACTATGCTTTAATTATGTTCATTTTGTAACAATGAAAATACATCCTGCATATCAGATACTTACATTACGATTCATAACAGTAACAAAATTACAGTTATGAAGTAGCAACGAAAATAATTTTATGGTTGGGAGTCACCACAACATGAGGAACTGTATTAAAGGGTCTCGGCATTAGGAAGGTTGAGAACCACTGGTTTACTGGTTAAATCTTCACCATTGTTACTGTGGAGAGGATGAGATCTTGGTTCTTATCTTCTTGAGGGAAAGATTTCAATCAGGAGACAAAGAGAGCAAGAATTTATTGACCTCAGCAAAAACATAGGACAGTGAAACAAGGAGCATTTCTCCCCTGGTTGTGTTGTAAGTGGTGGTGGGCAGGAACTGCGCTAGGTATCTGACAGGTGGGGTCAGGTCAAACTTGGGTTCAGCAACCTCAGTACTTGGGTTCTGGCTAGGAAAGAATTCAGAGCCAAGACCCACACTGTAAGAGAACATTTATTTGGTAAATCATAGAGGTAGAAAAAATAATTCCTAAAAGAAATGGGCTTAGGAAACAAGTTATAGAGGTAAAGAAAAGGGCCTTTGAAGCTGTGAGTGACGAAGCTAGTGTTAATGTGCCTGGGGCTGGGAGGTGTAAGGGAAGGAAAGAGAAGAGAAGGAAAGATCTGTGGTGTGCTCCCAGGAGGGAGAACTCTGGGTCCTAGCCCTAGGGTTTTAACGTTTTTATTGTTTTTTGTTTTGTTTTTTAATCCTTACTCGAGGATATTTTTCCATTGAATTTTAGAGATAGGGCAAGAGAGAGGGAAAGACAGAAGAAACATCAATGTGAGCCTTGATGGCAGATTTTTAAGCCAAAAAGGGCCAAGGCCGGGGAGGAGCCCGAAACCGAGGTACAGGCCCTTGAGCAGAATCAAACCCTTTGGTTCGCAGGCCAACGCTCTATCCACTGAGCCAAACCAGCTAGGGCACTAGGGTTTTAAGGATGGAGATTTTTAAAAAATATTTTTATTAATTTCAGCGAGGAAGGGAGAGGGAGTGGGAGATAGAAAAATCAATAATGAGAGAGAATCATTGATCGACTGCCTCCAGCACACCCCACACTGGGTATTGAGCCCGAAAGCCGGGATGTGACCTGACCGAGAATTGAACCGTGACCTCCCAACCGTGACCTCCTGGGTCATAGGCCGATGCTCTGCCACTGAGCCACGCTGGCCAGGCAAGGGTGGAGATTTTAAGAGAAGTCCCAGGGGAAGATTTCAAAAGAATATTCAGCAGTTTTCCAGGTGTGTCCTTTCAGGGTTGTGGTCTCCACTGATTGATTGGTCATCACTGGGGCAGGGAGTCATTTTTCAGTGCAGCTGGCCCTGACAGTCAGCGGTGACTGGTTTGATAGCTTATTTGGGCCTGGAGCTGAAATACAATTGAGGCATAGATGTTATCTCTAAGGAGGAAAGGTCAGGGGATCCAACTGCATGACCATTGATATGCTGGGGAGGAAAAGTCACCCTGGAATGGAGGTCCCACCCTACAGTTGATGGTTCTTTGCTAGGCACCTGATGCTCTTAAGAATTTGGTCAAAATGGACAAGAATACTAAAATGCCACCACTACTCTAAATTCAATCTGTCGTAATTTTTTTTCTTTTTAATGGATTTATCTGTTGTAATTTTATATAAATAGATTTTTTATATAAATAGAGGTCCTTGGATGCTATCAGTGCTTGTGCATGCTTTTACCCTTAATCTAATCTTTTTCTCTTAAACCTAGGGCTGAATTGATTGAAGTAGGTGAATCCTGGAAAGCCAGGATTTCCCAATTTCCCTTAGGCAAAGGCTTTCTGCCTTCCAAGCTGGCCTAGTGAAGAACAAACTGCTGATAAGGAAGGCCTTGCCTTTCAGCCCCAGGACTTGCTTCCTTAGATGTTTCTGCTTAATTTGAATTTCTAACTGTGAATTGGACTCTAGGTGTTTCTCTGGGATGACCTAAGGCAAACCAAATAATTTGAGGATATCCTGTCCATCTGTACTTTTCTTTCCTCTGTGTTTGGACGACACAGGATAAAAGGAAGTGCCCATGCATGTGTTGTGTTTTTGCTAGATAAATTCATTGCTGTATCATAAATGAGCTATTGAATGGCTAGGCTATTTCTACAGCTGTCAAATGAAGTCTTGTTTTTAGTGGCAAAAGACAAGTGTGGTTTTAAAAGCTATGATTTGCAAGAATGATGGAGCAAGGTTATGAAATTTTTATGTGAAAATATTTTTTCCCACATTATGACTGATATAAGTAAAAATGTTACACATTTTATTTAATTAAGGTTTCACAGTGAGTTTGATTTTAGTGATTAATGGTAAAATAGCAAAAGCAAGTTTAAAAATCCTCTTTAAGAGAACAGATGTTATTTGTTTTATAACCAATATAATGTGAGCTTGGGGTTACTTTTAGTTTTGTGCTATCCCTTGTTTAATCTTAAAGCTGTTTTCCTCTTTCTTAAATTGGAAAATCTTCATTATTTAAATGATGCACATTACCTTATATAGAGTAAACCCGTAGTAATTACGGACTTATTGAAAGATAAAGGTGATAAATAGCTTGTTCAGAGTCGAAAAGTCAGGACTAAAGTCAAAGAAAGAACATAGTTTTATGCCTTTTCTCTCATTGATTCAAATTCTTCTCTTTCACCAAGCCTGAGCTGAAGTCCTCCATTCCCTTTGAAGCCTGATTACTGAAGAACTGATTACTCCGGTTCTCCTTGACCCTTAGTATCAGTGCAGTGTGACTTAGTGAATTCTTATTTGATGCCTTGTGAATTCGGTGATATTCCTACTATTTGAATATTTAGTTCCTAATTTAATTATAAACTTTTTGAGGTCAAAGAGTGAATCGTTTACTAATAATTTAGTGCACCCCAATATATCTGGGTCCATTTTGGATACCGTAGAAGCTGTTCAGGAAATAATTTTGGTTGGTTTTAAGCTAGGTTTACAACATCCCTTTAATCAAAACATCACTAGCCTAAAGGACAACATTGAGAGAGAATTTTAGAGAGTTCTCTTCTAAATGAAAGACACACCCAGAGAGGTGAAGTGTCCTGCCTAAGGACATTTAGTATGAGTTGAAGCACCTATGATCATTTAAGCCCAAGGAAGCATAGGGGTTGATACTAAGGGTTTGTTTAATTTTTATTCAAAATTCTGATTTCCAATACTCATCTTTTGTGATATTCTCTAATTGCTCCCTACTTTTGTACGATATTTCTACTATCCAAGTGCCCCTGTCTATTCACTTAGATTTTTAGAAATTGGATTTTAGGTCTAAAGTTTGCATCTATTTAAACATGTTAATTAACTCAGTCTTCATCTTTGGATAAATAAGCTCAATGATTTAATCCTCAGAACAACCTTGTGAGGTAAGTACTTTTATTTCCATTTTAGAATTTGGGCAAAAAAAAAAAAAGAATTTGGAGTAATTTCAAGTGCACAGAATATACTGGAGTAGAAAGGAGAAGTGAGAGACTATTTGAGGCACCCCCTGAAAACTTTAATTTATTAATGAGTTTAAGGCAGAGAAGGGGAAGGATTCCTGTCTGACTCAGTGTAAGTAGATTTGTGCTGCTTGGTTTCTTGGGAGGGGAAGACAGAGATGAAGCGGATAAGATAGAATAGTTACTTTTGGAATCTTCTTAGGAAAAGGTGAGTGGAAATTCCCAAATAGCAGTTCTGCTCATACAATTCAAACAGCCATCCTATTGTCTTGCATGTTTTCTTCAGGACATAATTTGCATTTTATTAGTGAGTGTTTTATTTAGGCTACCGATTTCTTCATTGTATTAAAAACTTGTCTTTTTTTTTTTCCAAGTCAACCCAGAATAGGATCAAAGAAAAAGTATATGATGTATAATGGAATGCTTAGATTAGAATTCTAAAAACAAACCAAAAAAGTAAATGTAAGCAGAAAAACTTATAAATTTTACCTTTATATTGGCTACTCAAGGCCAGTTGATCTAGTCAGATCTTGGCCAGTTGATCTAGTCACACTCTTTAAAATGTGTGGGGCCCAGAACCTATTTGGATTTAGGAGAAATGGAAATCTTAGGGCAACAGTGAGGAAGCAATGAAAGAAAATAGACATACACTGTTGTCTACCACTGCTTATTTCCTTCTTCTTTATCATCTCTTCAGGGTAAAGACTGTCTTTATTACCCTAATTTAGTGTCTAGCATAGTCTGGCACATTAACAGAGACTTGGTAAACTGAAAGGCTTAGGGAAACAGACATTGTTCCTGTTTATAAGGTTGAGAAGCCCTATGCAGTGGTGCTAACAAATGTTGGATGGATGGATGAGTGAATTGCTTTTAAGAATCAAAACAATTTCCAGTTACACAGGCACAGAACTGTGGAAAGGACTCTGAAATACTTCCCTTTACTCATCTTTGCTCCCTGGTAGGATCTGTTGACCAGTTTTCGCCTGCCTCTGCTTCCTGCTCTTTCCATTTCCTGTGTTATGCTCCAGGCCAGGCCTTTCTGACCTCATGCCTGGTTATGGAAATATCTTCCTAATGATCATGCTACCTCTTATCACTCCCCCAGGTAGCCTGACACATCATCACTTCATTTCTCTTCCAGGACACCAGGTGTGTGTGGCTTTTTTTGCCATTGAGCAATTCTCTGATACCAGCTAAGTGTCATGCAATTTAATTCAATTCTCACACTATCTCCTGAAGATAGTGTCAGATCCTACAGATTAAGGGCTGAATCCCACAAGACTTCCTCTTCTCCCAAATTTAAGAGGCCAATTGCACGTTCCAGGTTGTCACCTGTATTTCTGATCAACCAACTATTATTCTGGGTCTCCACAACTCCCTCCTTGGGTTTCCTAATTTTCTAGAATGGCTCACAGAGCTCAGGGAAACTTTACACTTACCAGTGTATTATAAAAGCATATGATAAAAGATACGGATGAAAATCCAAGTGGAATAGATACATAGGGAGGGAGGGTATCTGGGAAGGGCATGCACCTCCTGTGCAGCCTGGAAGTTCACCAAACCCTGTATTCTGGATTTTTTTCTTTTTGATTTTTTTAAACGTGTTTTTATTGATTTCAGAGAAGAAGGGAGAGGGAGAGAGAGAGAGAGAGAAACATCAATGATGAGAGAGAATCACTGAACGGCTGCCTCCTGCACACCCCCCTCTGGGAATCGAGCCCGCAACCCAGGCATGTGCCCCTGACCAGAATCGAACCTGGGACCCTTCAGTCCACAGGCTGACACTCTGTCCACTGAGCCAAACCAGCTAGGGCATATTCTGGGATTTTGATGAGGCTTCATTATGCAGACATGATCTACTATTAGCGCCACTCCTACCCCTTCTCCCTTTCCTATGGGATGGAGAGTGGGGCTGAAAGTTCCAAACTGCTAATCATGGCTTGATCCTTCTGGTGACCAGCTTCATCTAGGAGCTATTAAACAGCCCATCAAGACTCTTCTCATTAGATCAAAAAATACTTCTATCACCTAGGAAAGTCCAAGGGATTTAGGAGCTCTGTGTCAGAACTGGGGTCAAAGACCTATTATTAGAAAAAAAAAGGTGCTCCCAATGCTCTTATTACTTATTAAATTACAAGGCTTTTAGGAGCTCTGTGCCAAGAACTGGGAGCAGCCAAAACCGGTTTGGCTCAGTGGATAGAGCGTCGGCCTGCGGACTGAAAGGTCCCAGGTTCGATTCTGGTCAAGGGCATGTACCTGGGTTGCGGGCACATCCCCAGTAGGAGATGTGCATTATTATTATTATTATTATTTTGCAGATATGCTTTTATTCTGCTTATTTAGAAAGTTGAAAATATACTTATCCTACCATAATGATGTATACATATCATTTTGCATTTGTCCAGACCCATAGAATGTACAATACTAAGAGTGAACCCTTATGTAAACTATGGATTTTGGTGCTTATGATGTGTCAATGTAGGATCATCCATTGTAACAAATCTGCTCCAGTGGGAGATGTTGATGGTGGGGTAGACTATGCATGTGTCGGGGTAGGAGGTGTATGGGAAATCTCTGTTGCCTTTCAGTTTTGCTGTGAAGGTAAAAATGCTGTAAAAATAAGTCCCTATTTTAGAATAGAAAAAAACAAAACCAAAAACTTAACATCCACAGTATAAAGGTTGAAGTTTATAACCCAAAGTTGCCCAAACTTTATTTTCCTTTGCTCTAGTAGGTTTCTTAGTCTCTCCTGAAACCTGGCCTTCAAGGCCAGATTCTCTCCTTCATTAATCAGTTACTAACTCACTGAACAAATATTTATTGATAGGGACTGGCCCTGAGCCGGACACCTGTATACACTGGCAAAGACACAGTGGTCATCCCTGTCCTGATAAGCTCACAATACTCCTCTTTGGGCCCATGCTCAACCATTCAGGCTCCAACCAAGCTTTTCCCATTTTCATTTCCTAAAAGTTAATTGATCTTGTCACTTGTTTGAGTATATTTTGAGGATTTATTTTTGTAAGGGTCACTTTTTTTCTTTGAAATCTTTTGTACTTATTAAAATATGTAAGTATTATCCTATCTAATAAAGAGGTAATGTGCTAATTGACCCTCACACCATCGCAAAGATGGCAGAACCCACAGACAATAAGGAGGGAATATGCTAATTGACTGCTGCATGCCTTCAAAGATGGTGGTGCCCACAGCCACAAGATGGCCAGCAGGGGAGGGCAGTTGTGGTCGATCAGGCCAGCAGGGGAGGGCAGTTAGGGGCAACCAGGCCAGCAGGGGAGGGCAGATGGGGGCAACCAGGCCTGCAGGGGAGGGCAGTTGGGGGGGACAAGACCTGCAGGGGAGGGCAGTTAGGGGCGACCAGGCCGGCAGGGGAGGGCAGTTGGGGGGAACCAGGCTGGCAGGGGAGGGCAGTTAGGGGTGACTGGGCCAGCAGGGGAGGGCAGTTGGGGGCAACCAGGATCAGGCCTAAACCGGCAGTCAGACATCCCCTGAGGGGTTCCATATTGGAAAGGGTGCAGGCTGGGCTGAAGGACACACACACCCCTTCCCCAGTGCACACATTTCGTGCACCGGGCCTCTAGTTAAAAAATAATAACAATTGCCCTAACCGGTTTGGCTCAGCGGATAGAGCGTCGGCCTGCGGACTCAAGGGTCCCAGGTTTGATTCTGGTCAGGGGCACGTACCTTGGTTGCGGGCACATCCCCAGTAGGGGGCGTGCAAGAGGCGGCTGATCGATGTTTCTCTCTCATCGATGTTTCTAGCTCTCTATCCCTCTTCCCTCCTCTCTGTAAAAAATCAATAATAAAAATAATAATAATAATAATAACAATAAAGTTCTTCATCTTCTATCATCCAGAAATGACTATCATATCTTTTTAGAATTTTTATCTCTGTTATATGTGTTATAAATTTTTTCAATAAATAAAACCTTTGATTTAGAAAGTTACTACATTGCTGTTGAAACAGGTAGAATCAGTGAGGATCATGGTGGAGAAAATATAATGAAAACATAATTTAAAAATTTCTCTGAAATATGTTTCCATTTATTACTTAGGGAAAAAAACACACTCCTTTGAACTTTGATTAAATTTGGATCAAGTAGTTTCTTTGCTCTTGTTCAAAATATTTATGTTATATTATGAATGACTTTAACAACATATTATACTAGAGGTGCACAGATTCGTTCACCAATGGGTTCCCTTGGCCTGGCCTGCGCCCTCTCTCAATTCGGGACCCCTCAGGGGATGTTGGAGAGCCTGGTTCAGCCTGATACCCACAGGCCAGGCCAAGGGACCCCACCAGTGCATGAATCTGTGCACCAGGCCTCTAGTATGCATATAAGATCTTTGGTTAATCTCTTCCTGCCCTTCCCCTTTCCCCCTTCCCCCTTCCCCCTTCCCTCTTCCCTCTGAGATTCATCGGTCTGTTCCATGTTTCCATGCCTTTGTTTTCCGCTCCTGCGCTGAGTGTCTGCCCCTGGTGGTCAGTGCGTGTCATAGCTACCAGTCAGTCAGCTGAGGCTTTTATATATATAGGTTACTTTTCCTGTAATATCTTTGCCTTTAGTCTGGTATGGTATTAACTCCCTCTATGTTTTAGAAATCTAGGATTTCCGATGTTGGTAGAAAATATGATATTAAAAACATCTGTTCTAGTGTTCTGAAGTTATAAATTTGAGCTATGAATAGGCTAATAAGCATATGGGTAAAAAGATCCGGCTCAAATTAATGCATGACTTTAAAAAAAACCCTTACTGAAAATAAAACTTTTGCTGGGTAGGTATTTGTTTTGAAACCCAGGGCTAATTGTTTACATCAAATGTGATTCTAACACTTTCTCTAGGGCAGAACTTGATGAGAGGTGGGGCTATCCTGGACACTAGCCAAGGAATTTAGTTTCTGGGGAACCCAAAGGCCCTGGAATGGGACAGTTCCATCGGTGTAAAATGGGAGACTGATAATATTTAGAATTTTCATTGTAATGACATCAGCTCTTGTTCTGTTGCAATTTGTTTTTAATTGTAGTTGTGAACAAGGTATTGTGAGAGATAGTATTTAATAAATCATATCCCTGATTTTAATATGAAAAGACTTTAAGAGGTAAGCCTGTTCTATTAAATTATAGCTTTTAATTATTTATTTTTCTTTTTTAAAATTATAGCTTTTCACCGAACCGGTTTGGCTCAGTGGATAGAGCGTCGGCCTGCGGACTGAAAGGTCCCAGGTTCGATTCCGGTCAAGGGCATGTACCTTGGTTGCGGGCTCATCCCCAGTGGGGCGTGTGCAGGAGGCAGCTGATCGATGTTTCTCTCTTGTCGATGTTTCTGGCTCTCTGTCCCTCTCCCTTCCTCTCTGTAGAAAATCAATAAAATATATTTAAAAAATAAATAAATAAAATTATAGCTTTTAAATGCAAACCTCACTTTCTCTGTAGAGCAGGGCTTCTTAACCTTTTTTTGTGCCTGGATCCCTTTGGCAATCTGGTGAAAGCTATGAATGGATCTCTTCTCAGAATAAATTTTTAAATTACAGAAAAAAAATACTTAAGACTAAAAGGAAACTAAGTGGGCTGAAATACAATTATTAAAATAATTTTGAAGTGTAACATAGTACTACATGTGCTTCTTTAGTAATGCAGTAAATAGGAAGATCTGGTGGTGGATCTAATAACTGCCCTGATTTTGAAGTAGTGGTGAGAGTAAACAATATTTTGAGATGTCTGCAATAACTGTAATGTGATATAAAACACTATGTGGTTTTTATGGTTTCAGAGTCACTGGTTATCATTGATGATACTGTGGTTTGTTGCCTGCATTCATAATGAAAGGAAATTCTGTGTTTCACTTAGATGTTAATGAAAATGTTTGTTTTTGCCTATCCAAGTTGGCAGAATTCTATTCGTAAACATTACTACAAAGCCATTCTTTTTTCTGACTCTCAGTATAGATTTGACACTGCAAATAGCCAGAAGCCTTTATTGCTGGGCCTTCCTTTGCCAAAGATCAAACAAGCTGACTCTTACTAGAGTTTTCCCTCTTAGGGTTTGTCAAAATTCTGGCTCGCATCAGTAACTGTTCCAGTTGGACAAAACTGAAATTTGGTCAAGCTTGAATTCACCTTGGTGCTCATATTTACTTTATTCTTCACCTTGTTGGTCTTCGGGTATTAAAATATACTTATAAACCTAAACGTGCTCTTCGTTAACCACCAGGGTAGTGAGGACCAAATATGGTTAAGAGCTCATTTAAGTAGGGCTTGACCATGCCCAGGTCATTTTTGTACATTTGAGATCCTCACTTGGTAAATTGGCAGCCTTAACCATTGGAAAATGTGTCCAGAAAGAAAGCATTTGTTTCAATCAAGTCAAAATAATGGACATTTACTTTTGTTGGGAGATTTTCTATGGCTTTGACTCCTCCAAGGGCATTCTGGATATGCCTAGCCAGTCTGTCCTGCTAAAAAGGGACCGAGGAGAAATTCTGTACCATGTAAGAACTCCAGAATTTTCCCATAGGATGAGCCTGGAATTGGGTGTGGTTCTGGAGTTGGGTGTGGTTCTGGAGTCCTCTGGGCATGCCACCTCAGGGCCAGGCTTATCAAAGTCTAGGATCGACCAGATGGTTATGCTGCCCTCCCAGCTGAGGTCCAAGTCCAGACTGCACTCTGTTCACCATATTGGGTGCCCGGGTGAGGGGTGGCATCAGCCCAGGAAAAGTGGCCTTTTCTCTTTCACAGAAAGGCATCACCTGCTTTCCAAACGATGAATCTGTGAGCCTAAGAGCCCAGAAAAGTCACTTTCTAACTTTATATAAGCATCATATATGTATAAGAGGAAGCCCTGGGCCACAAATTAAGGTCTAGGACCGAACTAATATTCAAGGAGTAAGAGAATTAGAGCAGGGGACCAGAGCACCTTTTATTTTTATTTATTTGTTTGTTTAAAAAACCAAATTTTTAAAATATTTAATCTTTTTTATTGATTTTTAGAGAGAGAGGACAGAATGGGAGAGAGAAGCATCAGTGTGAGAGAAACATCAATTGGTTACCTCCCATATGGGCCCCAACCAGGGATCGAACCTGCAACCTGGGCATGTGCCCTGACCGGTAATTAAAGGACCTTTTGGTGCATAGGATGATGATGCCAACTAACTGAGCCACACAGGTCAGCGCAATGCATCTTAGAATTATTATTTTTTTTTAATATGCTTCATGATTGTTTAGAATGAGAATCATTACATTTTTTTGCTCGGGTCTAGCCTTATTTTGTGTATGAGGATACTGACACAGAAATGTTACAGAGCAGAACTTGGCCAAAGCCCCATGCCTCTGCTAAGCATGGCTGGACTATTAAGAGAACAAGAAGCTGCCTTCTCGCTCCCAGCAAGGGCTCTTGACCTCTTCACCACGCTGCTTTGAATATGGCGGTATGTCTTACAGCTAGACAACTGATCCTTATTTGGGGTATTTAAAATAATCGATACTTTATTTCATAAGTCAGGATAATTTTTTATTGCTTCTTTGAAAATTTGAGATTTTGGCAGACAGGCTTATTGACCAGACTTAATGGACCTTTGGCTCCCATAATTCTGTATGTGTTGCTGATATCATTACATTATTTAGGGAGGAAAGAAGAAATCTGGATAATACAAAGCAAGACATGTCCTCAAATTCAAAATAACTGACTTTGGAATGTTACCCGTCCTGTATGCTCATTTCCTCTGTGCTCTGCCATTCCCATTTCACAGCACACAGTCCAGGAAGTAAAAAGTCCCAGATTCCCACAGATGACTCATGTTTAGGAAAGGTTAACTGTACTCAGTAGCTTTCTGCTATAAGTTAATTATTCATTGGCTGTGTAATCAGGGGTGGTAGGGCTTACTAAGAGCACTTATATTAGAAAACTTAGACCTGGAACAAGATACAGTATTTGTTGGGTCCTCAGAAATGAGAACAAAATTAAAGTTGCATGTTCCTTGAGGTTGCCCATGGCGATAATGGGGGTTATTTAACTTTTATTAACCAACAATGCCATCTGGTGGCCAGAAAGTACATTTTGTGGTGTCCATGCATGCTGCACCAACCTTTTTTTCTTTGAAAGAATTAACCTCAGTAGCATTTGAGGCATTTTTATTAGCGAAGTTTTGAAAAATGCTTAGTTTGGTTTGGCAGAAGCAGGGAAGTGTCATAGACTGATACACGTCTAATATGGCAAATAGAATAGATTTCTCTGCTCTCCCCATTTTTTAAAAAGGAAACTCCTGTACAAGGTCCTAAATGGTATTCAGTAAACAATTTCCTATGACCAATACAGGTGTGTCTGTCTGGCCTCCTTTCCTGGGTTTCACCTGGATTGTAACAGTCACTGGGGCAGCTGGTGGTTTCCGTGCTCCTTCCGTCTGACTCAGGGCAATCAATCATGTTCTAATTCTGCAGCTGAGGCACCGAGTGATTCTTCACTGAGGGCGATCATGGTCTCGTCTTCCTTGAAAAGGTGAAAGTTCTCACAAGGATGCACGGCCACAAGATGCCCTGAAAATACAGATGGATGGATGGATACGTTGGAAAGTTGAATTTTTAAAGTTTAATCTTGGAACATTGAATTTTAAGATGCTTTTTAAAAAATTGGCAAAGAGAGTAAGCCTAACCCCATTACATCCTTGATTAAAAGCATGATTTTGTAACATCTTAGTGGTGGGTTTTCTCTTCAGCCGATTTGTGTTTCCACTCTGTTCCTGAAGTTCAGGTTGGCGGACGGCAGCTGAGTTTGAGTACAAGGAGAGAAAATGCAGCTCAGGAGCGTATCAGGCTCAGCACAGTGATTCTGAGGTCAGGATTTCCTAATACATCTTCCAGCCGGCTCTCTTGCCGTGGTCAGCAAACGGTGGCTTGCGAGCCACATGCGGCTCTTTGGCCCCTTGAGTGTGGCTCTTCCACAAAATACCACGTGCGGGCGCGTGTACAGTGCAATTGAAACTTCGTGGCCCATGCGCAGAAGTCGATTTTCGGCCTGGGCGAGTCTATTTTGAAGAAGTACTGTTGATATTTGGCTCTGTTGACTAATGAGTTTGCTGACCACTGGTTTAGAGAAATGTCTCAGTTCTATATAAAAGAACAAGCATTGAAGACACAATAGGAACTTGTCTTGAATCAGATACTTAGGTAAATCTGCTGTCCTTTCCATACTCTTCAGCGACCTCCAGGCTTTAAGGACTGTTGCTTTTGATGAATGAGGTAGCTGGGATGTTGAGAACATCTAAGAAGACGACTAAATGTTTTTCCCCAACCCTATCATTCTCATGGAGAAGTAGACTATTTAGACTTACCAAACATGGCTTAAATAGGGAATTCATTCTGAGTGGAGTCAGAGTGAGATGAAGTTAATTTTCATTTCCAGGAAAAGCTAAGTGTAATGTATAATCAGCGTATTTTGTTAATTTTTGTGGTTTTCTTATTTGATTGGAAGCATACTTTCCAACCTCTGTGTTCAGATTACTTTTAAGATCTAAATTGCTAGTGACGGTCTCTGGCAGGATAGAACCTACACCACGGTGCATGGAAACGGAATGTCGTCATCCACAGTGTCTCACATGGCTTCCTGCCAGTGCTGCATGTCTAGACTCACACAGGTTCTTGGATCACTATCTAAAGATGCACAGAGTTGCAACACTTGGGTGTGTGTGTTTATGTCATGTAGTACGTTTGGAAACTTGGCACTAGCACCCAAGTTTCCCTTTGTGCCTTTCAGCATGATTTCATAAAACCCTGGGATGAAATATGATATAGTCCATGATATAGTTCATGGAGGTTGATTCTGATAAAAATGCATTCAGTTTCTTAACATGCCTTTCCTCCTTTCATCTTCTCAACTCCCACTGTCATTAGGATTCGTTTCAGCCTTTATTGTTGTTTACCTAAACTAAGACAGTTCTGTCCGAGAAAAAAATCATTTAAAAAAATTCTAAGCATTTATTGTCCCTTGTGCAAAAGTCCTGGGTAAGTGCTATGAGAGATAGAAAGATGAATCAGATGTGGGTTCTGCCCACATGGAGCTTTGAGTCAAATGAAAACAAAAACGATTAAAGGCATACAATGAGTAACTGTCATGTAATGTATTATTCAAAGGGAGAGAATATTTCCTTTAAGTGGAAAGTTTAGTAGGAGAAGAGGAATTTGAAATGAGCCTTGAAGAATATGAGGAGAATTTTTATATGCAGAGACAGAGGGAGGATTCAGAAAAAGGGAACATTAGAGACAAAAAGTATGGAGCCAGAGAACACATGGGCAGCGTTTAAGGAATTGTGCAGAATCAAACTTTGGTAAGAATAAAGGGCCTGTGTTGGGCAGTAGCAAGAGAGAAAATCAGAAAGTCAATAGGGACCATGTAGTGGGGGACTTTAAATTCCAAGGAATGGAATTTATTTTAATTTGATAGATAAGGAGAAGCCATCCAACATTTATCAACAGACAAGAGAGTATTACCTCAAAATCCTGTTACATTCCTTTTTGTTAAAGATTTATTAACTACAACCTATTGCCTTAATTTCTTTCCGTATTATAAGAACCACCATAAACTGTGTTGCTCATTTACAGACCATTTTCCTCTAGATCAGTTTTCTCAACTGCAGCCGTGTTGACTTTTTGGGTCAGATAATTTTTTGTTGTGGGGCTGCCCTGTGCATTTGTAGGATGTTTAGCAGCACCCCGGGCCTCTCATCAATAGGTGCCAGTAACCCCTCTTCCCCCAGTTGTAACAATCAGAAATATCTCCAGACATTTCCAAATGACCCCTAGGAGCCAAATTCACCCCCATTTGAGAGCCCCTGGTCTAGTGTATTGCATTCTTCTGGTGTTCTGACGTTGTTAGACTTAGATGGACAAACCTAAGAGTCCCTTAGGCATTCAATCTATTAACGCGTGGAATTTTGTATTAGACGTACATCTGATCTTGAGGTTAAGGTATTTCATGTGTGAAATATCTGAACTGGGCATCAGGAGGCCTGGATTCCAGTCCTGGCTCTGCATAAAGATGTTGTGTGACTTGGGTGAGACCCTGTACACAGCAACCTGGTTCCTCCTCTCTGAAATGACTGGTGTGACCTCTGAGGCTCTTTTCTGCTCTCATTCTGTGTCCTGATTTCAAATTGTTCTTAGGGCTTTATTCTTTCACACTTTAGAAAGTTAGCACAAATTGGACGAGCATGTGTCTTAACCAACAAGAATGGCTGACGTAATTAGGAAAAAAGACAAGTGTTTTTCCCCTTACTGCTTTATTGCACTAAATACTATCATTTTTTTCCATTTCTAGATTATTTGAAAAATCTTTTAGAAGACTCTGGAGATTACAGAAACACTCAAGGTAAAAACTTTTTTTTTAAGGTAAAAACTTTTGTGGTCTTATATATTGTAGAAGTTTTTATATTATGTTTTATTTGGACTGAGAAATTAAAAATATAACAAAACTCTGTTTTATTTATAAGAAGCCTTTTCTTTTTTTCAAAACGCTATTTTGGGTAGGTTAAAATAGAACTAGATAAAGTGGTACAGTGGAGCTGGATGTGGGTAATAGATAATTTAGGGACAAGAGTGGCCCAGGGTGAGCTGGCCATGGGAGCCAGCCACCTGAGAGTCACCCAGCATGCTGGGTCAGGGAGCTCCATCCCCCTGTGTTAGTCACCCTTGCCAGAAGTCAGTTCTCCTTCCCTAGATGCCCACTGCTTTCAAAGCAGGGATTGAACCAGTTAATTTGCATTTAAAATCGTGAGTTCATGAGGTGACCAAACTACACAAATCAGGGATAACATTAAAAATAGCATGTAGTTCTAGACTGTTTAATGATGGGCATTAGCCTTACCCCATCATGCCCAGTGGTACTTAAGTGGAGTAGTCCATTACAGTACAATGGACTCATTGATGTTCATGGGATAATCCATAGTGTGTGTATGTATGTGTTTCTCTCTTACACACAAACACACATGTGATTATTTCTGTTACTTCTGGTGTTTCTTTCTGTTTATCCCCATTTCTTTCAAATGTCATAGATATATCCCTCATTCTGATCGGCAGAAACACATTAAACAAGTCCATATCCATCCCATTACTTTGATGAATTTTTATCATATTCCTGTGTTATCCTTTATATTTTCCGATTATAAAACCAAACAGGTCTTTAACCCATTTTGTAGAGATTCTTATTCATTCTCTTAATTGTTTTACTTCTCCTTCTCTAACATCTTCTATTTGCAAGTGTTATGCTTTTAAAGGTGCTTTTTTTTTAAAGGAAAAGTTTAGGGTGGGAAATATGACATGTGTCTTGCATTCAGTGAACATACCTAGTTGAAGAAAAAAGCCTGCCCAGCAGACAAAGAAAGAGTAGATAGCTGTAAATTTAGGATGCACTGAACAGTACAGAATCCTTTGAAAGAGGAAGAAAAGTGTGAAGGTTGAAGAGGCAGAGCTCTGCGCAGAGAGAAGTGGGGCCAGAGAGGAGTTGGGTAGGCAGAGCAAGGATGGGCATTCCAGATCAGAATCTCTCTCATGAAAATAAAAATTTTAAACAGATCTTAACAAATAGGGCCTCAAGAAAACATCTCTTCCAGGGCCTCTGCCCTCAAAGACAGTGAATTATTAGCTCCATTCTACAGATAAAACAAATACAGGGCCAGAGATTAAAGAGCTTGTTTAAAGGAAAATTACACACTTGAGCAAAAACTGAATTAGAATAAGCAGTGAATAATGAAGTGCACTGTATGGCCAGATGCACCGCAGTAAAGTGGGAGCAGTTGTAAATGAGGTTGCCAAGGGTGAGGGGAAATGTGACAGATATACCTTTGGAAGGCAGGCAGAGGAGTTAAAGTAACAAAGTCACCAGGGCCTCTTAAAGGGATGACCTGGGGAGTAGAATTACAGACTGGGTGAGAGAATGCAGAGTTTGGAATTCAGGTGACCAGACAACAACAGCTTTATCCTTTCATCCAAAAGCTTCTCTCCCTGCCCACTTGTCCTTCAAGCAGCCAGAACGCAGCGGGTGTGCCCAGGACCATCTCCTGAATAGCTGGCGTGATGAGTGCTAGGTGCAATACAGTATGATTTATGGTCAGGGGGAAATACTGCTTTCCTTTAATAATGGTGATAGTAATGAGTTTGTATTTAAAGAATATAGGAACCCCCAGGATTGATACCAGAAAGAGAATCTCTTAGTAGGTTAAAGTAGTTGGACCAAAAATCCTCACCCCCTTTCCAATAATTGATCTTTTGTGTATTTTTTTAATTGTCCTTTTGTTGTTGATTACTGTTCCCACTACACCAGCCTCAGGAGGGCATAGTCCCTTTTTGACACTACCAGTTTTTCTCAGTGGGAGTCCTACTGTTACATTGTCTGGAATAACCTTTGTGTGGGTTTCTAATTAGGAGTACAGAATGTTTAGCATCCCTGGCTCCTACCCACTAAAGGCTAGAGGACCTTCCCAGTCATGTGACAACCAAAAATTGTCCTTACACATGTCCAAATGTCCCATGGGGAACACTACTGTCTTGGGTTGAGAACAACTGTAGCCCCAAAGGAGATAAAGTTCAGACTTCTTTTTATAGCTAGTTGCAAAACTGATAAGACTGGAGCAGTCAAAGTCACTTTGCTAACGACAAGGGGTTAATAAAAAGAATGAAATACAAATGAAGCTAAGTAACAAAGTAATGCATGCAATTTCCTGAAGTCTAGTATGCTTGCATGTGACATTTTCCCCTCTTGGGATCAGACTAAGAGAAGGCAGCTGAGCCCTAGCCGGTTTGGTTCAGTGGATAGAACATTGGCCTGCGGACTGAAGGGTCCCGGGTTCGATTCAGTCAAGGGCACATGGCCGGGTTGCAGGCTCGATCCCCAGTAGGGGGCATGCAGGAGGCAGCCAATGAATGATTCTCTCTCATGATTGATAGTTTCTCTCTCTCTCTCTCTCTCTCTCTCTCTCTCTCTCTCTCTGTCTCTCTCTCTCTCCCCCTCCCTCCCTCCCTCCCTCTCTGAAATCAATAAAAATATATTAATATATTAAAAAAAGAAAAAAGAAGGGAGCTGAGCCCTGACCCTCTTACATAATTGCTTTCTGGTTTCCTGTCCCAGGATCCCTCATCTCCCAAGGCAGTCTACACTGGAATGGTCCTTAGCTTCCAGGTGAAATCCTATCTATATCCTTGTAAACTTCAAGAGGATAATCAAGTTTCAGCACAAAACAACAATGACATTCATACATTAATACACATGGTATATCATGTCTGTCTTTTTACAAAAAATATTTTTATTGATTTCAGAGAGAAAGGGAGAGATAGAAACAGCAATGATGAGAGAGAAACATTGATCGGCTGCCTTCTGCACACCCCCTACTGGGGACTGAGCCTGCAACCTAGGAATGTGCCTTGACCAGAATTGAACCTGGGACCCTTCACTCTGCAGGCCATCACTCTATCCACTGAACCAAACCAGCTAGGGCGGTATATCATGTCTCTTTAGACCAGTGGTTCTCAACCTTCCTAATGCCGCGACCCTTTAATACAGTTCCTCATGTGGTGACCCCAAATTTCATTGTTACAAATTGAACATAATTAAAGCATAGTGATTAATCACAAAAACAATATGTAATTATATATGTGTTTTTTGGTGGTCTTAGGCGACCCCTGTGAAAGGGTCATTTGATCCCCAAAGGGGTCTCGACCCACAGGTTGAGAACCACTTCTTTAGACTCTCTGGTTCATTTTTTTCCTCTCAAGTTCTCTATTTTGCCTGTTCCATGCCCTCATCATCCATACTTTTGCCTATTCTCAGTTATCCAAGATCCTGTAGCAGTTGGTTGCTGTAAACTAGCCATCTTATTGCCTGAATTGCTTCATGTTGCAATTCATTGGTAATGACCAAATGCCCCTCTGTTCCTACATATTTTAGATGCCCTTGCTGTTGTTATAGAAGTAGCCAACCACGCCAATGACACCATGAAGCAAGGAGTAAGTATCTGATTTCAGTGGCTGTGTACTATTGAACCTGGGAGCCAGGCCTTCATATGCTCTGCGTTCTCTTTCTGTAGGACAACTTCCAAAAACTTATGCAAATTCAGTACAGCTTAAATGGACACCATGAAATTGTGCAGCCTGGACGGGTGAGTGTTTAAGACTATCTTAGGCAAATTTAATCTAATGCTTTTAGGCACAGTTTGTAACTACTTTTCATTTCAGTTATGAAAATAGATTATTTGTTATTGTTACTCTTCATTGACCCAGTTTGGGTCAACTAAGTTCATTCTACCCATCTAAACATTCATGACTTAAGTCACTTAAGTCCGATTCAATTAGGAAAATGGCAAGGGACCCCACAGAGTCTCTGATTGAATAGGATCATTTTATTGTGTAATACTAGCTGACCTCATACAACTTTAAAGACAATTTCATTAAAATCTTTCATGTCAGAGAGGATTATGAGGGGAAGGAGAAAATTGGTATTTTGTTGCTGCTAATAGAGCACAAAAATGGCCTAGGGAATGAATTCAGGGAAATTACAAAATGCAATTGTCAGGATGTTGGCTATGCCTTGGGATAAAGTACACACTGGGTCAATTACATTTCAGACCACATAGTACCCCTGGGGCCAATATTGGATTTATAAAACTGCAGCCTTGTCCAATTCCTAAATGACTTAGAGGGTTTAGAAAGAAACCACGACTTTAAAAAGTCACAAGGAAAATAATGTCCGCCCAGCTCCCAGAGAAAAAAATCTGGGGAAAGAAAGTTGAAAAGGAAATTATATGTATATTGTTGTGTTATGATGGTAGGACTAAATGGGTGTTTGTTTGGATGAATCAGGTTTTTCTCAAAGAAGGAACTCTGATGAAGCTGTCTCGGAAAGACATGCAGCCCCGAGTGTTCTTCCTGGTAAGTGGCTGTGTGTGTTCCTGATGGTCCCCAGGCAGGCATAATTGCTTAATCAAAGGAGACATTTGTACACTAGCACATTCAAGTAGCAGTTTTAGTGAGATCTGTGACTGACTGTACGCTCCTTTGCATTTCAAGTATAGGAAACAAAGATGCATAACCAGAAAATTATTTTCTTTTTGAATTTAGTTTATTTCGTTTTTAATTTGGAAAAATTGATTCAATCGATTATTTAGGCAGATTATAATGCCTTAGTGGGATTTAGCATTCAGAAACCATTAAATCTGTCTACAGAACTTGGAAAGAAAGCACATTTTTTTCACAATTGCCTTTTTAATAATATTTTAATAGAACATTCTGGGTGGTTTCAGTTTCTGTAAGCAGAACGTTAGTATTTATGCAGAGAGCTTTTAAAGAAGTAATAATATTAGCTTTTAAAGAGCTAATAAAGAAGTAATGTTTTTTCCTTTATTTCTGTGTCTTATCAATAACTTTGTAGATGAAATTTGTTCTTTTACTTCATCCTATGAAATGTTTCTACTTTCAGTTTAATGATGCCCTATTGTATACAACACCAGTACAGTCTGGGATGTATAAACTGAACAACATGCTCTCATTGGCTGGAATGAAGGTCTGTGCATCTGTTGGAAGTTTTTGTTTTAACCTAAATATATTTAGAGAAAATTCCCTAAGATAATTATCTTTAACTTTTTCTTCTCCATGTATTACTGTCCATGTATTCATTTAATCATTCAGGTCATCATTTGTTCACTCATACATTAATTTATTCATTACATATTTCTTGAGAGTGACTATAGACAACATGGCAATAGATTGGGTGGAAAATATAAAGATAAGTGGAAGCACGATTCTTTTTGTCTCTGCCCCTCTGCCAGTCTCCCCAGGAGCTTAGCAACTAGTAGGGAGGATAATACACTATGCATAAACGCTTATAAAATAGACAGTGATTAATATCACTGTAAAGGCACAGTTAAAGTTTTTGGTTCGGAGTGAAGCATTTGGTGGACATGGTGAGGTATTGATGGCAGCTAGGAAAGAGGGAGAATTGGGGAAGTTTTTGGAGGAAGA
>NW_005871058.1:6712022-6714547 GCF_000147115.1 Myotis lucifugus
CCGGGTCAAATGGGAGTTCCATTTGTAGTTTCTTTTTTTATGAATGATTTTTTATTATTTTATTTTTTTTACAGAGAGGAAGGGAGAGGGATAGAGAGCTAGAAACATCGATGAGAGAGAAACATCGATCAGCTGCCTCCTGCATACCCCCCACTGGGGATGTGCCCGCAACCAAGGTATATGCCCTTGACTGGAATCGAACCTGGGACCCTTGAGTCCGTAGGCCGACGCTCTATCCACTGAGCCAAACCGGTCAGGGCAGTTTTCTTTTTAAAAAAAAATATATTTTTATTGATTTCAGAGAGGAAGGGAGAAGGAGAGAGAGATAGAAACATCAATGATGGGAGAGAATCACTGATCGGTTGCCTCCTACAGGCCCCACACTGGGAATTGAGCCTGCAACCTGGGCATGTGTCCCAATCGGGAATTGAACCATGACCTCTTGGTTCATAGGTCAGTGCTCAACCACTGAGCCACACTAGTTGGGCTTCTGCCCAGTCGGGGCACGTGCCTTGCTTGCGGGCTCAATCCCCAGTGTGGGGTGAGCAGGAGGCAGTGATTCTTTCTCATCATTGATGTTTCTCTCTCTCTCTCTCTCTCCCTTTCCCTTCCTCTCTGAAATCAATAAAAATATATTTTAAAAAAAGAAAAATAAATTCATCTGTAGCAGAGAGTAGGTGAGAGAAAGCAGTGATAGATAAAGCTGGAAATAAACGAAGGTTGGTGGTGGATGTCAGCATCTGGGTCACTGGGCAATTTTAACTGTGTTTCAAAGATGAGATTTTTCAATAAGATGAGTTTGCTCAAATTGTTTTGCTTTCTTCCAGGTAAAAAAACCTACCCAAGAAGCGTATCAGAATGAACTACAGATTGAGAGTGTAGAACGTTCCTTCATTCTCTCAGCCAGGTAAGTTTAAAAACTCATAGATGAGCATTTGCCAGTATTATAGGGTCAGCCGTCTCCAGCCTTTTTTTACATTTAAGTTAACTACTAGACTTATCTTTTCCCCCTTCTTTTCTTCCTGAATACCATGCAGGTATCTCGTGGTTTACCATGTAGATAAAATATCTGAGAGTGAATGAATGCAACGAAGTGCTAGAAGCACACAGATAAAAATGTTCCTCTGAGTAGAATAATAATGTTGAAAAATGCTTTGCTGATCATTTTTTAAAGTGAATATTTCAACACATTTTTAAAAACAAAGAAGGTAAAAGGATTAGCCAAAAAATATATATGCATAACCCATAGACACAGACCAGAGTGTGTAGATGGCCAGAAGGAAGGAGGGGTCAAATGCAGTAGGAAGGTGGGCAAAGGCGGAGGAAATGAGGACATCTGTAATAGCGTCAACAATAAAAATAGAGTAAAAATAAATTAATTAATAAAAACATCTAGTGCTTTGAATCTTTTACTAGAAGTTTTCACCTAACATTGAAAGGACATAAATCTACGAGATAGGTGTCATCTCACTAAAGATGAGGAAGACTAAGTTACAGAAAAGTTGAGTTTCTATCTTAAGGATACATAACTGGCAAAGTCACAATACAAATAGAAGTTTTTTGCTTTTAAATCTGTTGTTATTTATGATACCACATTGCCTTAACTAGAACCTTTGGTGCTTATGTATAAGTAAAGCTGTAATACCATATGTAAATAAAGTCCTAAAGAAAACCTGAAGCTGTATAAACATAAATACACATTGTTGAGTTATTGGCCAAGTGACAGAAGTGGGTGTTTGGCAGGATTTGACAGGTGAAGGGAGAGATAGCAGCCACAGTGTGCTCTACTGCTGGATCTGGACAGTGAGTCTGGGCAGCTCTCAGACCAACCTTTGATGTAATAAAAGTGATAGCAAATACTTTAGTAGCATTTACACTGTACCAGACACTATCCTAAGCACTTTCTGTGCATTAATTCATTAAATCTTCACAACAACCTTCAAGGTAAGTGACGACAATTACACCCCTTTAATGGTGAGAAAAGCCACCCAGCTATCAGGTTATCGGGGCCAGGATTTGGACCCAGGCAGCCTGCTCACAGCTGTGTCCAAATCACTGAAATCAGTTAGGGTCTTAGTAGCACCTTGAGTGGAACTGGAACCATTTGTTTTTCTGCATTAGGCATGGTTGTAAAAGTTTTATATTTATTTTCTCTTTTAATTTCTATGATAACTAGTGGAGTTTGTATTGTCTTGACCTTCCATATAAGGAAAATGGAGCCTGAAAACATGTCCAAGTTTACATAACTAGTAAGCAGTGGACTAAAATTTGAACCTAGATGTATCTGACACTAAATTTATGCTTTTAACCATAATAATATTGCCTATGTCCACATGTCAAGGACTCAGACCAAAATCAGAGGAGCACAAGAGCAGCTAGCTCCCTAAGTCATGTCACTTTTCTGAAAGGGAATGGCCACTGCTGCCGGACATCAGATCTCAGGATGACAGGAGAAGTTAAATACCTGTTTTCAGAATTTGTCAGATGCTTCCCAGTTTCCAGCGCTGCGCTGTGCCTTCTCCCCC
>NW_005871058.1:6714710-6746198 GCF_000147115.1 Myotis lucifugus
CCTCCCTCCCTCCCTCCCTCCTTCTCTCCTTTTTTTTGAGTTTGAGCAAAAGTGCAAAGAACATCAAGTCCCAGTATATCAGACTCCTTGCAAATACTTAAGCTTGGTTCTTAAAATCAAGAAAGTAATTTTCAAAAATCCAAAGAGGAAATGCCCATAGGAAACTCAAAATTTTAATTGTACTTAAGTTTTATAATAAAAATGTGCTTTGGTAAAAACAGAATTCTATTTTATTAAAGATTAAACAATTCAGGAAATGATGGTAAATCTTTCTTTGGTTTTCTATCAGTAAATATCTGAATGTCCATGTTTTCCCAGATTGGCCTCCTAGACTTTAGGAAGGGCATTGGATTTTTCAATATGATGGAAAACCATCTGAGGGTTTTACGCTAAAAATTGATCTGGTTTAATTTACATTTTTAAAAGAGCACACTGGCCACTTTGTAGAGGATAGACCACTGGAGACTAGAGTAGAAGTTGGAAGACCAGATAAGAGGCTGTAGATGACAGTGTCTTGGACTAGAGTGGTAAGAATTGGTCAGAAGCAGGTATAGCCAATAGAATTGTTAATGGATTGAATGTGGGATATGCAGGAAAAATGATAAAAGTGGGAAGTTCTTGACAGTGGTGAAAAATAAGTCTCCAAGATAGGATTAAGGTGGTATGGGGGAAGGGAAACTAACACATAGTGAATGCCATGCTCTCCTTCTGAATACCCCAACCACAATGAGGCAGGTACTGTATAACATGTAAAAGGGGATTAAGAAGGTCTCTTGTGATCTGGTTCTTGTCTTCCTCACCAGCCTAATCTCCATTCATCCTTCCTATACCCACCCCCATGAAAGCCTGGCATGCTCATCAGCATGGATCTGCTTATGGTTCCCCATGCACACCAGCCTACTTCACATCCTTCTGCCTTGCAAAGGCTGCCTCCTCCTGAAACTCATCACTTTGTTCAATAAATCATATGAGTCTCTGCCTTGAGCCAGGCATTGGGGATACAGTGGAGAATTAAAATGGCCCTTCTCTCCTGAAGCTTATAGTCCATTAGGGAAGACTCACAAATATTAACACAATCAGTAATTATTGTGATTAAGTAGTACACATGAAGACTACTAGGAGATATGAGTCTGTAAAACAAGGGACCTTGAACTAGATTTGGCAGAGAATGAGCAGTCAGGGTTAGCTTCCCTAAAGACCTGCTGTGTCTATTTCATTATGAAGGATAAATGGGAGTTGGATAGCTAGGCCAAGAGGAAAGGAAGAGGCTCCCGGTCATTAGGAACAGTGCGTACTAAGGTGGAAAGGAGCGTGGCATATTCAAAGAACTGAAAGGCCAGTGTGGCGTGAACATAGAGAATGAGAGAGACCCAAGATAAGCCTGGAGAGAGGGAGGGAGGTTTCACAGAACCATCTTGTGGACTTGGGTCTTTAGCCTAAGAGCCACAGGAAGCCACTGAAAGGTTTATATAAAGGAATGATGTGATCAGACTGGCATTTTAAAAGGAGTGTCTGGTTGCTGTGTGGAGAATGGCTTGGGAGGGGAACTAAAGGAGATGGCTAATTGGACATAAAGGATGAGAAAGAGAGTGAGCGTGAGCTCCAGATTGTCCATTGTATTGGGCAGTGGTGCCGTTCACTGCGACGGAATACAGAGAGGAGCAGCTTTGGGGGAGAGATCAGGAATTTAGTTTCAGATGTACACATTGAATGTGAGGTGCCTATGAATCATCGAAATGGAGCCATCAAGGAGACAGTTTATGTAAGTATCTGAATATCAGAAGGAAGCTGGACTAGATACATATATTTGGGAATCATCAACTTAGAGATGAGAACCAAAGCCAGGAGACCGAATGAAGGTGCACAGAGAGACTAAAGAGTTCCTTGTCAAACTCCTAGAATTCTTTCCAGCCTATCTTAGTCATCACCTCTGCAAAGTCTTCCCTACAGAAAGTAATTTAGCCCTGACTGGTTTGGCTCAGTGGATAGAGCGTCAGCCTGCGGACTCAAGGGTCCCAGGTTCGATTCCAGTCAAGGGCATGTACCTTGGTTGTGGGCACATCCCCAGTAGCGGGTGTGCAGGAGGCAGCTGATCGATGTTTCTCTCTCATCGATGTTTCTAACTCTCTACCCCTCTCCCTTCCTCTCTGTAAAAAATCAATAAAACATATTTTTTTAAAAAAAGAAAGTAATTTACTACTTCTGTGTTCTTTATCTACCTTGCATTTATTATATCATATAGTAATTACTTGATTCTGTGTCTCACCTCAATTACATGGAAGCCCTTATAAGTGAGGTATATTCTTGTACTCAGTTTATGGCCTAGTAGCTGACTCTTAGTAAGTTTCCAGTAAATGTTACTCAGATGAATTCAATTGAAGCAATATGGCCTTTGGACCTTAGAGTAGCATGTCTAGTTACCACAAGTAATAAATGGTGTAACAAGGCCTAACTCATCAGCAAACCCTTCTATTGGAGCGTTTTTCCCCTTGGAACTTCCATCTCAATCAATGGGAAAATTGTACTTAATAAATATAAATTTGCTTTCTGGTAATGTGCCCATTCCAGTACCAAACTTAACTGTATTTTGATCCGAGGAAAATGCTGATTCTTTTGCTAACCATGTTGCAAAAGGAGAGCTAGAATGTCTGCACTTAGTGCTGCAGCAAATGTGTGTGGTCTATGAGAAATGTGTTATCAAGAGCTGGTAAACATTGTTCTGGCAGAAACCCACACCAGAGAGGACAGCATATGTGATACGATTTACAGTCAAATCACATTCCACATGCTCTCAGAGCTCCAGAAAAATCAGACGGCAATTCTCAAATTAGCCATCTGCCTCTCTGCTTTCTGTTACCTCTTCCAGTGAAACAGTGGGGAGGGAGAGAGGAAGGGAGGGGTGGGAATATTTTATGAAAGTTTGCTTGGAAGCCTGAGCGTATGTTTTTATAGTATAGTTCTTCAGAGAACACGAATAGAGGCCAGAGATGACATTGTGGTGAAGGGTTCAACCCTTAGTCACACTTGGTCTGATACCAACCTATTTAGTATAGTCTGTTATCTAAAGCAAATTATCTAACATTTCGAATCCTCAGATTCCTTATCTGTAAATGGTGATGGTGAGTGGTGATGTTGGGATGAGGGTATGGGTAAGACCCAATATATATTTTGCGGAACCGGTTTGGCTCAGTGGATAGAGCGTCGGCCTGCGGACAGAAGGGTCCCAGGTTCGATTCCAGTCAAGGGCATGTGCCTTGGTTGTGGGCACATCCCCAGTGGGGGGTGTGCAGGAGGCAGCTGATCGATGTTTCTCTCTCATCGATGTTTCTGACTCTCTATCCCTCTTCCTTCCTCTCTGTGCAAAGTCAATAAAATATATATTTAAAAAAAAAAAAGACCCAATATATATTTCATGGGGTAGCTTTGAGGAAAAGATATGATGACAATTGCAAAGCATTTAACACAGTTGACTGACATGTAGTAACTTAAATAAATGTCAGCTAGTTGTAGAATAGTAGAGGTAACTGAGTTAAATAAATGTCAGCTAGTTGTAGAATAGTAGAGGTAACTGAGGCAGTTTTTGTGTGTGTGTGTGTATTTTAGAGAGAGAGAGAGAGAGAGAGTGAGAGAGAGAGAAACATCAATGATGAGAATCATTGATCTGCTGCCTCCTGCATGCCCCCTACTGGGGATCAAGCCTGCAACCTGGGCATGTGCCCTAGACCAGAATTGAACCCGGGACCCTTCAGTCTGCAGGCCGATGCTCTATCCACTGAGCCAAACCAGCTAATGCAAAGGCAAGTGTTTTTGTTTGTTTGTTTGTTTGGAGAGATGGTGTGGTTTCTATTTTATTTTGTTATTGTTATATAATAAAAATTTGAGAAACTTACTAATTTAAAATTTTTATTTGTAATTGGATTTTTACCTTTTAATAGCCATCTGAATGCAAATTATAAATGACACTGAAGTTATTTAGTAAGAAAGTACATTTCTAAGAATGATTATTGTGGGGAAGACTAGTGGTTTTTTGGTATGTCCTTGACCTGCTCTGAGTTGATTGAAATACAACAAAATATGATATGCCTATTTGTACTCTTATTTTATAGACTTTTTATTTTTTAAAATATAATTTAAGAATTCAAAGACCATAACCATACACAGGTTTTCAATGTCTTACTCAGTGTGACACATAACTTTCTTCTACTTTTTATACAAACTTTTTAAAAATGTATATATTTTATTTTATTTTATTTTATTTTATTTTATTTTATTTTATTTTTTATTTTTTTTTTTTTATTTTTTTTACAGAGAGGAAGGGAGAGAGATAGAGAGTTAGAAACATCGATGAGAGAGAAACATCGATCAGCTGCCTCCTGCACACCCCCCACTGGGGATGTGCCCACAACCAAGGTACATGCCCTTCACCGGAATCGAACCTGGGACCCTTGAGTCCGCAGGCTGACGCTCTATCCACTGAGCCAAACCGGTTAGGGCTATACAAACTTTTATTAATAAAGTATTTTGAGTAAAAGTTGAAATGTACTTAAAATTAGAGTGAACAATATAATGGAACTGCATATTCATCACCGAGACCCAAAAATTACCCAAGAAGATTCTGCCACATATTTTCCTATTTTCTAAAGTATTTTAAAACAAATTGTAGATGTCAAGTCATTTTACTCCTAAATTATCTAGAATGTCTCTCTAAGAAAAATACACACTGTCTTACCCAGTCACATTCCCATTATTATGATGGATTTTATTTTACTATGATAGAGTTTTAAACTTATTAAATTCTCTTATTGTCTCTTCACACACACTCCTGAAAGTATGTCACTCTTGGGTATGCAAAACAAAATGTGCTGATACCAGTAATAATCTGAAATTACCATCATTTGGAGGGATGAGGGGTACAAAAGCAAAACAAGAATGCCTTTTTCTGAATAGGCTTTCCTCCTATTTGGCCCATTTCTATCTAGAATTGAATCATAGCTCCAGATGAACTGAAGGTAGGGACAGGAAACATGGTGAGCTGAATACAGGTAGAGGCGCCCTAACAATGACAAGCTATTTCCCCTATTCACCACTCCTTAAATATCTGTTTATGATAACTAAAATATGTTTCCTTAACCCACTGCCCTTCCTAGAAAACTTTAGTAGTAGTTACTAAACTGAAAATATGAGTATTCTATGGTATAAATTTGAGTTTGAAACTTGATTCCTTGGAATGTTTTTAAATTCTAGTATTAGACCTGAGGAAACTTCTTGGTTATATAAATAATCATCACAATTCTGAATTGTGTGACTAGCCTATAAGCCAAACAAAAAATACTTCCAAAGTTAGGAGACTTCAAAAGCCATTCAGTATAAAGCAGTACTCTTGGAAAGGAAGACAGCATTGTGTTTGCTCAAATGCCCTGTGTTCTCATGCCTGCTCTGATTATTTGTGCACACAAACCTCTGAGTTGCTGCCTGGGACCAGCATTGTTGAGGATGGTGGAATCTGTTGCCATGGGAGAAGGAAAAGAAGTATGAAAAAGGCAAAGGATAAAAGCTGACATCTGGTTGATGGAACCTTCTTTTGCCCCCAACAGTTCTGCCACAGAAAGGGATGAATGGCTAGAAGCGATTTCCAGGTCAATAGAAGAGTATGCCAAGAAAAGAATCACATTCTGCCCTAGTAGGAGTCTTGATGAGGTATTATCTTTTCCTCCTCCTCCTTTTTTTTAATGTATTTTACTTTTTATCTTAAAAAAACTGTTCCCAGGGGTTTAGAAAGGCAACATGTGTTTCACAGAAGGATTGGAGGTGTGTATGTGATTTCAGAGCTAAAATTTTATCCTGTTAATGTCTCACTGCAAGTCTATAGCATGTAGCATAGTCATATTTTTTTCTAGTTATAAAACCTCATTGTATAAAATTTAGAAAATACAGCATAGTTTAAGGGAACTAATCAGCTGTCATCACACTACCACAGGCATGTTTTAAAATTAATTTTGCATTAGAGGATTGTTAGAATGTAGCTAATCTTAATACCCTGAGAAAATGAAAAATATGATAGCTCATATTTCATCCCATGTCCCTAATTGATACCATCAGCATTGTGATCGCCACTACTAAAGACAAGGCTCCATTCTGTAGTAGTCCACATGCGTGAGATAATCAGGCGTCGTTCTTCCACAGGCAGACTCAGAAAATAAAGAGGAAGTTTGTCCCCTTGGATCAAAGGCTCCTATCTGGATTCCTGATACCAGAGCCACAATGTGTATGATCTGCACAAGTGAATTTACTCTGACCTGGAGACGACATCACTGCCGGGCCTGCGGAAAGGTGGGAGAGGATAACACCCATCTCCAGTGTGATTTTTAATAGCTCCAGGCTGTATATAGTGAGGAAGCATATGTCCCCTTGTAAACCATTGTAGGAGAGAAGAAAATATACTGAATCACAGGTGGTATTTTCTCTAAATATTTAGACATGGGGCAATATTGTTAGGGAACTTATTCCCTCCTACCTCAAGGTTACTTTAGAATGTCAGTAGTAGACAATTTTCATTTTAAAAAAACTTACAAATTCACAATTAAATAGACCCTCACATGTATGTATGTGTGTGTGTGTGTGTGTGTGTGTGTGTGTGTGACCACCAGGGGGCAGACACTCAACGCAGGAGCTGCCAAGCTGCAGTGACTTGGCAGCTGTGGTTTTCAGGTGACGCACCCAGAACCAGAGAGGAGGGAGCCTGATTCAAGGGTGCATCACCTGAGAACTGCCCTCTCGCAATCTGGGACCCCTCAGGGGATGTCAGAGAGCCGGTTTCAGCCCGATCATCGTAGGCCAGGCCGAGGGACCCCACCTGTGCACGAATCCATGCACCAGGCCTCTAGTTCACAGATAATTACTTAAACTACATTTATCTGGATACTAATTATAGTAAGTCCTCACTTAACATCTTGATAGGTTCTGTGACTTTACCAGTAAGTGCAAGGACTTAACAATGAGACCAGTTTTACTGGAAGCTAAATGATATAAGCCAGAATTAAGTTCCTGTGTGGTCACATAAATGTTATAATGAAATGACATTATTCAAGGACCTGCTGAATTTATAGGGGGAACTTTCAGCGTTGAAATTATCACGAGTGATGTTTCTAAGTCTTCATGACCTCATTAGTAAACTGAGCATAGTAACAATGACATCAGCGAGTAATTGTAAAGGTTAAATGAGGTCTTATTTAGAGAGCATTTAATATAGGGGCAGACAGTGGGAGAGATGGTCAGAGGTGGTCATGGTTATAGCAGTGATGATAACAATGACAGCAGTGATAATGAAGATAATATAGCTAACACAGGACTGTGCACCAGGTGCTGTTCAAACATTTTGCACACATTAACTCTTTAGTATATTTTTTTTTTCAGTAAACATTCAGTAATCATCTGAGGCCTCTGTATCTTCCAGTGTGGTATTGTGTGTGAGTTCATTACATGCCTGAAGTCCGTAGAATTGTATTGAGAATCAATGACTGGTTGTAAAAATGGTTTTGAAAAGTAGGCAGCACTATAAATTGTAACATACCAGATAGTTTGGATACAAAGATTATTTTAAATTAAATAATTCCAATGTGTTTTCAGATTGTGTGCCAAGCTTGTTCATCAAATAAGTGTGGCTTAGATTACCTGAAAAATCAACCAGCAAGAGTATGTGAACATTGTTTTCAAGAACTGCAGAAATTAGGTAATATATAAGTAAAGACTGTTAAGTTCCTTTAATTCCCAGATGCTTTCAAATGGACTTCTGAAAGACTCATCTTAGAAGAATCACATTAGCAATATGATTTGGTGATACTCATCTCAAAATATTGAGTATTTTGCTTTTCTTAGTTCAGCTCTCTTAACTCATATTTAGTAATATTTCAAGAGAGGTTGGACTGAAGTTTATTCTTACTCTGATCACAGTTTTGCTTAGAATACTAATTGTAGAAATGTAATTATAGGATGAAATGCTTAAAACAGTTACAAGGGAACTTTAACTCTCAAGTAATTTTGAAGTTTCTAGTTTCACAACTGTGCTCATTACAAATCATTTTTATATATCTGTAAAGTAATTCTTTATGGAAGTATACTGGGTGTCACTTTGATAGCCTAATTTGAATCACTTGGATTGATTTAGTGAGGTGTTACTGTAATATAAATGTGTAGCTTTTCACTAAATATGAAATGATATATCATGTCTGCCTACTCATTCCCAGGTAATCCATCCCTGCAGTTAAGCAGGACTGTTCAGGTCTATGTTTTAGGAAGAGACCTTTAAATTCCTGAAACATTTAGGCTCTAAATTTTTAAAAGATTATTTTCATTTTCATGAAGAGTAGCTTTTCATCAGCATAGGAGAATAGTTGAATGAAACTAGATGACATGTGATTTGTCTGTGTACATTTTTCCCAAGAAGACATATCCATCTAATTATTCCTTTGCCGTGTGTTCCTCCATGTGTTCTCTCTGGGTATATAGTATTGGCTGGAACCGTTCAAAATACATTCTTTTGAACCTTTCTCCCCCATCATTAAGACTCATTTGGTCAGTAAATCTTGTCAAGTTTATCTTTGTCTTTCTCTTGATTTCTTCATCTCATAATAAGGCCTTCATTATCTTTCATCTGGACTACTGCAGTAATTTCCTAACAGATTTTCTTGCTACAAATCCGTCTTCCTTTCCACTGCCAGATTTATTTTTCTCAGTTCAGTCTGCTCATGTCATCAGTCTGCTCATGTCACTCTCCAGCCTAAAAGGTCTTTCATTTCCCACCGCCTAAACAGCAGCAGTCCAGGTTCCTTAGAACCAGCCTTTTATTTCCAGCCTCATTATTCTCCAAGTAGATGATCTGATTTCATCTCTCTCTGCTTTTTGCTTATGCTGACCTCTCTTCATAAAGCATTCCTCCTCCTCTTCTTTGCTTGGCAAACTTAGGTATACCAACTCAAACATCTCATCCTCTTCTCAGTTTTTCCTGAACCTGTGCAGTCAAAATTAATTGCTTGCTCATCATGTCTCGTAGCCCCTTTTATTTTTTTAAATTATTTTTTAAATGTTTTCATTGATTTGAGAGAGGAAGGGAGAGGGAGAGAGAAATAGAAACATCAATGATGAGAGAGAATCATTGATTGACTGCTTCCTGCAAGCCCACACTCAGGATGGAGCCTGCAACCTGGACATATGCCCTGACTAGGAATCGACCCGTGACCTCCTGGTTCATAGGTCGATGCTCAACCACTGAGCCATGCCGGCTGGGCTTGTAGCCCCTTTTCTAGCACTTTGTTCATTGTAATATTATTTGGTCATGTATCTAGATACTAAATGAAGTTAGATTTGTGTTTTTAAGTCAGGAGTGAAGTGTTTTAAAAAATGTTTTTAAGTTGGTAGTACAATGACATGTTCCACAATTCTAAAGGCACAAAAGGGCAATCCTTTCACATGGTTTAGTGTTGAAAAAGTATAAAATCATAGACAGTGGAAAGTCTTCCTCCCACTCAACTTCTGGCCATCTATCTTCTGTTGCCAGGGCCGTCAGTACCACCAGTTTCTTAAGTATTCTTCCACGGAAATTTTATGCAATAATGTTTATTGATCTGAATTAAATTGAATTGCAGAATGGTTACCACTGGTGTATAAGTGTGCTTGATTTCTTTTAGATCACCAGCACTCTCCTAAGATTGGATCTCCCGGAAATCACAAATCTTCAAGTGCCTTATCATCAGTCTTACAGAGTATTCCATCAGGGAGGAAACAGAAAAAAATCCCAGCGGCTCTCAAAGAAGTAAGTGTCTCCATTAAACTTGCAACCTGATAGAGGCTGAATTATTCATACATATAATAGACTGTTTCTCATTCATAAAGGAAGATGTCATTTCCCACAACTATTAAGACATGCATTTTAATACTGGTGATGAGGTGTGGCTGATGCCTCACTATCTTGCTTAGTCTCCCAATGACCTGAGTCATTTAGAAAATGGCTGTCAAAAAGTTTGCAGAATATTTTATAGCAATGATAGAAAGTAAAGATAACTTGGGCGCATGTGAATTTTTTAAAAATAGTTTGCTCTCATTTTTTATTTTTAATATATTTTTATTGATTTCAGAGAGGAAGGGAGAGGTAGAGAGAGATAGAAACATCAATGATAAGAGAGGATCATTAATTGACTGCCTCCTGCATGCCCCCTACTGGGGATGGAGCCCGCAACCTGGGTATGTGCCCTTGACCAGAATCAAACCCCGGACCTTTCAGTCTGCAGGCCGATGCTCGATCCACTGAGCCAAACCAGCTAGGGCATGAATTTTTAAAATTACTTTGAGGAGACCCCTAACTAGAGGGAAGAATATGCAGAATATTTGTAGGCATTGGTTAGTTATATACAGCTGATAATCACTAATAATAGGTTGTCATTCCTTTAAACTTAAAAGAAATATTTAAAAGGTGATAATAGCATATACTAGTACAGTTAGACCTGGCAGTGGCATAATCCACAAGCATCACTGGTATCCAATCCCAGTTCCTCAAATTCAAGTGTTCAGTCAGCCAGTGTCAGAGATCAGAAGCACCGCCTTTCTGGCCACCCCCCCTTTAATTAGTTTATTAATTGGTTCTACCTGTGCTAGTTTTGTGGCCAGTAGAGTTTTAAATTTTATTCTCTTGCTTAGTTACTATGTGAAAACAACACACATTTATTATCTCAAGAGCCCAGGGATAGCTTAGCTGGGATCCCTGTAGGGCCGCAACCATAGTGTTGGCTATTGTTGACGGACTAGGGAAGGGTTTACTTCCATCCTCACTCAGGCTATTGGCAGAATTCATTTCCTTGCAGTTGTAAGACTGAGGGCCTTGGCTTCTTATTTGCTTTTCCTAGAGGTTGTCCTCAACTCCTTGCCACACGGGCCTCCCACCATGGTTGCCTGTTTCTTCAAAGCCAGAATGGGAGACAGAGCTGTCTACTAGTAAGATTGAGTCTAATATAATGTCATAATCAGAGGAGTGACATCCCATCAGCTTCACCATATACCAGGGGTGGGCAAACTTTTTGACTCGAGGGCCACAATGGGTTCTTAAACTGGACCGGAGCGCCGGAACAAAAGCATGGATGGAGTGTTTGTGTGAACTAATATAAATTCAAAGTAAACATCATTACATAAAAGGGTACGGTCTTTTTTTTTTTTTTTTTAGTTTTATTCATTTCAAACGGGCCGGATCCGGCCCGCGGGCCGTAGTTTGCCCACGGCTGCCATATACTGTAGGTGAGGAGCAAGTCCCAGGTCCTGCCCACATGTAAGGGGAGGAGAATGTGCAACAGTGTGATTTTCAGAGGCAGAGGTCATGGGGAGTCACTTCAGGGTCTGTGCACCACACCACTAATTAGGCAATTCATAAACTTGGCTATTGTTCCTGTGTTAAAAAAAGATAGAAAAGTCTCAACTGCCAAATTATAATCACTATAAAAGCTTACTATATTTTATCTAGAGATTAAAACATTTTCAGCCTTTTATGAAGTAAAACAAACTTCTTTTCTTCCAGACCAAAATTTGGGGAGTAGAAACTGATCCTTAAAATCACCATTAATAGAATTCTCTATTTACTTTTCTGTTGGTACAAATTTTTAGTTATTTCAGGGACAGAGTTTAAGTTTTAAGTAATTTTCTCTGATTACCAGAATAAGAAAATCAATAAACAACATACACAGGCCCCAAAATGCAGTTTTAAAAAAGGCTTTTTGACCTTTGGAATTATTTTTCTTCTGGAAACCAGAAAAAACAGACAAACCTGCAAAGAAAAACATACATACAAAACAGGTAGAATTCTAGGACTGCTTCTAAAAGGTTTTTTTATGCATGTGGTAATTCATTATCAGTGGATAATAGCAGACTTTGAAAATAAACTTTAATTTTGAAATATTATTATTATGGTTATTGCTTTCAGAACCAATGATCAAAAGCAATTTTGTTATTTTAAATTTTTTGTTTGAACACCATATAACTGTATATGGGATTTGCTTATCTAGGTATCAGCAAATACAGAAGATTCTTCCATGAGTGGCTATTTGTACAGGTCAAAGGGCCATAAAAAACCTTGGAAACACTTTTGGTTTGTTATAAAAAATAAAGTGCTATATACATATGCTGCAAGTGAGGTAAGATCTGAAATCTAAATATGTGTAATTTGGGTATCGTGTTTTATAATGCCAACTGGAAATAGTTACAATATTTCTTTAATCTGTTTTATGTTACTCGTTTTGCTTTGGTTCTGGAGGGGGAGATGTTGTTACCTTAATTTTGTTATAATCTTCACCAAGGAGATAGATACATATATATGTGTGTGTGTGTGTATATATGTATATATCCTATATAATAAAAGCCTAATATGCTAAGTGTCCGGTCATCCGATCGGCCATTCAGCCAAAGCGTAATATGCTAATGATATGCTAAGGCCGCTCAACCACTTACTATGATGTACACTGACCACCAGGGGGCAGACGCTCCAACTGGTAGGTTAGCTTGTTGCTGGGGTCTGGCCTATCAGGACTGAGCAAGACAGGCCAGACACGCCCTGGAGACCTCACTTGGTCCCTCCCCAGCTGGCCAACCTCCCGAGTCCCTCCCCGGCCTGGATTGTGCACCGATGGGGTCCCTCAGCCTGGCCTGTGCCCTTTCACCATCCAGGACCCCTTGGGGGATGTTGGAGAGCTGGTTTCGGCCTCTAGTATATATATTTACTTTTCATGCACAAGTGGGGTTCCTAGGCCTGGCTGGCGATCAGGGCTGATCAGGGCCATCTTGCCCAGTCCTGATTGGGGCTGGGCCAATTGGGGCCCGCTGGCCAGGGGGAGGGACCGTGGGAGGTTGGCTGGCCAGGGGGGAGGGACTATGGGAGGTTGGCCGGCCTGATCGGGGTGGATCAGGGCCAGCCAGCTGGGAGTAGGGACCAGCCAGGGGGGAGGGACCATGGGAGGTTGGCCGGCCACGGGAGATTGGCTGTGAGAGCGCACTTACCACCAGGGGACAGCTCCTGTGTTGAGTGTCTGCCCTCTGGTGGTCAGTGTGCATCATAGTGACTGGTCAACCAGTCGTTCTGGTCTTCTGGTTGTTCAGTCGTAACGGTCACTTAGACTTTTATATAGATAGGTAGATATATATATTATTGATTTTAGAGAGGAAGGGAGAGAGACAGAGACAGAGACATGAATGTGAGAGAGAAACATCAGTAAGTTGCCTCCCATTTGCATCCTGAACTGGGGATTGACCCTGCAACCTAGGTATGTGCCCTACCGAGAATGGACTCCCAACTTTTTGGTGTAGAAGACGATACTCCAACCAACTGAGCCACCCGGCCAGGGCATGTTGTTGTTATTTCTAATGTAAACGGTGCCTTTGTTTTTGTCTTGAGAGCTCTTATTTAAAAGTATTAGGAATTTTCCATAGTATTAAAATGTAAGTTTTTTTGGTGTCATGTGACTACTTCACTGAAGGCAGAGGTGTTTATCCTTTCTGCCAAGCTCTGCTGGATGACATCCCCTTGACTGTCCCCAGATTGCATTGATCAGGCATCAGCGTAGATAATCTAAACTTCCTTTGGGTTATAAGCAATTTCTGACGGTTTGCTTTAATACTGCCTTTTTCTCCTATCTGATCACCATATATTCCAACATCTATGAAAACCAAGCTTTTCCTTAGTGGGCCTGGTGTAAATCGCTTGCCCTTCTCAGCTGCCCTTCTCAGCTATGTTTCCTGCATCCATAAAATCAAAGTAATATAATTACCTAACTCCTGTGGCTGAAAAACAATGCATGTGAACATATTGAAAATTGTCTATCTAGCACAGTGTCTGGCTCCTGGAAAGGGAGGGGGTGTGGCTCAGTAAAGCTCAGTAAATATTGTTGAATAAATGAAAACTGGGTAAGTTGCTAGAGTTATTGTTTTATATATGTGTACTAGAGGCCTGGTGCACGAGATTTGTGCACTGGTGGGGGGGGTCCCCTACGCCCAGCCTGTGCCCTCTTGCAGTCTGGGACCCCTCGGGGGATGTCCGCCTGCCAGCTTAGGCCTGATCCCTGGGAATATTGGGCCTAAGCTAGCAGGCGGACATCCCTCTCACAGTCCGGGGCTCTTGCAGTCCGGGACCCCTGCTCCTTACCTGCAGTGCAGGCGAGAGAGGTGCCCGCCACCGCCGCTGCGCTCGCTAGCCAGTCAGCCAGCCAGCCAGCTGTGATCCTGGCTTCTGGCTGAGCTGCGCTTCCCCTGTGGGAGTGCACTGACCACCGGGGCAGCTCCTGCGTCGAGCATCTTCCCCCTGGTGGTCAGTGTGCATCATAGCAACCGGTCTTTCCGCTGTTCAGTCGATTTTTATTAAATAGGATATCAAATGAAATGAGAGCCATATATATATAGCAAGAGTTCACAAATCTGAATTTTGTTTAAATTTTAAAACCCATCACCCTCCATGTCTTTTTAATTTAGGACGTGGCAGCTATGGAGAGTCAACCTTTATTAGGATTCACTGTCACTGAAGTCAAAGATGAGAATTCAGAGTCTAGAGTATTTCAATTACTGCATAAAAACATGGTATTTTATGTATTCAAAGCAGATGATGCTCACTCAGCTCAGAAGTAAGTAATTTAGACATATTTTCCTTTTATGCATGGAAGTGTGAGCTATTTATTGTAAGGTAACCTACTTTAGGGACAACTAAGAATTTAAGTCAGGATCCAAATAAGAAATGTTTAAGATATTATTCAAACTCTTTAGCATTGTTTCTAAAGACAGGCTAGAGTACCTGGAATATTTTCAGGAGACAGAGGGGGAAAGAAAATAGGTAGTTCTGTCCAAAATATTTGTGTACACATGACCTCTGAGGAAGCAGCATGATGCTGCTCTGCTGAGAGGAAGGGATGCTGAGGTATTTGACCTCTCCTTCAGTGAGGGTAAGAATCTTCTCTTGAAACATTCCAGGATTTGGCAGTCCAATGATTCCATTGTACCGGGGAACTGCAGGAGTTTAAACAGCTGCTTGCTAACTTCTTTGGGGGAAAGGTCAAACACATTAAGAGGCTCCCATGCTGTTCCCAGTGACTGAGTAGAAGGAATTAGATATCATTTTTAAAAATTTTTTTGAGATAGATATCATTTTAGATAGTAAAGACAGAAAGTCTCTTCAAAATTCCAAGAATATTTAGATGTCATGAGGTTGCTTGATATAGAGAAGTATATCTCGTGAAATCAAGGCCCTTTCTGAACAAACAGTTCACCTCTTTCATTTGTTTTTTATTTTGGTCTCACAAAAGACACATTTTTGTTTTCACTAAAAGATACTAATCTTTTCTGAATAGACTCAAAAAGTGCATGCAATTAAGATTGCTTTAAGTAAACAAGGCTTTTCATTTTTAAGGCAGTAAGAATTAATGTACCAGGATTACATATGTTCCTGGAAATTAATCAGGTACAGTGTTACAAATACTCCCTCCCCCACCCTAACCCCCGCCAGTGTTAGGATATTTAGCCGTATATAGCTGCTACTCCAAAAAATTCCTTTTGTGTACTGAAGAATGTTTTAAAATTATGTCATTTAGCTGTTTTTTTTCTTGAAAAATTTCTTAGTAATAGTAATTGCCCCAATATTCTGTTAGATATTTCTCGTCGTTTTCATTTATATTCATCACCAAACTGGTAATTATTGCTTTTGAATATATATCTTTTGCTCGTGTCTTTAAATTGATAAAGAAATCACTTTATCAATTTGGGGGATGGAAGTGGAAGAAGATGTAGGAGGGTAAATGGTGATGAGGAAAAAAAATAAAGAAAAAATAATTTAAAAAAAAGAAAGAAATCACTTCAAGACAGAATTGAATGTAGTTAGGTGAAGAGAACCAGCTTACTTATAATTTAGAATTAATACAGGCTAAAATATGAGTTTCTCTTTGAGGGTATTAATATCAAATGGGTTGCTTTTTTGCACATTACAGAATAGTAAAGTATGTTAACTTCAATGGAAACTTTTGGCTTTTTTAAAAGCCTTTGTTATGGTATAAGATATGCCATTTGCATTTAAAATTTAAAATTTTGAAAATTCTATCCTTGAAGTTTGAGCTAAATCTGTCATATACTGCTTTACTATTTAAACTGAGTGATTTAAAATGTTCCTAGTAAGTTCAGAAGCAGTTACACTACTAGGGAGGCACAAAGACACTACCTCCAAGTGTCTGAATAATTGCCACTAGTGTATTGTCAAAACTTTGAGACTAAAGGATTTTGAAAAGTTCTGTGAAACTGAAATACTTTTCTATTGCATACAAATTTTTGATCAGACTAGATGTTAGATTCCCTTTCATTGAAAACTTTAGAGCAGGTCTAGACTATGGATGCCTAAGGAATCTCTGGTTAAGGGAGAAGGAGACAGGGACAGAGCTTGTGTTTCTCAAAGCAGAAAGGGGGTTGAAATAAAGTCCTTTAAAGATATAGCTACTTCCAAAACCAATTAAATAGGGTCACCAGGACTTTATAGAACTTTCACATGAAATGGGTCCTTTCTCATGCCTCGTAGAAATAAGAGATGCATTTTTCAGTCCAAATTTTTGGCCAAATTATCAAATAAAGGATACTTCCATACTTACAGAATTCTAGTTTGCTATAGGAAAGATCTTAAATACATTGTTAGGGTAACAGATTCATAGGCACAGCTATTATCGGTGTTAACATAACACATATCGGATAATTGCATTTTATGAATCTAACCAATTTCTCTTAATAGGTGGATAGAAGCATTTCAGGAAGGCACAATATTATAGCAGTATTGGTCTCATCTCTTCTGTGATTTCAAAAGGGTGGAATTTCATCAGAACGAAGTAAATACAGTATAAAAATTTAATACAAATGAACACTGCCAAGATAAATGTAACCAAAATCTTCATCAAATATAAAAAATTATTTTGTTAGGTATAAGATAATTTTTTTAAATGTTTGTTTTTTCCATGTATGTTATTTATTAAAATTTTGATGTTTACTTAAGTCAGAATTACTTCTGAAATTCACACTGAATTCTAAAGTACCTTTTCTTTAGAAATTAGAAAATGTATCTTAATACTGTATGCTGTATTAACTGTTTGTGACATAGTCCACACTGTTTTCTCAATGTGTTTTACAGTGTTACATTGTAATAATGTTCTCACTAGTGGTAAGTCTTTGTAAATGAAAAAACACACATCAAGGAGCAAGTTTCATGCAATGTTTGGTTTAGAAATTATGATTAGAAAACTGCTTATGACAAAAAATGTGTATCTTTAAATCAGTAAACTAAGATGAATTTGTATCTTTAATGGGAAAACACATGGCCACCTTCTACCTCAGTAACTGTGAAATGAAATTCTAATAAATTTTCCCAAGCATTTCTACTATGATGTACCTCTTTTGGCATGAGATAATGTTACATCATAAAGGAATTATAGCAGAGGGGAAGAGTCTGGATTTTTATTTAACCGAATATACGTAGGAAATAAGATGTTTTCATTTGCAGAGGAACACAAATAATTAACTCTATAGACTTTACATTAATTCAGTCTAAACTTTTTTTAAAGCTACCAGTTCTACACAAATATAAGTATTGTTTTTTTTAAATGTAAAATATGGCAAGCATTATATTACATAATGTCCCTTGTTACTGTAAGTGTTCTGAGCCCAAGTCAATAGTGGTATTTGTATCTAAAAAGAATGTTACATTTCCTTTGTGCTTTTAAAAATGAACTGGAATTATCATATCAAAAAAGCACAAATTTTAAGCCAGTATTAATTGAAATTGTATAGTATTCTTTTTTTAAAAAAAGTTTTTTACTACCAGTTTGTGTTAGGTCCTCCCTGGTAAATTTTTAAAAAGTCCGTTATTTCTTTAACCAACTATCAGTACACCTCATTAGGAAAGATTTATATTCATAATTCTGGTGCACTTATTGTTTAACATAGGAACTACTTTGTAAATAAAATTGATTCGCAGAAGAACAATGAACACTGATTAAAGCCATTCCTGATGTTCATAGGAAGATTTATTGACTGAGCTTAAGTTATACGTAAATTATCCTAAAAGGCAAAATTATTCATTGAATATTTCATTAACCAACACAAGAATTTTCCTTTCTTTTGCATAAGGGATTTCCTGATTCACTGTGATATTTATGATTGCCAAGAGAATTCAAGTGCCTTTCTGAGGCCTTTTGAATGTTTTTTGTTGCAGCACCAGAGTCCCTGTTAAATGTAGAGTTGGCTGTCCTTTTTCTCTGGCTATTGCTTGCTGTGGAATCATTTTAAACGTTGTTGCCATCTCACACACAATCCTCACATGCTACCTCTCCTGTCCTGCTACTGTGGGTAAACTAATAGTCTTTGCAGCTCATTAATTTTAATCAAGATAGCATGAATTGGGCTTCCATGTTAAAAATCCCTGCACTTTTTAGTATAACCTTTTTGGAGACCAAGGTTATACCTTATAAAGTATTTCTTTCTGCATCATTGGGCTTAGCACTTCACAAAACAGTAAGTTATTTAGAGTTCTTCCCCCTCCTCTTAAGCTCTCAACCTTCTGACTACAGGTTTGGTTTAAACCTCAGAATCTTAGAAAATATCAGGCAGACTATTCTATCTTTCAACAGTTGGCTGAATCAAAACCAGTTATAAATCTAAATAGAAGAAACATTGCACAAACTTCTAGTGATTCTTCTAATTACACGTGAAACTCATGTATGATTGTACTAGCTATTGGCTTAGCCCCATGGAGGGTTTTGCAAAATATAAAATACCGCCTCTTGAGGAAGCTACCAGATTACAACTCCCAACCCCATAAAGATGTCTTAAATGTGGAATAGTATTACATTCCCTTTCCCCCTTATCAATCCTCATAACTTACTAAAGCTGATCAATTATTTATTTAAACTGGCTAATTCAGTGTTAACCGAGAAACCTAATTATATACGTTTTGTTGTAAAGCTACTTTGAAAATATCTCTTGATAGCTAACATTTTAGGGGGGTGGGAATGATATATTGGGTACATCCTATAAATGAGGAGAAAGTATAAATAGTACCTAGATCCCAAGAACACTGTATTTAATATACTGATACATGTGCTTCCATCAAACCTTTTCAAGTCACTCCTTTTATTCATGAGGAGGAGAAAGAAGAGCAGTTATAAAGTTAAGCCAAAGGGATTCTGAAGTAACTTAGACAAGAGATGCCAGTTTAAACCAGGGGATGGTTGCATTCTTAGGCTGTGTCCCCAGCCAGTGGCATCTGTAAATGTAGAGGACCCACCAGAGTCCTAGGAAAATGAGAATGGTTATTTTTGGGATCATCCCACATTTTGGGACCTCTCTGCAACCTCCCCCCGCCCTGTTCCCTAATGTATCCAGTGTGCTAGAGTCCTTTGCCCAAGACACTTAATTCTTTCCTCAATCAAATGCTTGATTCTTTGTGTATGTAATAGCATTTCTTAAAAATGAGATCATCAGAGCAACCTTTGTTTAATATAAAGATGTGATGAAACAAGTGAAGAAGACAACTTTAAAGTGTAGTTTTGTTAGACAAATGTGTATTTTATATTTGATTGGTAGAATATATCCAGGGAAATAGGGAAAGCCAGGTATAAAGTAATTTAGTTAAAATGTAAATGTCATCACAGCATATGTTGATATGTCCTGGAATGTGCTTTCACTGTACTGTTTTTGAAATCTGAGAGGCAGTGTAGTCAGATATAATCACTGAGATTTCCAGAAGTAAATGCTATTTCTCTTACTGTACTATACACTCCTGGAAGGCAGATGCTATGTCTAATGTCTCAATTTCTCACAAAATACCTACCTTCTGTCTTTTAAGAGATAATATTTATTAAATATTGTTTTAATATTTGTTTCTTCTACAAAGGACATGATTCTTGCCATCTACATCTCAAGCACAGCTCTCCAAATGCCTACATTACAACTCATTTCTTAGACCTACACATTCCACCATCCTGCAAGGCCACATTTGCAACTACCACTTGGACACTGACACACGAGTCCTTAAGCATTTTAAACTTTACATCACTAAAACTCACTTTTCTTTTAATCTGTTTATTTTCTTCTGTGATGGAAAAACAGTGTTGTACTCTCCAGAATCTGACCCCAAGTCTCAACAGGGCCCTCTGCAGTTGCTCTTGTATCCTTTCCATCTTCATTGCCCTTCTGTTGTTGCACAGACCCTTGTTACTTCTTTCCAATGACTGGAATAACTCTTCTTCTGATTTCAATGCCTTCTTTGCACGGTCCCATTTTAAACACTGCCAGAGCCATCTTCTAAAGCATGGCTCTGCTTTCATCCTGCTCTTCCACTTCCGTTGGCTTCCCAGTGGCTTGGCATGGAACACTTTCCCCCAGGTATCATGCACTCGAGCTAATCCCAACCCAACCTTCCTCTGTTCAGTTTGTTTTCTCACCCTCTCTTCCACCCCCATTTCTGCCTATTTATCCTAGACTTATCTGAAGTTGATCCCTCGTCCTTCTCTTCCCTACTTCTCTCCTGTTTCTTCAGGCTAGATCTAGTTTTCCCTTCCTCTATATTCCCATAGCCTTTAGCTCATAAACAGACTTTCTTATGGTACTTATCACATTCTGTCCTAGAGAACAGCAACTGTATCTTATTCATTTGAGATTCCCCCTCAGCATCTGCGCAGTGCCTATAATTGTTGGATATTCAGTATTTGTTTGATAAATTAAATTACTTCAAATGGATCCCCCCCTTTTTTTAGTATCCCCAATACACAAATATCATTCAGGAGCTTATGCCACTTTTAAAGTTATTTTCTAAGAGAAAATCTTCCTTACAACTTTTTTCCCCCCTTTAAGAAAAGAGATAAGTAATTTCTAGTATTTTCTTTTTAAGATGAAGGTGGCAGTAAATTTTCAAAACGCCTCAATATATCAAATTCCTTTTTTCTGCTGTGGGGAGAGATTAAAAGAGGGCAGCCTTTTCTTTTATATAAGTTGGTCATAGCATCTTGAAAACCAATCTTAAAATGCTATTGTTTCTTTAAATGACTTATGAATTTCTATAAATACTTTTTACTTAAAGTGATAATAGTCTGTATCTTATTGTCCATATAGAGATCTACTAGTAAATCCTTTATAAATCAAATGTTAGCATTGTAAATAATGTTAATATGTATTTATACAAAATAAATTTATCTACTTTTGGTGTGATGTGTTTTAAATCGTAATTTTTTATATTATTATTTTTTATTTTCCCTTTCGTTCTCTTTAGACCTTAATTTTTTTAAGAGTCACATTTAAAGATGAATCACATTGACTTGTTTTCCTGAAGCATAATTAGGGGATGCTCTTCTCCACCCACAAATAATGTTTCCCAAATGGCTTCTACTTCCACATTTTAATAAGTCAACCTACTGTAGCTTATATGAATTAATTGGATGATAAGGGGTAACCACAAGCATCACTATAAGCACTCATATTATGCACTGAGAATAGAGACAAGGTCTCAGATTGCCTTCTCCATTGTAAATATGCTTTCTTAACTTCCACTTTTGAGACCATCTTAAGGATTTGGGGGGTGGAGGGAGGAGGGGCTGCCTTAAAACCACCAAATAGAACAAATGATGCCAAAGGAAAAGGGGAACTTTTAGAGAATGCAGCCTAAAGTATATTTCTACTTGTTAGGGATATAGTTGCATCCTTTTTTCTGGATCCTGTGTCCGGCTCCTATTTCCAGCAGGAAATGACAGAGATGTTCTCCTTCCCAGTGCACCTTTGTTTTCCTCACTTGGGTTTCTGGCCTGAATCCATCCATGACTGCTTTCCTATGCTGGTCAATACTAAAGAAATTTTGAGGACCCCTTCTCTTAAAATCCAAACCATCACACAGTACGTTGCATACAGGAAAGCTCTTCCTGCCACACCTCTGTGCCACAGGCGGTTACTGTCGGAATGTCATGTTCCATCAATAGCTCTTTCCAATTTTTGGTTGGCCATCAGGCACTGTCCTATAGGCTTAGGAATACACGGCTGAGCAAATCAGACAAAAATAAGCCTTCAGGAATTTTACATTCTAAGTAATTATATCCACGCACCATTTAGCAATTATACCTATTTACTTACAAGAGCTGATAAGTAAAACTTTGCTTTACTACACAGGATTCTACCCCAGTTTGTCATTTTATTGAAGGGAATTTAAAATATCTTATTGGGATTTACCCATACTTGTTAGTCCTCTGATAAATGTTAGAGAGCCTATAACAGAGACCAGTTTCCCAAAATTACAAACAGAATTGCCTAAAACTGATGAGGTTATCTCAATACTCAAATCTGAAAAGTTGTTTCAAAACCTTTCAGGACCGCCTTTGGGTCTTTAAGTCCTTGACCCCCGAGGCGCGGCAATGGCGGGGCATTCTCCCTCCTCGCCGCTAGGGGGCAGTCGGTCTGGAGAGGCTGGGTCCTTTCATCCCTCCTCCCAGGGAGCGTCACGCCCTCCTCTCGCCTGTTCCCCAGACCACTCACGCGCAGGCGCGGGCTGGAGCGCGCACCGCGGAGCCGAGAGGTCACGAACTCTGACCCCCTCCAAATACACAAACCCAGAAAGCTCCCTGCCCCCACTTTCCTCTACCCTCCCCCTCATCCTTCTCCAAGCCACCTCCTCCCGGCGACCCCCGGGAGCCGTCGCAGCGGGACCGTCCGGTCCACGCCCGGTGCCGGACGCAGCTCGGCGGAGAAGCCGGTAAGCGCCGGGTGCGGAGAAAGCGGCCGCGCCCGGGATGGGGGGATGGGGATGGGGGTGGGGGTGGGGGCGGTGTCCCTTTCTCCCAACTGCCAACCGACGCCCCCCCACAGTCCCGCCACTGCCTGCGTGCTTCGGCCGGCGGGCTGGCCCGCTCAGCGGCTCGGCGGCGGGGTGCTCGGGCCGGGCTGGAGCGCGGAGAGTGGCCGGAGCGGCGGGGCCGAACGCGCGGGGCTCCGGAAAGGCTGAGGCTGACGCTGTGGCCAGGGCGCGGGGCCCGGAGCCCGGAGCGGGGTCGGGCGGCGGGGCGCTGGAGGGAGTCCGCGAGCCGCTCGGCAGCCTCTCCTGCGGCGCCTCCCACGGCGCCTCTGACCTTTCAACTGCAGGGAAAGCTTCCGTCGGGCGCCGCCGCCGCTCCCCCGCCTCTGGGCGCCGCGCTCGGGGGGCTTCCGTGGCCGGGGGGACGCGGGAGAGGCCGGCCTTGGCCCCGAGGGGCCCGGGCCGAGCCCCGAATCCCCTGCGCTGGGGGCCCCTCGCTGGTTCTCGTGCTTGGACGGAGGGACACCTCTCACCACAAGTGGGCGAGAGTAGTCGCTGCCTTCGGACCCGTATCTTTTGAGAAATAAAATGGATTGGCCCAGGGTGCTCCCTGCACCGGGCATGGCCAGGTTTCCAGTAGCTCTTTTGTTAAGGAACTCTGCCTCCCGCTTCTGCAGATAGCGTTTGATGGACTGCGAATGGTGCCAAGTTGCCTCGTAACCTTCACTAAGTAGGTCAGCCTGTTTGAAAAAAAAAAATGAAAAGGAAAAGCAAAATGAATTGAAAGTAAGGCCTTATGGGTTTTTGTGCCTCTGAAGTTGTGGGTAGACCTAAGACAGAGGGTTTGTTTTGTTTTAAGACTGAGGTTTTTGAACAATGCTGTGTGGTTCATTGGTATGTGAGGATTGTTTTTAAATTTTTCTTATATGTGCAATGGGGAGATTTAAAAGGTATCTCTGTTCTTATAAAAAAAAAGTGGATCAAATATAACGAATGTCATCATTCCTTGTAGGGGTATTTAAGTCTTCTTTTAGGAAGGGTTTGAGGGAGACACAAATCAGTCAGCAAACATTCCCAAAATACTTTTTGCGCACAGAGAGTATGAAACTCCTACCCTTGGGGAATAGGAAAGACGAAAGAAGCAGCATAGACTAACTGATAGTATAATTACCGTTTTTTGCATTATAGGACCCTCTGCAGCCTCAAAATCTTACGAAAGCCATGGGCTGGCCTTCCAGAAAAATGCACCTTTACATAAAAATTCTGAGTAAAATATTAGAAGTTAATAGAATTCTGTGGATCCTAGTTAACAACCTTAGTATACACCATAAATGCTGGACCTAGAAAGATTGGATTTAAAAAACAACAGCATTTGAACGGAGTGGGAAAGGTCAGGTGGCAGTTAAATGAGGGAGGAGGGGTTTGGAATGGTTGGTTAGGAGAGGGACCCCTCTTGAGAGTGACAGCAGATGCAAAGAGAAGAAGAAATCAGACCCTAAAGAACACTCTCCTGTGTACTCACAGTGCCTGGCATGTTACAGGGGCTTAGCAAAAACTGAAGGAAAAAAACACCTGAAGGGCCGAAACTTTATACGTTGACCATTGAAGAGACACTGATAGTTCTGAAGTAGGAAAAAAGGGATGTGGTTCAGTTCTGTAAGCATCTGGGGATATTGCTGTTTGTCAGAGTTAAGGACAAAAAGATGATTTTTGCCTTCTTGGGACTTCAAATATACGTAAAGATGGTTCTTGCCTTCTAGGGGCCTTTCATATACATAAAGCTGGGTATATTGAATATACACTCAGGAAACTCAAATCTGGCAGTAGCTGAAATTTTACCCAAAAGGTTCTTAACTTGAAGGCCTAGGACTGGCCACAGGAAGTTTTATGAATCCTTGGAAATTCAGCATACACCATCATTTATAGTGTAAATGAGGGCTGGGGAACATCTGGCACACAGGCTGTATAAAGCCCGAGAAATTATTTGGTCTGGCTCTGCCAAGGCATTAAAGGTGAGTTAATTAAATGTTTGACCAAATATAGTAGGCTAACTTTTGAGTTGATGATTTTGTATGGCCCTTGGCAGAAAAAAGGTCCCCCACCCCTGGTGTAAGTGAATGTGAACTTGTGTTTTCTGGTGAGGAAAAGAATCAGTGGGAAAAAATATTCTCGGGTGAGGATTAACCAAACAAAAACAAACAAAAAAGAATAATTATTCCCTTTAAATCGAACTTTCTTTAGAAAACAATTAATACTATATACCTCTTCTCCCCGTTACTGACTCCCCCATCATTAGCCACCTCATTTTTTAGCTTTCCTTTAAAGCTGGAAATAAAATCTGGACTGGTAACCCAAAACATACTTGATTCTTTTCAAATTGTCAGTAGACCTTCCCCATCCAGAACAGTCTGGCCTTGGACAGTGTGGCTCAGTTACTTGAGTAGTTCCATGCACTGAGGTCACAGGTTCAATTCCTGGTCAGGGCACATGCCTGGGTTTTGGGCTTTATTCCCATTAGGGGGCATGCAGGAGGCAGCCGAACAGTGATTTTCTCTCATTATTGATGTTTCCATCTCTCCCTCTCCCTTCCTCTCTCTGAAGTCAAAACAAAACAAAAAACAAACATATTAAAATCAATAAAAACACTTTTTAAAAAAATTCTGAATATCAGTACATTAGGGTAACTGGTATCTCCTAATAATCTTTTGTTTCATAAACCAGTATAACAGCTTCCAGTCCTTAAGACTCTTGGCCTCACGTTTTTTGTTTTTGTTTGTTTAATATATTTTTATTGATTTCAGAGAGGAAGGGGGAGGGAGAGAGAGCTAGAAACATCAATGATGTGAGAATCATGGATTAGCTGCCTCCTGCACGCCCCCCACTGGGGATTGAGCCCACAACCCGGGCATGTGTCCTTGACCGGAATCGAACCTGGGACCCTTCAGTCCGCAGGCCAGTGCTCTATCCACTGACCCAAACTAGCTAGGACTCAAGTTTTTGTTTTGTTTTTTAATCCTCACCCAGGGTATTGTTTCCATTAATTTTTTTTTTAAAGAGAGAGTAAAATGGTGGGTGGGAAGAGAGAGAAACAGAGAAACATCGATGTGAGAGAGTCACATTGACTGGTTGCCTCCCACCGGGCATTGAAGCTGCAACTGAGGTACATGCCCTTGACGGGGAATCAAACCCAAGACCCTCTGGTCCACTGGCTGACGCTCTAATCACTGAGCCAAACTTGCTAGGTAGGCCTCAGGTTTTTAATATTAAGGATTGCAAGACTGTCTTGCCTCACTTCTTATGCCTATTTTTACCAACTAAAAAAGAAAAGCAAAAATGTTTTTGGTGTATTTATGGTATACTTGAAAAAATTAATTAAAATTTGTTTTGTGAATTCTCTAGAAATTTTTGAGGTTATTTAAAACAACATAGCTATAAAACTAAATTTATCATTTACTTAAAGAACTCGCAAAGCAAGAAATTAGATTTGGAAGTGGCCAGAAGTAGATCTCTTGATATGTTATAGGAATAAGGGTTTTTTTCTTCTTCTTGGGATTTCTTCAACTGACAGTAGAAAATTGCAGTCACTGCTGAATTAAATTTGAGTAGCTTAGTAGTAATGTTTAATGTTCTTCTGGTTGAAGAGTTCTGTGTATCATTAGTAGAAACAAATTAGAGTGGTTGCCTGGCTCATGGTGATTATATCAGTAGACAAGTCTGTGCTAGTCCCATCTTTTGGTAAATAGGCCTTCCGAAAATACACAAACTGCCAATCATTTTAACCTTCCTTTCTCTCTTCCTGCTCCACCTACAGTGATTAATCCAAGAGATGGGCACACAGCCTAAGCTAGGCCAATCTGAATCCATTACCAAGATTTTAAAATTAGGATTTGAGGAGACTACTTTTCCTTTCCTGGTGTTTTACTACAAAGTCAGAAATAAGCCACATAGGGTGTAGCTGAGATAGGAAGATTCCTGACAGCCTAAGAAATCCTAGCTCCAGTTTTTCCCAAGGTCAGCTGTGTTGTGGTCCTAGCAGTGTATTCCACAGTCCCCCCCCCCCCTTTTTTTTTTGCTTAAACTAGCAGTAGTTGAGCTAATGCACTCTCATAGATACCTACTTTCATGCCAAATACCTGTATTATTTTTACCAGTTTTCATCATTTTCCCCCTTGCTAATATTTTGTATTGAAGTGAATAATATTAACTATCCTGTGGAAATTTCTGAATTTTAGTAAAACTTAATAAGTTTGGATAGGATTTGTAATTAATTTAGATAATCTAATTCTTTTTGTAAATGGTGAAAGCTTTTTTGAAATGAACAAGATTGTAAGATGTACTTTAATTATCTTGTGGCTCTTTTTACATCTAAATATGTATAACATTCCTGGTTAGTTTAATAAGAGAAGTAGGTACTGATGAAAAAAAAAAGTCTAGAATGAATGAGTGGGCTTCCAGTAAAGATGGTAGTGTAGGTAAATGCTGTGCTCTCATACTCCACAACCATATCAAAAGTACAGCTAAACTACAGAACAGCCATGATTCAGAACCGCCTGAAACTGAGCTGAATGGAAGTCCCTACAACTAAGAATATAAAGAAGAAGCCACATCAAGACTGGTAGAAGGAACCCTAGCTGGTTTGTCTCAGTGGATAGAGCGTTGGCCTGCAGACTGAAGAGTTCCAGGTTCTATTCCAGCCGAGGACACATGCCTGGGTTGCAGGCTGGATTCCCAGTAGGGGGCGTGCAGGAGGCAGCCGATCAATGATTCTCTCTCATCATTGATGTTTCTGTCTCTCCCTCTCCTTCCCTGAAATCAATAAAATTATATAAAAAAAAAAAAAAGGCTGGTAGAAGGAGTGGAGGCGCAGAATGGACTGGTTGCACATCCAGGTGTGGTGGGTAAAAATTGGAGGAATATCTCAGCTGCAGAGGTTCCCCCTGAGGATCAAGGGGTCCCACCCCCACACCAGGCTTCCCAGCCCAGGGTTCCAGTGTTGGGAAGAGAAATCCCCATAACTTCTGCCTGTAAAAACGAGCAGGGATTGTAGCTGAGTGAGGCAGAGAGTGGCTGGGGTCCCATGCAGTTCCTCAAAAGGCCCTGTGCACACTTACTGGGACTTGCTCCTTCTGAGCTCCAGCATTAGGGCAGCACTTGAAAGCAACCAGGGACTATATGGGGAGAAACTGAAGTATCTGACATCAGGTGAGAGCTGGAGGGGCAACTTTCTCCCAGACAGAAATGCTGGCAGAGGTACACAAATTAAGATATGATCACTAAAGTAAATATTCCAGTAAACTTTACCTGAGCATTCTTTTACTAAATAGTTTGGATTATATGGATCTATAAAACATAAGACATAATGACTCTAGACAACTGCAGTAGTGCAGAGGGTTTATATAGCAAGAAGTAGAAAATTGCTGTGTTGGGTCACAAAATAGAATCCCTCAAATATAAATATGTTTATATTTTTTGAAGAGCATATGTAGCTTTAGTCAGATTCTCTAAGAAGTTTGTAACTCCAAAAAAGGTGGTGAATCCATTGCAGTTTCCTGCTCTTCCTAAACAGAAAAAAACAAAATATCTGAATATCCCTGAATTCAGTACTCAAGAATACTCTTCCAACAATATTAACATTAAAATCCATTAGCGTTGTTACCTGTAGCATTGCTAATGACATAGTATACAATTAAGCCTGAACCTATACATGCATACATATACACACACATGTGCATCACATAGTAATTAAAATTATAGAGGAACTAACTTACTCAATGAAAAGTAAGTCTTCATCCCATCCCTGTTCCCAGATTTCCAGTTCTCCTTGAAGATAGTCACTTTAACCTTTTCTTATATGTTCTTCCAGATAGCTTTCTCTTTTTCTAAGTAGCATTTTAAAACTTTCTTTACATCGATCTTGCACATTTCTTACTAGATTTATGCCTAAGTGTTATGGACTGAATTGTCTCCCTCCACCCCTAATTTATATATTGAAGTTCTGACCCCAGTACGTCAAAATGGGACTGTATTTACAAATGTAGCCTTTAAAGAGGTAATTGAGTTAAAATTAGGTCAGTTAGGGTGGCCCCTAATACAATTTGATTGTTGTCCCTATAAGAAGAGATTACAACGCAGATATAAACCAAAGGGTAGCCATGTGAAGAAACAAAGAAGATGAACATCTTCAAGGCAAGGAGATACGTCTCACAAGTAACCAATACTGCTAACTCAGACTCGGGTTGCTTGTCTCAGACTTCTAGCCTCCAGAATTGTGAGAAAATACATTTTTGTTGTTTAAACCACCCATCCTCTGCTACTTTGTTATGTCAACTCCAGTAAACCTTTTAGTACTGGGAAATGGGAAGAGTTTTGAGATGCATGCTAGAAAAAACCTGGTTTGCCTTAGTATAGATGTCAGAGGCAATTCTGGTGAGGGTTCAGAAAGAAGAGAACTATAGAAAAAGGTGCTGTCATCTTAAAGATATATACATGTATCAAAAACAGAATGTTGGTAGACATACATTAAAGGTGCTTCTGATGAGCTCTCAGATGAAAATGAACATGTTATTGGAAACTGGAGGGAGGGAACCTTGTTATAAAGTGGCAAAGAACTTGGCTGTGTTGTATTCTAGTGTTTTGTGTAAAGTAGAACTTGTAAGTGATAAGCTCAAATATTTATCTCAGGAGATTTCTAAGCAAAGTGTTGAAGATGCAGCCTGATTTCCCTTTGCTACTTATAGTAAAATGTGAGAGGAGAGATAAATTGAAGTTATTAAGAAATATAGAACCCAAAAGTTGAAGATTTTGGAAAATACTCAGCTTATCCATATTGCAAAAAAAGGAGAAAGCTTGTTCTGGAGAGACTACCCAGGTTTGGGTGTAACTGGGCAGTCATTTGCTAAAGAGATTATGGGCATGTGATATTTTGAGCCAATCAGTCATCTCAACAGAATGAGAGATGGAATAGAGATGGTTTATCCAGGAGAGATTTTTAGGGGACTCTTGGATGGCTTGCACCACTATGAATTGCATGGAGGAACAAGATTTTTGAGGATCTTATACCAGCAGAAATGCTACCAGCTTGGACTGAAGAGGACACAAATGAGATGAAATAAAGGCAGGCTCTTGGACTTCTGGGATTCTATTGGTTGGGCCAGCAGAGCTATTCAGTTTTAAACATGTGTTATCCTTCAAGAATAGGGAAGAATGTGCCTCAAAAATGGGTCAGAAGTTAACAGTACTAACACTGCTACCATGGGCCCAGAACACAAGGCCCAGGGAGAAGCATTGTCTCCTTGATTGGTTCCAGAGAGGTTTGAGGCCACTGCTTTCCAGTCTAGTGAGAGTTGAATAATCATGCTAAATATTGAACATTGCTTTTTAGCACAACTAATTGAAGCATTTATAATTTTAATAAAAGTGATACAAAGAAAAACAATTCAGATAACTTGACAATTAATATTAATTATAATTACCCAATATTAATGAATTTATGACAAACAATATCCTATATAATAAAAGCATGGTATGCAAATTGTCCCATCAACCAGGAGTTCGACCAAGGGACGGGGCTGGCTGGGGGAAGGGAGGGAGGCGAATTTTGTGCATTGGGCCTCTAGTCTATCCTATCTAATAATAGAGAAACATGGTAATTAGCCATACCTCTGCTATCCTTCCCATTGGCTAATCAGCGAGATATGCAAATTAACTGCCAACCAAGATGGCGGCCGGAAGCCAGGCAGCTTGAAGCGAACAGGAGGCTTGCTTTAGTGATGGAGGAAGCCAATGTTCCCCGCCTGCCGCTGCCGGCCTCTGAGCTTTCAGTTTAAGAAACATTGTTACAATTATAGAAGCTAAAAAAAAAAGCCAGAAACCTGCTTTCAGCCAGCCGGGCCTCAGAGCTGGAGGTGAAACAGTGTTTCGATTATAGAACCCAAACAAACCAGATACCTGCTTTCAGCAGCTGAGGTCTCAGAGCTGGAGCCGAGCCTCAGAGAGAAAGCCAGCTCTCAGTTCCAGTGACAGCCATAGAAGGTAAATAAATCGAAGAATTAAAAAAAAAAAAAAAAGGAGAGGTTTGGAGCTTCAGTCGCCCGCCAGCCTGAAAACGGCCCTCAGCTCCTCACCCAGACTGGCCAGGCACCCCAGCGGGGACCCCCACCCTGAAGGGGGTGTGACCAGCTGCAAACAGCCATCATCTCCTCATCCAGGCTGGCCAGGCACCCCAGTGGGGACCCCCACCCTGAAGGGGGTGTGACCAGCTGGAAACAGCCATCATACCCTCATCCAGGCTGGCCAGGCACCCAAGCAGGACCCCCACCCTGATCCAGGACACCCTTCAGGGCAAACCAGCCGGCCCCCACCTGTGCACCAGGCCTCTATCCTATCTTGTAAAGGGTAATATGCCTCCCAGCACCGGGATCAGCGGAGCCGCGAGGCCTCCCGAACCCGGGATCAGCGGAGCCACGAGGCCTCATGCCCCAGGATCAGCGGAGCAGTGAGACCTCCCAGCACCGGGATCAGTGGAGCAGCGAGGCCTCCTAGCATCGGGATCAGCGGAGCAGCGAGGCCTCACTGCCCCTGTGTCAAGCAGAGCCACGAGGCCTCCTGGCCCCTGGAGCAGCGTGACTGTGGCAGAGCCCAAACCCCCTGATCCACCCTGCTCTGTGTGTGACAGG
>NW_005871058.1:6746621-6748329 GCF_000147115.1 Myotis lucifugus
GGAGAGGCGGCCCCCCACCCCCCAATTTGCCTTTTTTTGACCTGAACAGGAAGCCGGCCCTTAGGGGTTGGGCCTCCCCTCTTCCCTCCAGGGAGGGGGCCTTAAACCCACCCCTCCTTTTTTTCCCGAGAGGGTCCCCAGCCTTGTGAAGGGGGCCAAAGGGGGGGCTGAGGGACACCCCCCCCCCCCCGCCAGTGCACAAATTTTTGTGCACCGGGCCTCTAGTATGTATATGTATGTGTGTATGTGTATATATAAAAGCCTAAGTGATCTGTCACTATGACACGCACTGACCACCAGGGGGCAGATGCTCAACACAGGAGCTGCCCCCTGGTGGTCAGTGCACTCCAACAGCCAACCTCCCTAGGTCAGCCAACCTCCCACGGTCCCTCCCCCCTACCGGTCGTAGTTCCTCCTCCCCCAGCCTGCAGGCCCCAATAGGCCTCAATTGCCAGCCAGGCCTAGGGACCCCACCTGTGCACGAATTCGTGCACTGGGCCTCTAGTATAATATAAAGCCCGAAGTAAATTTTTATTTTTATTTTTTTTGTTTTGTTTAAATTTCTTTTTTTTTTTTTAATATATTTTATTGATTTTTTACAGAGAGGAAGGGAGAGAGATAGTTAGAAACATTGATGAGAGAGAAACATCGATCAGCTGCCTCCTGCACATCTCCCACTGGGGATGTGCCCGCAACCCAGGTACATGCCCTTGACCGGAATCGAACCTGGGACCTTTCAGTCCGCAGGCCGATGCTCTATCCACCGAGCCAAACTGGTTTCGGCCCGAAGTAAATTTTATATTCTTGACTACCCCATGTAGAGAAAAAACAAGTCAAAGTCAACTCATTAATCTTACAGGCTCTCAAATCCATTTGTAGACAACTTTTCATTAAATTCAGTTAACCAAATTGCCACTAATGAAGAATGATCATTAGTGAAATGATTGTAGAAAATCTTCCATCCTTCTGAATGAATGCAATTATTTTGTCAGTTTTTATAATATTTGATAAAAGTGTGTTAAATGGCTACAGTGATGTGTTTGTTTACAGATAGGATTACCCTTGTTTAAGTTCATAAACTCCTAATCTGTAGTAGAGTTCTGTTTAGGCTTCAGTATCTTTGAAAAGTGAAATTGTTTGGTTGAATAGTTTTTTTAATAGACATTTTCAAAATATATAAAAGCAGACAGAATAATTTTATGAACCCCTGTGTAAACTTAACCAGTAACTGTCAGTGCATGGTCAATTTTGTTTTATTTTTTCCTTCCCACCCCTGCCCACCTTAACTGGATTGCTTTGAGTAAAATCCTAACATATAATTTCATTTCTAAATTCTTGAATAAATATGTTTTATGGGTATAATTATAAAAAAATTATCTTTTTATTTTTGGCAGGACATTTTGGCAATTAGATCATGGCAACCATAGAAGAAATTGCTCATCAAATTATTGAACAACAGATGGGAGAGGTATGGTTAGTTTATAGTTCATTCACTAGTTCACCAAACTACATCAAATGTATATACTAGGTTCTGAAATACAGTGATAAAAGATGGCAATTTTGTCCTCCAAATTCCTCAGGCCAAAATTTTATAGTCATCCTTGACTCTTTCCTTACATTTCACTTCCAGTCTATTCAGCTCATCTTGTCATTTTTCCTTTCTTAAGATACCCCAAATTCAGGTGTCCCCCACCTCCCCAGCATGGCT
>NW_005871058.1:6748429-6789376 GCF_000147115.1 Myotis lucifugus
AGAGGGGAGCAGTTGGGGGCAACCAGGCCGGCAGGGGGGCAGTTAGGGGCAATCAGTCAGCACGCAGAGGGGGTGAGGGGCGATCAGGCTGGCCGGGGGAGGAGGGGGGCAGTAAGGGGCGACCAGGAGGCAGGAAGGTGAGCGATTAGGAGCCTGTGGTCCAGGATTGTGAGAGGGCAGTCGGACATCCCCCAAGGAGTCCCAGATTGGAGAGGGTGCAGGCTGGGCTGAGGAGAGGGACCGCCCCCCGCCCCCCTCCATGCACAGATTTTGTGCACCAGGCCTCTAGTATAGAATATAGAGAGCTCAAAGAATTGTTGCAGGAGGGCTGAAGAAACAGTTCTAGGTCAGGTTTCAAAAAATAACTACTGGAGCACACTTGAGAACTACTTCTAAGAGTCCTGCTGCTTCTGCACAGTTAGGAAACTGCCAGATCAGGAGCATCTTCTGCGGCTGCAGTTTCTAGGACCAAGATGCCTGTGCCTTGAACCAGCAGCATCCATATTAACAAGTTGGTATCATAGCTGCTGTCTTTGTCAGTTAGCCTCTTCTGTTGTCATCTACATCTTCGTTGATAAAGCAAGCCATTTACTCTTATGGTCTCCTTTAATATTCAAACTCAGTAGTGTAGTTAGTGTTAATTTTTGCTAATTCTATATTATCCTTCAAGAGCCAGTTAGGGCTTTTACACATTGCATGCCTATGGTTATGTAGGTGTTTTTACTTCTGGTTGTTACAATTGAATACAAATATAATGAACCATTAAGTTTGCCTCCAGAGAGATTTTGGGTGAGTGCCCACTTAAAATTGGATTCCACATTTTTTTTAATGAAAAACTGATCAAAGAAAATTCCTTTCAGGATTGAAAAACTCCTAATTCATGAAACACAAAATCTTGCCTATGTATCCTGTTGGATTTTATTCTTTCAGTTACATCATTTTAGAAACTGCTGAGGTAGAAAATGGATAGGAGTCACTAAAAAAATTTATAACATTATACATACCTTAATTTCTTTATTTTATTAACAAATTTGATTTTTTTTGAAGTTTTACGTTAATAGAAATATAAGCAGTTAGTATGCAGAGTTCCCATATAACCTCCCAACACACAGTTCTCCTGTTTTAACATTTTGCATTAGGATGACACATTTGTTTTAATTAATGAATTAATGTTGATACATTATTAACTAAAATAGTTATTTTTATCTTTCCCTGATTTTTACCTAGTATTATTTTTGTTTCAGGATACTATATTGCATTTAGTTGCCATATTTCCTTAGATTCCTCTTACCTATGACCATTTCTCATACTTACCTTGTATTTGATTACCTTGACAGTTTTGCGGTATACTGGTTATGTCAGGGGTGGGCAAACTTTTTGACTCGAGGGCCACAATGGGTTCTTAAACTGGACCGGAGGGCCAGAACAAAAGCATGGATGGAGTGTTTGTGTGAACTAATATAAATTCAAAGTAAACATCATTACATAAAAGGGTACGGTCTTTTTTTTTTTTTTTAGTTTTATTCATTTCAAACGGGCCGGATCCGGCCCGCGCACGGGCCGTAGTTTGCCCACGGCTGGGTTAGGTAAAGTGTAGGTGGACCCCCTCTGAGACTTTGGCTTATGTTTTTCTCATATTAGATTGGGGTCGTGGGTTTTGGGGAGAAGGATCACAGAGTTTAAGTGCCATTTTCATTACATCATATCAAGGGTACTTACTTACTATCATCACACCTTATGACTGGTGACATTAACCTTGATCTCCTGGCTGAAGAAATATGTGTCAGGTTTTTACTCTTTAAAAAAAATTGTATTATGAACATGGAAGTAATATTGGTATTTTTACTACTTCATAGATTATTGCTAAGGGCAATGAAAGAGAAACAAGTATAGGATGAAATTTCTTAGACCAAGATTTGCTTTCTGGTCTAATAACCTAAGATGGCATATGGGCAAATCCCTTGCCCTCTCAATATCTCTTCTACCCTTAGAAATAAGTAGCAGATAAAATATTAACACCTTTTGTAATAGATGTGCCATTTAGGAAAAAAATGGTATTTGTCTTAGGGGCTTTCAAAGGACATCTAATAGAATTTTTTTTAAAGGTTTTATTGAAGACTGATTTTATGGTAATATAAAAAGAAATGATAGCACTATAACATAACAGGACAGCTATTTTAAGAACTGTTTAAATTTTTTAAAATCAGAATTACTTCTAAAGTCATTCACACCCCTAAGAGAAGAAAAAGTCAAAGTAGAGGGTTACTTTGTGGGTTGTTTTAAAGCAGGGGAAGGTGTTTACTAAATGCTATATCACATTTTTGGGATTGAAATTAATTTGTTCACTTTTCAAAAGATTGAAAGAAAATGATGAAAAGATTGAAGGATAAGCCTAAGAGAAGAAACTAGTATTTCTTTACCAGCATTAGTTGTCCTTAGTGATGAGCTCTTTATATAAAGGAAAGAGGCTTAGTAATTTACCCAAGGCTATTCCACCTAGTCCCACTAACTTGCTACCATTTATCAGAGCCCATGCTCTCCACCACTACACCTAGCCCAAACCTAAGACAGCCCATTAATAAAAAGTTTATTTATACCTTTATCAATTATATTTCCATAATTATAAAGTTAATACAGCAACAAAATTTTTTTCTTTTAAAAATCTAGTTAGTTTTTTATGCTGTCATAGCATATTTTAGTCATGCCATTCCAGTGGAAAGGTTCTAAGCTTTTTAAAGACAAATGCCATGATAGGATTGATAACTGTTGCGATAATTTGACAAGTTCCATATGCATATTAAATGCTTAATCTGTGAAAAGCATTAAAAACTACTTATGTGTTCATTTGTTTAATAGTCATTTACTTTAATGAAGTTGTTATGGAACAAATTAAAAAGGTATTCTTACTGTTGTTGCTTCTTATAACACTGAAATTTTTCCTATATGTTAAGAAAATTACAAATAGTTTAATTGCTATATGCATAATAATAGAGTTTAAAGTTTCAAAATAACTTAAAAAGGAAGCAAAAAATAAGACTGGATGTTCTTTTAATTTTTTACATGAAAAGCATTATTGAGTAATAACATTGTTGTGTTTTGTTTTTGTTTTGGGGGATTTACTTTAGTTCTTAACAGATAATTCTTCTTCAGACCAAGGACCAAATAAGATTTTTGATCTTTGCGTAGTATGTGGAGACAAAGCATCAGGTAACATTAAAAATAATTTCCTATATCTGTTGTGTTGTTAAAATAACTGTCACACTACCATGAAAGTAAAAAGAAAAATAAAGGCGCATGTAGTTTTTATGGTTCATATTTGTAGCTAATGAAATTTACCTGATTTTTCCCCAGAGCTTTTTATTCATGTAAAGATTTTTCTCTTCAATGCAGTTTAATTTGATCTGTCAGTGAAAAAAATTTATATTTCAGAGCATTATGAAAGACGGTTACCATTTTTGTTGTTGTTAATCCTCACCTGAGGATATTTTTCCCATTGATTTTTAGAGAAAGGCGAAGGGAGAGAGGAGAGAATGAGAGAGAGAGAAACATTAATGTGAAAAAGACACATCAATATGGTTTCCTCCCACAAGGTGCAGATTAGGGCCAGGAATCAAATTTGTGTGACACTTTGGTCCAAGGACCGACACTCTAACCACTGAACAAACTGGCCAGTTTACCTTTTGAAGGTAAACTGAAGGTGTGGAAATTTTTTTTTAATGTGACACCAGTTTTGTCAGAGAATTGGTAAAAATGAGTTGTGATCCTTGGTAATATATAACACTAAGTTGGTAACCTACCTGTTGAGCCCTGTTCTTATTCTAGCAGTACAGAGTAACTTGAATTATTGAGGTGGAAAAAGCTCTGGTTAACCTTTATTTAATGCTTTGCATAGCCCATCAGGCATTTCTCCAAACCTGTTACTAGAATTCAGGGCTATGTCATTTTAGTTCTGGCTATTGTTACCTCATGCCAGAAATACAAACCCATGTTCATTCAAATGTATTTATAGGTGCCAGTGTGATATAATTTAAGGGCCCAGTTTGTTTTCTTTAACCCTTTGAGTGCCAACGAATATCCTAGGAACTATGCTAAAATTGCAAAGGCATTTTTGCTGATTTTACAGCAGTTTAGGAAAAAAATTATGAAAATTAGGCAGATAAATGCCAGTGGTCAATTTTAGAACTATAAACATTCGGCATCATAAGTAATCTGCACTTAAGTGCCGTCTGTCAATAAAGAGTGAACTACTAGCATCTAATAGTGACACTGCAGGAGGAGTGTGATAGCGCTCCCGGCACTTTTGGGGGAAAGACAGGTGGAGTGCGATCACACTCCCTGGCACTCTAGAGGTTAATTTTCTTTAAACTAGCCCATAGCTTAATTACAAAAATCTTCACTAGAGCTTTACTTAGAGTGTGTTCAGTTTGTTAATAGATGTATGCCAAAGAAATGGTTTGTGAAATGATAGGCTAATCAGAGCACTACAGATGCTTCCAGAGTTTTAAAAAATGGAACCTACAGTGGTACATTTATACCATGGAATACTATGCAGCTATAAATAAAGAAGGATCTCTTACCCTTTGAGACAGCATGGAGGGACCTGAAGAGTATTATGCTAAGTGAAATAAGCCAGTCAGAGAAAGACAAGTATCATATGATCTTACTCATATGTGGAATCTAGTGAACAAAATAAACCCATAGGCATAGAAGCATGGAACAGACTGATGAATCTCAGAGGAAAGATAGGGGTATGTAGGGAGAATTTAACCAAAGAACATACATGCATATATGCATAACCCATGACACAGACAATAGTGTGGTGAAGGCCTGGGCAGAGGGAGTCAATGGAGAAAGAAGGGAGGACATTTGTAATACTTTCAACAATAAAGATAAATTTTAAAAAATTAAAACAAATTTGGTGGACAAAAAAAACATGTGGAACCCATAGCGAGGAGGGATTATTATAGTTCAGATACTAACTGATATTATATCCTTTTTTTGGAGCATAGTTTTTAGATTGAAATATGCAGTATATAATAACTAATTTGTGATATCAGAAGTGAAAATAGTTATTATGTTATAAAATTAAAAACACTGGTATTGTTTAATATATCTTATCAGAGAATATGGTTGTTTTCATTTTCTGTTTGGTAACTCCTAAACTCAAACTCAAAAATCTCAGTTTCATCTCATATATGTTGTTTAAAGGGAAGAAATGGGCTTATTTCATTTCTATTCTAAAATATATGACTTTTAAATATTTTGTCTCTAGGACGTCATTATGGAGCAGTAACTTGTGAAGGCTGCAAAGGATTTTTTAAAAGAAGTATCCGAAAAAATTTAGTTTACTCATGTCGAGGATCTAAGGACTGTATTATCAATAAACATCATCGAAACCGCTGTCAATATTGCAGGTTACAGAGATGTATTGCGTTTGGAATGAAACAAGACTGTATGTATTAGTTTTAAAGGAGAAAATTAAGAATTCAGGCAGACTAGAAGTATGTTAAAATTAGCACATTAAAACGTCAATTTTATATGCTTTTTAATTTATAGTTTTCCAACTAAAATTATAGAAATATATACATATGTATTTTTAATTCACACAACAAATAGTTTTTGAGTGCCTATATGCTAGTTGTGTATTTCTAGTTTGAACATGGTAAAAAAAAAAGCATAATTAACTAAGTTTAGTTTTTGGCAGCTATTATTGATTGAGCTCTAACTATGCCTAATAACTTTCTTATTTTCACAGCAAAATTCTATTCAGTAGGTATTACTGTTACCTATTTTACATTTGAGTAAGCAAGTTTAGTAACATGTTCTAGGTCACACAACTAATAAGTGGCAAAACTTGGATTTGAATATTGGTAGCTTTCAGTGCACAGGAGGATGCCCAACCATCTGAGCCCCACTGGCCAGGCTTGACTGAGATTATAAAAAGTAAATTCATCTACATTTCTACCACAGCAGTGACAGAAAGAGGAAAGAATTCAAAATGGCCACTTTTACATTAGTTATTACAGTTTACTAAAGCAGCTTTGTCGAATTTGCAAATAATTTCTAAAGATTGATGGTTGGTTATCTTTGGAGTTCAGTTATAATAACCATGTCTTCAGTGAGCAGCATTGCTGACCTAGAATTTACATTTATAATTGCCTGTAAATTCTGCATTGTGACAGTTTACCACATTTTTGTAGCTGTTCAGTGTGAAAGAAAACCCATTGAAGTATCACGAGAAAAATCTTCCAACTGTGCCGCTTCAACAGAAAAAATCTACATTCGAAAAGACCTTCGAAGCCCATTAGCTGCAACTCCTACTTTTGTAACAGATAGTGAAACTGCAAGGTATAGTAAATACAACAAACAAAACATTAAGTAGCTGGTCATTTGTTTTTCTTCCCACTGAAACGAAGGCTGAAACTTGTTCTTATTTGTTACAGATCAGCAGGACTGTTAGATCCAGGAATGTTTGTGAATATTCATCCGTCTGGAATAAAAACTGAGTCCTCTATGCTGATGACACCAGATAAGGTGTGTTTAGTGCAATTAATCTAAAGATTAAACATTTTTAAGCTTTTAAAATGGTTTCCTTTATTTCTATCAATTTAGTCAATTGATTTGGTCCTAAATATTCCCTATTACAAGTTGCTTTTTAAAAAAATATGTAAATTATCAACTGTCTTGTAGTGTCAAATGACAAAATAATCAATTTAGTTAAGAGTTTGATGTCCTTTATTCAAGGAGAAACAACCCATGCATTGGGAGAGAACAGTGTCTCCTCATAAGCAGTGGAACACTCTTCCCCAGGAGAGTTTGGGCAAGAGTGAGTTTTACAGAGCATGAGAGGCAGCAGCAAGGAAACAGCATGATTGGCTGCAAAGTCAGGGATTTCCTCTTAAGGCCAGCAGGTCCTCTTTTCCTAGGGTAAGTACAGGCTGGCTTAGTTTACATTTGTGACATAGGCAGAGCCACTATAGCACCCTCCATTTCGTGGCTCTCAGTACTGTAGGAATTAACTTTATTAGTAGAAATATTTACTATTCCACTAGGACAATTATAGCTTCAGTGTGAAAATGACAAACATTAAAAAGTCTTCCAGATTTTTTCATGTTGAAATAAAAGTCATCATAAGTAGGTATTTATAATTGAAAAATTTTTAATGTTCCTGCTCAGCCCATGTAGCTCAGTGGTTGAGCTACCCAGGAACCAAGAGTTCACCGGTTCGATTCCAGGTCAGAGCACATGCCTGGGTTGCGGCTTAATCCCCAGTAGGGTGGCGTGCAGGAGGCAGCTAATGGATGTTTCTCATCAATGGATGTTTCTTTCTCTACCCCTTTCCTTACCTGTCTCTCTTAAAAAATTAATGAAAATATTTTTGAAAATTTTAATATTCCTATTATATTTCACTACAGATTGTATAGTGAATTTCAACACACCTGAAATTCCTAACACACCTGACTCAAATCACCAACTTGAGTTAAGAGTAGGAATAGGTTTGCAAGAGCTCTCATTATGTATCCAAGTCATCTGGGTTCTCTTAGAGATTTGGAACAGTTCTTTATTGAGCAAGGAGTCTATAGGAATAAAGGTTTGTTTATTTAGATTGAGTATTTAAAAATTCTGTAGTTTTCAGGAACCTTTTATGAGAACAAAAAAAATTTCTCCTGAAGACTCATTTGTGAAAACAGATTTTAGGGAGCCCATGACTTGTTTCTCTTAGCCTGTAATGTTATCTGGTTTTATATACCATGTAAGATTCTTCATCCTATTTATGGTGAGATTTGTTATATATCTATTGATTAATACTTTAAGACACTCATTTTTAAAAAAAATTTTTATTGAGTTCAGAGAGGAAGGGGAGAGGTAGAGAGATTAAAACATCAATACAAGAGAGAATCAGTGATTGGCTGTCTCCGGCACACCCACTACTAGGGATTGAGCCTGTAACTCAGGCATGTGCCCTGACCCAGAATCAAACCATGACCTCCTTGTTCATAGGTTGACACTCTTACCACTGAGCCACACCAGCCAGGGCAAGGCACTCACTCTTAATACTTGTGCTCTTGAGTCTAATTTCAGCTGCCACCTGCTAGCTGCATAACCTTGGGCAAGTTATTTGACCTCTTTGTCTCATTTTCCTTTTTCATCTGTAAAATAGGGATAATGAGAGTGTCAACCTAACAGATTGGGCTTTAGCATGCTGCTACTAAGTGATGAGATTTGGCCTCTTAACATATATTTTGGAGTTAGGAGATTTAGCCTTGTCTAAATGATTGCTACTTAGAATTTTATTTGTATACTAGAGGCCCGTTGCAGGAGGATTCCTGCAAGAATAGGGCTTCGCTCCCGTCTCTGCGGCTCCTACCCCGCCCTTCTCTGCCGCTTCTTTCCCTCCCATCTCCCTCCCGTCTCCGCTACCTCGGCTCCGTCTCCGCTACCTCGGCTCCGTTGCTTGGCTTCCTTCTACAGTGTCTTCAGTCTTCGCTCCCAGCCGTTAATTTGCATATCATGCTGATTAGCCAGTGGGAGGTGTAGCGAAGGTATGGTCAATTACCATGTTTGTCTATTATTAAGGTACGGTCAATTACCATGTTTGTCTATTATTAGATAGGATTAACTCCTTTGGGAAAGGAAAAGAACTAAGTTTTGTTGAGAAATTACTATTTGTCTAGACATTGTGCAGTCTATATATCTTTGTCTTACATTGTAATACCAACCTTGTGTGGTAAGTTTCTGACAAATGGTCCCCAAACTCTCAAGTCACAGGCTGAGTGAGGTCTTTCCACATTGCCCAAGAGTGGCAAAACTTAAAATTGTAGTTACATAGACTTGTTATGAAATGGAAGAGAATATATGTGTTTAAGTTTTAGTTAAAAAATGTTAATTTTTTTTTTTTTTTGGTTAATCCTCATCCGAGGATATTTTTCCATTGATTTTTAGCGAGAGTGGAAGAGAGAGGGAAAGTCAGAGAGAAACATTGATGTGAGAGAAACACACTGATGGGTTGCCTTCTGCACAAGCCCTGACCAGGGCCTGGGCGAGGGAGGAGCCTGCAACCAAGGTACGTGCCCCTGACCGGAATCAAACCCAGGACCCTTCGGTCCACAGGCTGACGCTCTATCTACTGAGCCAAACCGGCTAGGGCAAATCTTTTACTCATATATAAGAAGGCTACAGCAGAATGGTTAGGAACATGGGTTTTTCCATCAGACCTGGCTTCCCACCCTGCTTCCCCTATCTACTGCTGGAGTGATGATGGATAATTCTTATCATCAATAAAGGGATGATGATTCCTATTTCACAGTGTTAGGATTAAATAAAATATATAAGTAGTAATCATGCAAGAACTCAGTAACTGGTGGGTTGCTCAGTAATGATTCTGGGACCATTCATTCATTTGGGGAGAACTCAAAAATTATTTCATTCTACTTATTCACCAAAATTAATTTCACATAAACTAAAGAATTACCATAACAAATGAATCACAGAAACATATATTCTCTTAGGATTAAGAACACTGAAAACAAAAACCATAAAAGAAGAATAAAAAATACCATTAAGGGATCCTGTCAATACGTCAGAGAAGGCAACTGAAGACCTCTCATTAGGTTAGGATGGAATAATTTGGACATTTAAAAAAGAATGACTAATGGATTGAAAACCATCAAATATATAAAAATCTACGAATTTAAAATGTTACTCAAAACTCACTATTGCCATTAGAGGTTGCTACGACATTGATTTATTCCTCTACAAATTGGAAAATAAAAGGAAGAAGAATCAAGCACTTAACTACCTTTGCTGTACAAATTATATTTCTGGGTAGTCAGAGTTAAGGAAAGTTGTTTTTAATAAGCTAATTAATACGTAAATATATACAAATATATGCACCATTAACAAAAATAAAAGCTGAAGGCAAATGGGAAAATAATGTAATATGTAAAAATAGCCCAGTATCTTAAATATGTAAGATTTTTGAGCTGCACATTTCCTGGTATTTACTACACAGTGCCTAGTAAAAGTTGGCATCCTAGGAAGTCTGTTCAATAATACATTTACATTTTTTCCCTCTCTTCACTAATAATAATTTTATTACATTCTTTACAATTTTATTACATTCTTTATAATTTCTATTTTATGTTTTGGAAATTATAACTATCAAAATTTAAAAAGGATAATCTAATAGCCTTTTTTTTTATCCTCACCAAGAATAAGTTCTTATTGATTTTAGAGATAGAGGCATTGATGTGAGAGAAACATTGATTGATTGCCTCCCATACTCGCCCCACCGGGTTTCAAACCCACAACCTAGGTACATGCCATGACTGGGAATTTAACCCAAAACCTTTTGGTGTATAGGTCGACTCTCCAACCAATTGAACCACCAGGCCAGGTAATTTAATAGCCTTTTAAGTGACTGTGATATGGATGGGTAGGTGAGCCATTAAGTGCCTTTTTTGGTTTGAAGTAATTTTTGTATAACGTATTGTTGAAAACATAGAAAATGTACCTGATGTTTTTAAACATGTATTTTCCTCAACAAGCTTCTAAATGCTCACAGCTCTTTGATTTTACTTTTTAGATTTCATCTTAGAGTACTTTAATTTTGGCATTTCATAATTTACAACTGGATATTTCAGATTTAAAAGTTGACAGATACCTATTTGCAGAATTTAAATTTTTTTTTTTTTTTTAAGGCTGATACCTGTCAGGGAGATTTAAGTACATTGGCCAGTGTGGTTACATCATTAGCAAATCTTGGAAAAACTAAAGATCTTTTTCAAAATAGTAATAAAATGTCTATGATTGAAGGATTAAGTAATGGTGATGCCTCTTTGTGTGAATTTAATCAAGAAATTCATACCAATGGTGATGTTTCAAGGTAAGGTCTGTTTTGATCTTAAGTGTCCTTTTGTTTAAGTGTCCTTTAGTATTTCTTAAGATATTTTTAGGTTGAATACTATTTATAGAAGTGTCAAAAAACCGGTGTTTCTTTAGGTTTAGAAAATGTAAGGCATAGTCAGTTTTAACTAAAAAATTGCATTCAGATGTAAAATGTTTTCCAGCAGGCTACATTATACATAATGAGCAATAAGTGAATATTATTATATGTTAGAAATGTAGTCATAAAATTCAGGAATTTTTTTCCACTAAAGATGATTATTTGGGTCTGAAATTTCAGATATACTTTAGTTGTCAGATTTTATCTTCTGTGTATTTAGAGTTAACCATTTATCTTTATTAGGGAGTCATGTTCATTTTTCCCATCAATTTTTAGTGATGAACTAGATTTAAAGACTTAGTTAAATCAAATTTTTAAGTTACACTTCAGGAAACTCATCAGAATTCTATTTTTCATTCTCTCAATATTAATATTTAGCATGTAGAAATCAGATTTCTTTAGGCTTTTTTCACATTCTTTCCATCACCTCAAATATTGAAGAAACTTCATTTAAGAATCTCATTAAGTACTTTGTTGAACAAGAGGTTTTAAGTAAATCTAGAAGGCATCTCATTAGAAAATATGGAGAACTACTTTGAATAATTATTTACTAACATTAGTTAATTTTTTGCTATTCTAATCTCAAATTCTTACCGTTTAGATGTAGCTATGTAACCACAAGTTTTAAAATACTCTCTGAATTATAAAATAAAGTTAAAACCTAACTTTATGTTGTGTAGAACACAGTCAGGTCAACGTAAATTCTAGCCCTTGTTCTTTCTAAATAACTGCTAATGTAAAATGAACGAGCTGATATCTTGTAACAAATGTATAACTTGTAAAAGCATATTTTTATACCAAAGTATAAAAATTATACCTCCTTAATTACTTAAGATTAAAGACTAGTTCTCTGATAATACATTAATATATTTTTTCATACATATGAAGTCTTAACTTGTTGCTTTTGGAGAGTCATAGATATCACTGAAATAGAGTGTTCAGTGATACACCAAAGTTTTATTTCCTAAACAGTTTTTAGGCCTAAATCTTAATTCCAGAATTTTATATACAATTTTTATTTTATTGTGGAGATGTCCAAGCTCACAGCTTCTGATGTCTCCTTATAGGGCATTTGACACTCTTGCAAAAGCATTGAATCCCGGAGAGAGCACAGCCTGTCAGAGCTCAGTAGAGGGCATGGAAGGAAACGTACATCTAATTGCTGGAGACTCAAGCATAAATTACATCGAAAAAGAGGGGCCACTTCTCAGCGATTCACATGTAGCTTTCAGGGTATTTCCATATATATATATATTTTTTTATAATTTTTATGTTGTATTATCCATTTTGATTTTAATCTTCCTTTCAAAAAACAAAGTATATTTGTTGTACTTTTAAAAGTCAGAAATATCCCTGATAGAATTCAAAACAGCAGCTAAAATATATACATCTGCCTATATAAAATAATGGCTTAATAAATCCTGTTTCTAAAGCATAGTTAAAATATTAATTAATGGGTTTCAGTTTATAAAAGTTAGCTTTTAGAACATTTATACATAAGTTGTTGCTTTTTTAAAAAAATATATTTTATTTGATTTTTTACAGAGAGGAAGGGAGAGGGATAGAGAGCTAGAAACATCCATGAGAGCAAAACATTGATCAGCTGCCTCCTGCACACCCCCTACTGGGGATGTGCCCGCAACCAAGGTACATGCCCTTGACCGGAATCGAATCTGGGACTCTTCAGTCCACAGGCTGACGCTCCAGCCACTGTGCCAAACTGGTCAGGGCAAGTTGTTGCTTTTTTGACATTAAATATTGGCAATCATGATCTGTCAAATGCACGGGTTTGTTCAATGCCTCGCTACTATTACTTTAGTATAAACCAGTATCTAAGACTCAGATACTCTGCTCTTATCAGAGTAACTGCAGAGAACTCCATTTATTATGTATTACCCCAATTTGCTAGCTCTCAATTATTTTAAGAAGGTAAAAATCATTTAACACATTTTAACTTTGTGTTAACTTTTAATACTTTAAACATTTTGGAGAAGGTACATTTGTAACTTATTTTCTGCTCCCCTAATATACATAAATTTATGATGGAAACGTTACATTTAGAATACTAGGAGTAATACATATACAACATTAGAAAATAACTTTATAATATTTGATTTGTAGTACAGATGGTTGTCATTCAGCTATAGATATGCTGACCATTGAGGCCCTAATTAAGACCCAGCTGTTTTGACCCTCCATTTTAACCACTTTGTATCTTTGCTCTGCCAGCTAGCTGTGAATACTGTTAGCAAATTATATGCAGTGTTTGGAAGTATGTAGGACATTTAACAATACATAGTAGTTCTGGAATACCTGAGTGTAATTGCTCATAACTTTACTATAGAAAACACATTTGCATGGGTTTCTTATGAAAACATATAGTTATCAAGTAGATAACTATATCTATTGAGACTACAGCATACATACACACATCACTGGTAGAAATAATGAGCACAAAATAAATCTAATACTGGCCAAAATTGTATATAATAAAGTTTGTTTATGCAAATTTTAACTACTTGGTAGAAATAGCCACAGAGAAAACACAGTGACTTAAATAATAATTGCTCTAATTTGATAGTCAGTAAAACATCAGTGAAACCAATCTTTATGTAAAATTTTACAAAGATAACATGAAAAAAATTAGAAAAGTTTTATTTGCATTGTACAAGAACACTTTTTAGGAAGGCTATAAGAGGAGGCAATGGGAATAATCAGTGTCATCCTTAAAAATATGGTAGGAGCTATGGACAGGGGTAGAGCAAAGCAAAACTGATTTTTCCCATTGCTCTTTCTTATTCTAAGTAAAAGATATTTATTAGTTTTATTTCCCCCTTTGGATTTAAATGGGAAGGAAGGGTAAAAGAAGTAGGAAGAGGACCCATTGCAAGGAAAAGGTACTCAAGAATGCTTCTATCGAAAGTAGAAGTAGTTCACCATTTTTGTTGATATTGGTCCTCAGAGTTTTCTTTTTCTTTCAAATATTTGTTTTGGACAAATGAATTAGACAAATAGAACTTTTTCTTTTTTCCATTTCATCTTTATCCTACTATACTCTGGATATCCTCATAATGAGCACTGTAAAGTTTCTTATTCTCCTGAAGAAAGACAGCTCCTTCTTTCCTTGAATCTTATTTACAGACTCTATGAAATCAGAGTCTCACTTTTCAGTGACTTCCCAACCTAGTACCTTCAGGGTTAGTTCTTTCCTTGATGTTTTATAGGCATGAGTTTCAAGACATGCCATCTGTAATCAAAAAATGAATTTTCTCTTGATTGCTGAGCTACTAATAGCATTTTGTCCCTTTCTTGCATTTTTACATACAGTGAGTGTAGTTTTCAGCATGCTTGCACATGCATTCTTTGATTTAAGCCTCACTACAGTCTGTTGAGAAGGTTCATATTTTTATTGGCATTTTCTGAATGAAAAAAGAGATTTGGAGGTTTTTAGTGTCTTGTTCAAAGCAATCCAGACAGTAAGGAGAAGTAGTCTAATAATGCTTCTTAAATTTTTATTCTGAAGAATATATGACAGCAGCAATATTTAACATTTCTGTTAAACTTCAGAGTTTTTGGTGTGATTTCATATGCTTTGTCTCACTTGATTATTTCAATTTGCTTATACAAATAATCAAGGTGGATACTATTCCCATTTGGAAATAAGTGTTTGAGATAGAGGTAGGTGATTTCCCAAACTGTTCTCTAAAATTTATTATCCAAATATTAGAATCACAATCCTAGTCACCACATTTGCTGTTTGGGAGTTGTTGTCATTTTCCTAGCCTCATTCCCTGACATAATCCTAACCAGTCTATTAGAATTTCTCCCTTTCTCTTCATTTTCAATGCCATATTTCAGGCCTTTTAAATTTTCTTTAAGTGTTATAGTAATATCTTTGCTTACAGTCTCTCTTCTCCATCTTGAGCACTGATAACAAAATAATAATTATTAAAAGTCAATCCAGTTATGTTACTCTGCTACATAAAAACCTTCAATAGCTTCCCATTGCCCATTATTTCTCAGACATGTCATTCTCTTTTTTTAGCCTTTTCTACAGTTCATTCATTTCCCATTTTATTTCTCTATTGAGACTACAGTATACATACAGCACTTAGCTAGGTGGCTCACAATGAACTCTCAATAAATGGTTGATGAATTAATATGTGATCCAGGGCCACACAGTTAATTAATGACAAGTTGGGAATAGAATCCAGATCTTCTAACTCAAGTCAAATGATTATTTTAAAGCTATATTATTTAACCCATTATGAAAATTACATACAGAAACTGCTAGAAAGGTAATTATGTAGACAATAACTTGTAAAGTAGGTATCCTAGTTTAGTCATGTCTCAACACTCTAAATTAGCAGTTCTCAACCTGTGGGTTGCGACCCCTTTGGGGGTAGAACGACCCTTTCACAGGGGTCACCTAAGACCATCGGAAAACACATATATAATTACATATTGTTTTTTGATTAATCACTATGCTTTAATTATGTTCAATTTGAAACAATGAAATTGGGAGTCACCACAACATGAGGAACTGTATTAAAGAGTCGCAACATAAGGAAGGTTGAGAACCACTGCTCTAAATCACCTCAGCCCTAGTTTGTTTTGCTCAGTGGTTAGAGCATCGGCCTGTGGACTGAAGGTTCCTGGGTTTGATTCCGGTCAAGGGCTGGTAACTTGGTTGCAGGCTCCATCCCGGCCCTGGTCAGGGTGCTTGTGGGAGGCAAGCAATTGATGTGTCTCTCTCACGTCAATGTTTCTCTCTCTCTGTCTCTCTGCCTCCCTTCCACTCTCTTATTTTTTTAACATATTTTTATTGATTTCAGAGAGGAAGAGATAGAAACATCAATGATGAGGGAGAATCATTGATTGGCTGCCTCCTGCACGCCCCCCACTGGGGATCAAGCCTGCAACCTGGGCATGTGCCCTGACCAGGAATGGAACCATGACCTCCTGGTTCATAGGTCAACACTTAACCACTGAGCCATGCCATTCTCTCTAAAAATCAATGGGAAAATATCCTCAGGTGATTAACAACAACAAATCCTTTGATCTTCTTGGCATCATAGACACCTTTGAGAATTTGTGGAAAGCTATATATCCATTCCCCAGAAAAATATATATGGGCACATCGAGCTTATCCCACCCCAGGGTTAGCTACTGCTATTAACTGTGTGGTGTATTTCCTTCTCTCCTTTATTTATATGTGTAAGTTGGATCATCCACATTGTTTTGCAGTTTTTTCTCTAGGTATCTATGAGATGTTTTTTTTGTGCCATTACATCTCAGTTTATCTTACTAATTTAATGCCTAGAAGGTACTCTATAGATTATTCTTTTCTTCAGTGAAGGAAATTTGGATTCATCAACCTCCTGGTTCATAGGTTGGCACTCAACCACTGAGCCACACTGGCCAGGCAGTGGTCACACATTTAAAATAATTACCTAAGGCCCGGCCAGTGTGCTCAGTGGTTAAGCATCAACTCCTGATCCAAGAGGTCACTTGTTCGATTCCTGGTCAGGGCACACGCCTGGATTATGGGCTTGATCCCCAGTAGGGGGCATACAGGAGGCAGCCAGTCGATGTTTCTGTCTCATCAATGTTTCTATCTCTATCCTTCTTCCTCTCTCTTTCAAAAAATAAAATAAAAATCAGTGAAAAACATATTAAAATAACTAAGGTCAGCAGTACAAACTGGAAGCCTGTGAAAATTATGGCCACAGACATACTTGGTTTTACCTGTTGATTAAATGGGGATTTTATTTTTACAAAGAACCTCCTCTTTGAAGAATTGATAGCAGGCATCTGTTTTTCCCATATGTTTTTAATGTGTTGAACTCAGGTCACAGCTGTGCCCTTTCTCTGGGAATATGCACTTCGCAGATGGCCTGCTTCAATCAATACTCTCCTGAGCCTATAAGCATTTGAATTTAACTCCATAGCCTAAATGAAAGGAACATTTAACATATACAGGATTGCTCATTAAAGTGAATTTGTTGTATACTATTGTTTAATAAAGAAAGGGAAGGCCGAAACGGGTTTGGCTCAGTGGATAGAGCGTCGGCCTGCGGACTGAAAGGTCCCAGGTTCGATTCCGGTCAAGGGCATGTACCTTGGTTGCGGGCACATCCCCAGGAGGAGATGTGCAGGAGGCAGCTGGTCGATGTTTCTCTCTCATCGATGTTTCTAACTCTATCTCTCTCCCTTCCTCTCTGTAAAAAATCAATAAAATATATTAAAAAAAAAAAAAAAAAGAAAGGGAAGAAATTGTTAGACAAAGACAAAAAGTAACTTTTAAAAACAACCAGAGAGCCTAGCTGGCGTGGCTCAGTGGTTGAACATCAACCTATGAACCAGAAGGTCACAGTTCAATTCCCAATCAGGGCACATGCTAGAGTTATGGCCTCCATCCCCAGAAGGGAATGTATGGGAGGCGGCCAATCAATTATTCTCTCTCATCATTGATATTTCTTTCTCTCCCTCTTCTTTCCTCATTGAATTTAATAAAAGTATATTTTATAAAAATACAACCAGATAATATCATAGTTGGATATTTATTAAGTAGGATTCTGCTTGTCTGAATATTGCTTTGTTAGAAACTATGATCTACTCATTTATTCTAAATCCTATTTTTAGCTGTAAAGTCCAGTGTCTTAGATTATCTCAAGGTTTACCTTTTGGTCAATCTATTAGACTCATGTGTAATAAGTTATGGTTTGCATTTAACTTTTTCAAAGAAATTACACTTTAGGACTGTTGGTCATAAGATAATTTATCTCAATCCCTGTTCACACTAGCTCACCATGCCTTCTCCTATGCCTGAGTACCTGAATGTGCACTATATCGGGGAGTCTGCCTCCAGACTGCTGTTCTTATCGATGCACTGGGCACTTTCTATTCCTTCCTTCCAGGCTTTGGGGTAAGTGTTTTAAAATCTTAAATGTAAATGAGGTTTTGTAGCACAAATGTACATTAAACAAGAACTTTTATTTTGGGAGGATCTGCATTAAAGGAAAAAAAAATGGTACCACATAACTTTAAGTTTTGTCATTGATGTCACAAATCATGGCAACTAGTATTTTTTGTATTATATTTATGTGGAAGAGTATCCATATTTCATGAATTGACTAAGTTAATTTGAAGGGGATATATGCGGTGGAACTGATAAATCATGGCCAGCATTCGTAATAGCCTGTCTCTGAATGACTTAAAGGTAGGGAGCCTATAGGGTTATCCCAGGGTTGTTGTTTTCCTTACACGACTAGTGTTCATCTCAAACATTTTAATAAGGAGCTGAAACTTGTAAGCAGTGAATATGTTTAAAAACAGAAATAATTATGTGTGATTAAGGGGAAAAAAAGAAAGAAAATGTAAACCCCATAGTACCACTATGATAATTTAGAATTTTGTTCTTTCTATTGAATAGCACATCTGTAGTCTGTTCTGAAGTAATCAGATGTTAAAGGAAATGGTTTACTGTAAGAAACCCAAGCTTTGCCTAAAGTTTGCCAGATTTATTTAGATTGCTTTAAAGTAGCTGGTATGAAGAAACAAAGAGACCATGGAATATGTTAATACCATAGTTAGAAAAGTATTATTCTAGTTACAGGACCCTACTCACCAATACGATTTTGTAAACTTTTCACTTTCATATTCTGTAAATCTGTTTTTCCATTTGCCAAATAAGAATAATAACTGAAGAGTCCATGCCCATCCTTTATCCTTAGGGAATATTTAGAATATAACTAAGAAACATATCTGAATTATTACTTGAAGAGGCATATGTAGAACCCCACTGTAATTTGGTTTATTAATCAACGTTGGCTATACCATGCGTTAATATCATGTATTAAGTAATGTATTTAAATAATATAATTACAATAGACTAAGAGCCTGATTTAGAATGATTAACCTTTAAAATGATTGTTAGCTCTTTCTCTCAAAACAACATTTAACTTTAAGAATTTCTCGTCTGTTTTTTAAGAAAAATTAAAATATATTCTACATTTATACATTAGCAGTTTCTTTTAAAGCATTTACTGTAGTTCTCTAAGCTTGTAATTGGCATACTTGTACCTTGAAAAGTAATCTGATGCTGTTTTTTATAATTGGATATCAATTATTATAGTAAAACAACAACAGGAAGGATTTTGGGGGTAGTGATTTGAACTCCTTGAGTTATTTGTAACATACCGATCTTAAGTACTTCTGTTAAATTAAGTGTGATTATCCTATGGAAATAGTCCAAATGTTGAAGAAAGCAAAAATAAAACCTGAGGTTTCTGATTATAACAGTATAATTTTATAGTGGCATCCACATTTCCCTGTGATCTGTATTAAAAATCTGGTTCAGTGTAACAGCCAATCTAACTGATTCTTTACAATTAGACTTACCTACTATTAGTGTAGCTGCTATGTAAGTTCTCTTTATTATCACTAAATAACTTTTAGTTTGAATTAAAAAGATGGATGCCGACTGAGTACTTGTGTTAGTATTTCTATAAAGTACATTATTATAAGTGGAACTGCTGAGTCTAAGAGGTATACCTTTCCATTTTTGCTAGGTGCTACCAAATTGTCCTCCAAAATGATTTGAGACAGTTTACACTCACATCAGCAATGTACAAGAATGAATGCTTATTTTCTCACATCCTCATTAATTCTGGATTTTATCCATCTTTTCTGATAAATGAAAAATAGTATCTTATTATCTTTTAGTTTGTTTGAGATTAAAATTTTTCATTTTCATATGGCGATTAAAACTATTGATTTTCTTTTCATTTAAATTTTACTTTTAAATAAATTTTAAATGGCCAATTTTTTATGGCAAGTAATGCTTCTCAGGTACTGAATGGAAAAGAGTGATCAGCCTGGAGTAAAAATTTCAGCTGAAAAATTTCCAGTGAGAAAAATTACTTTCTATAACTCTGAAGTTGGCAATATAAGCTTTTGTTTGAGTATATTCAATTCTTAAATAAAATGTAATGTCATAAAGAAGTCTATGTGTTTTAACTTGACAAATGATTTTAGTATATAGGTTTGGGTTTAAAGATTATTTGATAGGAAAAGAGTCCATGCCCATAGCTTTTCTAACTCTGTTTTTTCTAAATTCTAACTTCTCCCTGTTCTATATCCCCTGAAATCAGAAATCATTTGCTGAATTTCTTCTATATGCCATCTACTGTGCTGTTGACAGAGATACAGACATGAATAAGCCTTCAGTAAGGTTTTAATCTAGTATAGGAGACAGACTCCAAAACCAATAAATTAGAATACCATGAAATAAGTATAAAATATAAATGAATATGTGACACTGAAGGAGGAATGATGAACTATCTTGGGAGAGGAATGTGGTAAGAGAATTTTTTTTTTTTAAAGTGAGCTCTGAGTTATAGATTAAGGGATAGAAAGGATTTAGCCAGTGAAAGGATATTTAAGAGGGGAGGAGGAGTTACATCAGAGGAATTGAGGCATGGGAGGTTCCCCTGTTCTCTTCCCTTGAAGTTACAAGTTGCATAGCTATGATTCAACAAAGGATTCCCAGCTCATCACACAAGCTCGTCTGAGAGATCCATGAATTAAAACATCTGAAGCATTATTAACCATAGCCAAGACATGGAAACAACCAAAGTATCCTTCAATAGATGACTGGATAAAGAAGATGTACATATATACAATGGAATACTACTCAGCCATAAGAAAAAATGAAATACTGCCATTTGCAACATGGATGGATCTTGAACATATCATGCTAAGCAAAATAAGTCAGACAGAAAAACTCAAGAACCATATGATTTCACTCATGTGGGATATAAAACTGAAACTTAGACACAGACAACAGTATGGTAGTTACCGTAGGGGAAGGAGAGTGGAGAGGTAGTAAAGGGTAAAGGGGGTCAAATAGAGTGACAAAAGGAGACTTGACTTTGGGTGGTGATCGCACAGTGCAATAAACAGATGTATTATAGAATTGTACACTTGAAACATATAATTTTATTAACCAATGTCACCCCAATAAATTTAAAGGAAAAAGTTAATATAACTGCTGACTCATAAAAAGACCATAGTTTGAAATAAAATGTTTAGAAATTTAAAAAACTAAGCGAGGATAGCATTTATTAATCCACTCAACAGTTTTTGAGTACCTACTACATCCTGGTTCTCACCTCAACAAGTTTGGCCCTTGTTCTTCTTAGATTACTTTTCCCCTAGAATTTGTGTGTGTTTTTTTTAAGTTCTTTTCTGTTTTTCTCTACTCAAATGTCAGGCCCTTAGTAAGGCCTTCCCCAGCTACCTTACCTGAACATGGCCCTCCCATCCCCATTTTCTAATGCAGCATCATACTTTATAGTAATGTAGAATTTTTATTGCCTAAAACTAACTTAATGTATATATAATCATATGTATATGTGTATATATTTATATAAAATATTTAAAATGGCGTATTTATTATGTTGCCCTTCTGCTTCATGAAGGCAGACCTAATCCATGTTGTTTGTTGCTGTTTTTCCAATGCTTCCTACAGTGCCTGACTTTTTGTACTTTATGTCATGGCCTGTTCACATAATTCTTACATTTGTGCCTCATAATAACTAGATATAGGTTATAGAGTCTCTGCATTTTATATAGCTAAACAGCCTGAGACTTGGGAGCTTATTTGCCTGATTTCAAATGGATAATAAGTTGATGATCTAGGTTTTAAAACCCTGGTCTCTTGACTCCTATTACTACTTTTTCTATTCTCTCATGCTGAGATTTCTTATTTAGAAATTCAGGAAAAAACTTTTGATCTTTCTTATCCTTCTTACCCCTAGTAAAATCCTTGGTGTCTCATTTATAGAGATAATATCTCATCTGAAACATACTTAAAGAAGAAACCATTTCTCCTAGGAAATTGGTTGTTACCTACCATTAAATAATTTTAATTGCCCGTTTTTTTTAAAAAGAGAGTATTTACCTGCATTAAAGACAAAATAAAACTTGAGAAAAGTTTTTTAAATGCATGCTTTTAATTTTAATATTTTTAAAAACAATCTTTATGCTATCTGTTTCCATGAAATGTGGTATTAAAGCCCCAACTTCTGCAGTTTGAAACTGTTCTTATAAACTGGCTGACTGATTAATGAGCTAGCTAATTAAAGTTCTAAGCCTTTCTCATCAAGTGCTGTCAGGTATACAGAACACAGAATTGATCTAGTTCGTCTTTCTAGAGTAAATTGTACTTCACTAGTATTTTACTATAAAATATATGAGTCAATTGTAAAGTTTATAAAATTATTTTAATAATATCTGATTTGTGTGTGTGTTTTTAATAGGCAGGAAAACAGCATATCATTGGTGAAAGCTTATTGGAATGAACTTTTTACTCTTGGTCTTGCCCAGTGCTGGCAAGTAATGAATGTGGCAACTATATTAGCAACATTTGTCAATTGCCTTCACAGTAGCCTTCAACAAGGTAAAAAGCACTTTATTTCCTTTTCCCAGGATATAAGAGAGGATGTCAGTTTTATAAAGTGTTTTACTATTAAAGTTACATATCTGATGATAATGTTTTAGATGATTTAGATGACAACATTCTTTTTACTTTAGATAATTTTTACATTTTGATAATTTCATTTCATTGACCACCAAAAAAATATTTTTGAATATTTAAATTTGTATGTCCCTGACTTGGATAGAATTGCACCAGATTTGGTGATGCTTGTTTCATGTCAGCCAGGGACCGAGTAACTCCTTGTTTATCCTAGCTTGGCGTTTGGTCTGGTTCATGCCCTGAACACTTAAAAAAAATTTTTGAATTTTAAAATGTTTTAAAGCACAACAAAATTGAAACAAGTATATTTAAGTCTGGTTGGCTATTTCTGACCAGGCCTTGTGAATTTTTGTACTTTGGTATAGGTACCAAGGAATCCAGGGTTAGCTTATATAAAGTTGAGTAAATACTTTAAAATGTATTCTTCCAACCAATTTTTAAGTTACCTTTCTTAATTGTAACTCTTTGAATTCCAAGATCTTTTTTGGTCTCAATTCACCAGGGTATATTCTCTTATTTAAAAAGTACTGAAGAGTCACAAAACAATCCTTCCTCTCTTTTTTCCTTTTCTTGATGCCAAGATAATGACAACTCTCATTCATTTAAGGCAGTGGTTCTCAACCTTCCTAATGCCGTGACCCTTTAATACAGTTCCTCATGTTGTGGTGACCCCCAACCATAAAATTATTTTCATTGCTACTTCATAACTGTAATTTTGCTACTGTTATGAATCGTAATGTAAATATCTGATATGCAGGATGTATTTTCATTGTTACATATTGAACATAATTAAAGCATAGTGATTAATCACAAAAACAATATGTAATTATATATGTGTTTTCCGATGGTCTTAGGCGACCCCTGTGAAAGGGTCGTTTGACCCCCAAAGGGGTTTCGACCCACAGATTGAGAACCACTAATTTAAGGAGTCAGGCAGTCACTGATTTATAAATATTTTACTTCAGAATGACATGTGACTGACCAAAAATGTGCCCCCTCTTCAAATAGAAGCTGTCACTTGCGTTTAGGAATATATAAATTGGGAATTATGTTTTATTTCTTTACCATATTCCATTTCTTACTGTTTTATATGATTTTTAAATTATATGTGTCCTCCTTAAAATTTCATCAGCAGTAGCTCCAGAAAGCAGCACTGCATCCCCATGTTATTTGTGGACTCCTGATCTTGATTGTTTTCTCATAAGTTTGTAATGCATTATATAGCCTACTCTCACTAAAGCTGTAATTGAGTAATCAGATGTGTTTTAAACATATCCCTCCACAGTAAATTTTACTTAGTCTCCTTTGGTTTTGACAATGGTTTTTTTTGCTAAATATTTTTATTTTAGTAGTGTTGTTAACTTTTTTATTTATTATTATTATTTTTATTAATTTCAGAGTGGAAGGGAGAGGGAGAGGGAGAGAGAATCTTTGATCTGCCACCTCCTGCATGCCCCCTACTGGGGATTGAGCCCACAACGTAGGCAGGTGCGGGCAGGTGCCCTCACTGGGATCCAACCATTCCTGGTTCATAGGTCAACGCTCAAACACTGGGCCACACCAGCTGGGCAGTGTCGTTAACTTTTAAAAATCTAGATGATTTTGCTTTTAAAAATCAATATAAGCTTAAATAAAATCCTGTTACCAAATTTGAATATTTTGAATTTCTTTTGCCAGTTTTTCAGATGATTGTCTTTACAGCTTATTTTTTCAAAGGTGTGTCTTGAAAGGAGAAACATTATGTTTAGGGTTTTTTATACTAACAGCTTGTTTTTTTTTTTTCTTGAATGAAGCGTGTCCAAAGATCATTAATTAGTTTCATCTGTACTTGTAGAGAGATTGAATTTGAAACATTTACAGATTGGTTATATTTAACACTGGAAATTAATGGAAAGGAAATATGTTGGATAAAAATAGTCATACATTTTAGCAGAAAATTAGAAGCTTTTGTTTGTTTTTAATTAAAGATAAAATGTCAACAGAAAGAAGAAAATTATTGATGGAGCACATCTTCAAACTCCAGGAGTTTTGCAACAGCATGGTTAAACTCTGTGTTGATGGCTATGAATATGCCTACCTGAAAGCAATAGTGCTCTTCAGTCCAGGTACACAAATAGTGACATCTTATCTAAAATACAATGTTTGAGCTTGTGGTGAAATTGAATCCCTCATACCCTGCTGGTGGGAATATAAAATGATGCAGTTAAAGTGGAAACAAGTGTTCATCAACAAATGAATAAATAAACCAAATGTAATATATGCATACAATGGAATATCAGTCAGCTATAAAATTAAGTTCTTACACATGGATGAACCTTGAAAACAGTATGCTAAGGGAAAGAAGCCAGTCACAAAAGACCACATATTACATAATCCTATTTAAATGGGATGTCTAGAATAGGCAAATTTTACAGACATAAAGTAGGTTAGTATTAGTAATTACCAAGGACTAAGGAGAGGGAAGAATAGGGAGTGACTGAATGGTACAGCATTCTTTTGGAGTGACATAAATGTTCTAAAATTATATTATGGTGATGGTTGCACAGTTCTGTGAATAATCTAAAATAATTGAATTATACACTTTAAATTGGTGAGTTTTATGAATGCTGGACACTTATTTGGATGTGAAAAAAATAAAAGCTAAAACCAGTGAGCAAAATTCCTTCTCCACTTTTGGGATAAACGAAAATAATATCTATTTTAGTAGAACCCCATTGGTCTCATTTTTTATTAGATATTAGAATTTGTGTATGAGATAAAATAGTTTTACAGGCTTTAAAGTACAGTGCCTGGTACTTAGTAATATTTATGGAAAGAGCCACACATATGAAGAGGTTTCATTTTTGACTGAACTGTTCTTCTCATTCCCTTCCACCTCTACTCTAGATGTCTTACTAAATGAACATTCAGAAGCAGGATAACAATATATTCTTTCATGTTGCAGACCATCCAGGCCTAGAAAACATGGAACAGATTGAGAAATTTCAGGAAAAGGCTTATGTGGAATTTCAAGATTATATAACCAGAACATATCCAGATGACACCTACAGGTATCTAGAAGTTAAATGCTATTTAACTATATTAATTTTTAACTTTTTTGTGAATCTATTATTTCATTATTTTATATTTCAAGAGTAAATAAAATGTTCTAGTTAAACTTTGAAATAGTTAATGCTATGAAAAGCAGTATGCATTATTGCATGTAATATTTCATCCATTTCTTGCATTTATATAGAGATGACTTTAGCACACAGAGGTTAAGTAACTTGCTCAAGATCACAATAATTGGCAGAGCCTGACTGGATCCAGGTAGTCTGGCAGTAGTGCCCAAACTCTTTGTTTTAAATAAATAACTTTGAGATTTGGCTTATGATATTTCTAACGTAGACATTTTTAAAAAATATTTTATAAGATCAATTAAATTTTTGAAGGACTGTATTGTAGAGTAAACACAATGCCATCGAAGCCAGAGTACCTAGGTTTGACCTCTGATCTTACCTTATTAGCTGTATGACATTGGGCAAGTAGTTTTTAACTTCTCTGTTTCAGTTTCTTCACCTGTAAAATGGAGATAATAATAGTATCCACATTTTACAATTAGTGTAACGCTTAAATCAGTTAATAATGTAAAGAGCTTAGAACAGTGCCTGTTTCATAGCAAGGGCTATAAAAATGTTTTACTAACGTTATTATTTATTTAATATACTTCAAGCTAGTAAAAGAACATTTCACATATAACAATGTTTTATACGTATTAAATAATAAATGTATAAGCCAGTTCCATCGTGAAAATGAGACTTAGTTAACCAGTTCTCTTATCCTGCTTTCTACCAGTTCTGTGGATGCAACTCAGCTGGTGGGAACAAAAGGAACTGAGTAATTTGAGAAATAGGATACATGGCTATATGAAGGTCACTTAATTCTGGGGCTGCTGGTTTCATTTGGTCTCAAGCATTGGAGTGCAAGGCCTTAGACTAGAGTCGTGGTCGGCAAACTGCGGCTCGAGAGCCACATGCGACTCTTTGGCCCCTTGAGTGTGGCTCTTCCTAAGCCTTAGGAGTACCCTAATTAAGTTATTAACAATGTACCTACCTATATAGTTTAAGTTTAAAAAATTTGGCTCTCAAAAGAAATTTCAATCGTTGTACTGTTGATATTTGGCTCTGTTGACTATTGAGTTTGCCGACCACTGGACTAGAGGCAGGATAAACATTACCACAAGCTTTTTGGAAAGGTGGTTCTTTTGTTGTTGGTTTGTCATGATAATTTTTCAGATTTTTAAAAATGTTTCTAAAGTTGTTTTATGCCTCATTATAAAGTAAGTACAGTATTTACATTTTTTCTTCTTTAGATGTACCGTTGTTGGCTGACTTTTGTTTCATTAGATTCCAGGTGCTTTCACTGATCTTTGGAATTATTTTTGAATTTCTTACATTTCTAGTTACTTAAAAATAACAAATTATCTTTCGATAGCAGTTTTCAATGTATAATGTACTTTCTTTCACACAAGATATCCTGCCAAAATTTAAGAACCTCACTATACAGAAACTGGCAGATATCATTTTAATTTTCACAAAAAAACGGAAGAGAGGCAGGGAGCACATAGCTAGGAGGGCAACTGAATCAAAATGTGAGTCCAGTGATCTTGATTCCATTGTCTTGTGCTTTTCCCAGTAATAACAACCATTGCCTGTTTTACCATTCCCAGTAGTATTTCTTAAAGCAAAATCAAGAAAACTATTATAATTGAGTCTGTATGCCCTGATAACACAAAATATTGCTGTTCTTACAACCTAAAATAAGCTCCTATACCATTTTTAAACGTATAGCTTGAACCGGGGTTTAATGGCATAGCAGTTAAGAGCAAGGCTTGACTCTGAAGTCTGTCAGACTGCACTTATATCCAGTTGTCATACACTCTAAAGCTTGAATTCTAAGGTTTTTATTTCAACTTTTGAAAATTAGATCTTTTATTCAATTAGGCCACAAATAATATACATGCAGAAATTACTCATATTTTTCTACTTACTCTCTCTTTGATTTATAATCTTGTCCCCCTCCCCTTTCTTTTTTGTTTTTAGGTTGTCCAGACTACTACTCAGATTGCCAGCTTTGAGGTTGATGAATGCTACCATCACTGAAGAATTGTTTTTCAAAGGTCTCATTGGCAATGTACGAATTGACAGTGTTATCCCACATATTTTAAAAATGGAACCTGCAGATTATAACTCACAAATAATTGGTCACAGCATATGAAAGCTGAGCACTCAGTGTAAAATTGTTCTTTCTCAGAACACAAGACACCAAATTGAACTCATGGTTTTCCAGGGCACCTGGAAATTTTGACTTTAAAGAATAACCAAAAACCAAGATATTTTTATTTTTACTTTCTTAAGAAGAATTTTCAAAGTGACTGGGCAGGTAGCAGGAATTAGAGTTTCCTTTCCTGTCTTATTTAAGTGAATAAGAAATACTATGAATTTTTTCTTGGTTAAGATGATACCTAAAGCTGTCACCTTTTAACTATCTAAACTAAGATCTCTTATATCTTATTTGGTGAAACAAATAAACTAGTTCTTTGTTTTTTTTTCAGAATTGTGTTCTATTCATGTTTAACTTCATTATGAGCTAGTACAGATACATAATTGTCAGAAATCTCTGAGGATATCCTTGTATTTTACGCTTCTATAATCTTTTAATTACTTTGTCATAAGATTATGGTCAATGGTGTAATGATAACATTAGAACCAGAGGAAATCATAATTGAAGATATATTTTTTTGTCTTCTGTAAATGTTGTGGCACCCATAGCATAGACCACTCATTGCTGGCAATGAGACAGGATATTCATGATCTTAAGACTTGACTTTTTTAGTGGTGTATATTATTAGTTACAAGCACTTTTTATTTATGTATACAGAAAATTTTTTTGAGAATAAGATAAGGTTCATGTTTTAATATTTTCAGTTTACTACAGTGTTTTAAAAGTAGTAGAAACTGGTTGAGCCCAAAATGTTTCAGTATTGCAGAAGAGATCTTACAAGTGTTGCGTTTCCATTGCACAGAAAACATCTGTCCTCTCCCTCTTTCCTGATCCGCATTATATAGTTTCCTGACCCTTTCATGGGTATTAGCCAATTTCTTTTAGGTCATTAGAAATAGTTTGTTAAATAATGGATTTATCATAACCAATCTGTGTTTTCAAGGTGAGTGAAACAATTATTTTAAGGCAGTTAATAGTTTTTAAAAATTAAAATTTTTTAGTATATAAAGCAGTGGTTCTCAACCTTCTGGCCCTTTAAATACAGTTCCTCATGTTGTGACCCAACCATAAAATTATTTTCGTTGCTACTTCATAACTGTAATGTTGCTACTGTTATGAATCGTAATGTAAATACCTGATATGCAGGATGGTCTTAGACAACCCCTGTGAAAGGGTCATTCGACCGCCAAAGGGGTCACGACCCACAGGTTGAGAACCGCTGATAAAGGAATATGCACTGATTTTTCACTATAAAGAGGGGAGGGCTATTTCAGTATGAGCATCAACCTAAAGCCTTGTTATTGCTACAACAAAAGCATTTTAAATTCCTTGGATGTCTTCCAGAGTAATGTTTTCCATAGCAAACCTAATGCTATTAAATATTTATTTGCTCTGATTTCATGATGATTTGTTTTAGTATGTCTATTTGTTGCTTTGTTATAAAAAACAAAATGGAGATTTCATTGTACTCAGAATACTTCTTTTACAAAGACTTTTGTAATAGAAGAGAAGCTGAATTTGGGGAGGCTGTGGATTTTACTAATTACTACTTTATAGTAAATCAAAAGTTTAAAAGTATCACTGTACAGTCTTTACCAACTTACTAAGGGAAATTTTTCCCTACTTAAAACATGATTTTTTTTTTGTCATTAGGTTTATTTATAACATTAGCTGGAGAAAACTGCATTTACTATAAAAATACACAAATGGGAAAATTAGTAGGTTTATACCTTTATAATCCAAAGAAGTAAGCCAAGGATTTAGAAATAATGTAATAATGGTCAATTAACACACATGTTTACTGCAGGTGTTTTTCATGATTAAATTTGTAGTTATATTTGGAAGTGTTTTTAGATCTTTATTAAAATGTGACCTGCATTATAAATTTGTTTCCTGACAGTATATTTGATTTCAGAGTTCTATTTGTTGAGTAGTTACCCTTTGGTTTGTTTGCCACATTATTAAGAAATTTCTAGTAAGATTTATTGAAGTACTTCCAGGAAGGGAAAACATTTCCATATCTATTATTTTAGGATTATAATTCAATTTGAAGACTTCTAGCTAAATATTAGATTGACTATTAATTTATTTTCATGCTCTCCTGAAATCTCAGTAAAATGACAGTAAAGCGGTAAAGTATAACTACATAATGACAAAACAAAAGAGAAGAAATCAAAGGATAAGAGAGTTCAATAAGTTTTTAGAAAACAAAATCCAGGTAGAGAAAGCCAGAATCAAGGACACTCTAATCTGAGTGCCTGCAAAAGGCAATAGGCAATACAGTGAGAAAGACGCCTGTACACCTTGCAGTATCCAGAAAAGATGCTCATTATCTGGAAGATCCAGGTGCAGAGATGGTGCTTGGGACATAAATAAGAAAGAATTGATTGCAAGTCTGTATACAGAATCATTGAACTGTCTTTGTTTATACTTAAGTCAGGCAGTCACTTTCGTTCCACCCCCCTTTTTAAAATATATTTATTTAAAATAATAAATACATACATATACACTCAATGGCCAGATTATTATGACCACCTGACGTTTGTAGGCATATTAGCCATACACTGCATCATATGGGATATGGAAGCCGAAGGCCTGTTCAAACACCTTTGCTGTCTGCAGTTACCAAGATAAATCATCATCTCCAATTTGCACAGGAACACAAGGATTGGACAGTCGAGCATTGGAAAAAAGTCATGTGGTCCGATGAATCACATTTCCAGTTGCATCATGCAGATGGCAGAGTGAGAATTTGGCAGAAACAGCATGAAAGCATGCACCCCACATGCATGAGTACAACCCTTCAAGCTGGTGGGGGCAGTGTTATGGTTTGGGGCATGTTTTCCTGGCATGATTTGGGCCCTTTAATTCATGTGAAGCAATGTCTGAATAGCACAACATACCTAAGTATCGTTGCTAATCAAGTTCATCCTGTCATGTTGATGGCATATCCCAGTGGAGATAGCTTCTTCCAACAAGACAATGCGCCATGCCATGGTGCTCGTATTGTGCAGGAGTGATTTCAAGAACATGAGGGAGACTTTACCTTGCTTAGGTGGCCCCCACAATCACCAGATCTCAATCTAATTGAGCATTTGTGGGACGAAGTTAAAAGAGCCATCAAGCAGCTGGTTCCACAACCATCAAATCTCACAGAACTGGACAGTGCTATTCATCAGGCATGGTGTCAGATTCCTTGCATCACCTTTCAACATCTTGTGGAATCGATGCCAAGAAGAATCGCCGCAGTATTGAAGGCAAAAGGTGGCCCAACGAAGTACTGATGGGATGGTCATAATTTCTGGCCACTCAGTGTGTGTGTGTGTTTTATATATATATATATAGAGAGAGAGAGAGAGAGAGAGACATCAAATGATAAGAGAGAATCATTGATCAGCTGCCTCCTGCATGCCCAACACGGGATTGAGCCCGTAACCTGGGCATGTGCCCTGACTGGGAATGAACCGTGACCTCCTGGTTCATAGGTTGATGCTCAACTCCTAAGCCATGCAAGCCGGACTGCCCCCACCTCCCTTTTCGAGCAGCAAGTCAAAGGTTAATGCTATTTAAAAACTAACTGGAAGATCATAGGACTTATAGGATGCCAGGCATAATAGAAGGCTTGGATTAGATATAGGGTTGAAAATATGGATTAAGCCCTAGCCAGTTGCTCAGTGGTTAGAACATTGGCCAGTGGACTGAGGGATCATGGGTTTGATTCCAATAAGAGCACATACCTTGTACCTCAGTTGCAGGCTCCAATCCCTGTCTCCCCACCCCCCTCAGAGCACATGTGGGAGGCAACCAATCCATGTTTTTCAGTCCCCCCTCCCTTTCACTCTCTAAAAATATCAATGGGAAAAAAAATGCCTCAAGTGAGGACTAAAACAAGAAAATATGGATTAAGTTAAAATCTGCATTCTCAATGTGGGCTCTCTAATTGTGTTTCCAGAATGCTGTTTTCAGAAAAACTACCTCCAGAGAAATGATCTCCAGACACTCACTTTTGCTTGTGTCTAGATAACATGCCTGATTATCACATTATCACTTCCATGAAACCCGCTTTCAAGTCGTGTGTGTGTATACATGGTGTTTTCATTGAACTCTTTAGTGCCTATTAAATAGGAGTGTGGAGCCAGGATCCCCAGATTTAGGGAAAATCTGTAATACCTAAGAATCACACATAGAGCGGGGGGGATATAATGGAGGGATCAGAAAAATACCCTCATTGATATTTTGAAAAGCTAGATGTTATATCCATTAAATGAGAACAGGATGCTTTAAAAAGGGAAAATTGGTGCAAGGAACAGTCCCTGGAAATTAAAAATTATAGCCAAAGCAATTCGTTGGAAGATGAAGTTGAACTCACCCAGAAAGCATAAGAAAAGATAAAGAAATAGAAAATAAGAAAATAACATTAGGGAGTCAAATCAGGAGGTCTTATATTTTAATAGTAAGAGTTTAAGGAAGAGGGGGTTTTAGAGGGGAGAGAAGTATGTAATAAGGCAATAGATATCTTGTGATAGAACTGTTCACTATCTTGACTGTGGTGCCATACAAGAACTTGCAGGTGATAAAACTAGAACTAAATACGCACACACACACAAATGAGTAGAGGTAAAGCTCAGTGGATTGCATTAATGTCAGTATCCTGGTTGTGATGGTATAGTTTGCAAAATGTTATACCATTAAGAGAAACAGAAGTATAAACAGGATAGGATCTCTCTGTATTACCCTATACTGCATGTGACTCTATAACTATCTCAATTTAAAATTTCAAGTAAAGAAAAGGAAAAAAGAACTTTAGGGATATTAGGAAATTATTGCCTAGGCAGTGCTCATCAGTGGCTGCTAAAATGAAAAGTGAAGCAAGCGGACACCATGTGTGTGTCCTGATGGAAGGATATCATCACATAAAATATACTTAACACTCCACCAATCTGGTCAAGCACCTAGATTAATTACTAATATACAGGAAATACAGGGGATAGAAGAATATTAATGAGAGGCGCAATCAACAAAATCCAGACTAAGGGAAATTCTACGGGAGAAACTGCCAGTGTCTTCATCAAATATATTGGAAGGACAAAAAAAGAAGCAGGGGGTGGAAAATGGGAGAAACCTATAGAATAAAAGAAATAAAGATCAACCAGTTACAACATATGGTTGGAAAAACTAAAGGTATTGAGACAGTTGGGGAAATTTGAACCCTCTGAGTATTTAATATTAAGGAATTACTGACTTTTTAATGTGAGATAATGACAATATGATTCTGTTTTTAAGAGTTCTTACATAGAAATATTTCAAATGGATACTTTTAAAAAATAGGAAAACCAAAAGTGCATGAAAATCATAGTTCAACATAAAACAAATTCAAATGTGATTTTGAATTTTGACTAATTAATAGAGTCTAAGAAAATTTGACCCTGATATTTGCAAGTTTTTCCTTTGGGGTTGAAGATTTAATAGTATAAAATTAAATACTTTTCCTGGATCTAGTTATATTACTTGATCCTTTCATGAAATACTGTGCTTCAGTTTTTAAACTCACAGCAATGGAAACTTGCAGTTACAATTCAAGTGTAAATCTTATAAACCTTAATCTTTTGAAAGTAATGATAATGTTGACCTAGAGTCTGAAGAGCAAAGGATGAAAATAGGTGAAGAAAGTGAGGTGCTAAATTTCTCATCTCAAATAGTTGAGAATCAAGAGAAAATGTTCCAAATTGATGGGTCAAGGAATATATAGATTTTTTTAAAAGCATATTGTTTAAAATGAAATAGCCACTGGAAAATTAGGAATAGTGTTTATTTAATAGCCTGCATTATTTAAAATTTTAAATATGCACAGCAGGGCCTGATGTGTGGGATGGAGCATTATGGGTTGGGAGGCTTGGAGTGGCTGGTAGTAACCGGCTGGTAGTAACCGGCTGGTGTCCCTGCTGGCAAAGGTCCAGTGACTTACAGCATCCCCACAGAGGTGGAGATAGCCTATGTCCAGGACAGCTTCCTGACTAATGACATCCTTCATGAGATGCTGCTGGTAGTGGAGTTCTACCAGAGTGCCCCTGACCTGGTGAGGTCCCAGGACTCCTACCTGGACAAGCTGAAGATTTCTCTGGACAGCAGGACACCCAGGGACCAGGGCTTGTGCCACTGCTGGAGCAGGTTTACACATCCTCAAGCAAGGAAGCTAAGGGCACTGCCTCTGAGGATCCAGGAGGCCTCCTGATCAGACTCTGAGCTCCGCCTCACTCCAGGCAGTTCTGGGTGAGGGGGAACGGGTTTAGGGGCTTCATTTGCGACTGTGTTGCTCCGTTCCTGTATGACAGTACATATATAGGGTATCTAAAAAAAAATGTATGCACACTTTGAATATTAATTCCAATGGGTTAAATCTGAAATGAAAGAAACATCAATTGAACTATCAAAAAATTATGTACATATATAAAAAATATAAATTGTACATACGTATTGTACACACATTTACATTTTTAATGCGAGATTGTTAAGGCCCAGCTCTAGGGCCATGCCTAATTCTATGAAAACCTACCCAAGGTTTCCTCCATCTGCCTTTGCATTCCCCTGCCTCATTGGATTATAGCTTACTTTTTGTTACTTATTCTCAAGATTGATCTCTCTAATAGAAGCAGCAATCCTGATTGAAATCTGTATTTCTTTAAATAGATGTGGTCATGTTTAAATTGCATTAGTTTATATGTGTTTATTTTAAAGTAAACTATATATAATGCACAAATTATTTTTGTAATAAATTTAAATACTTGAATTTTAACCTTGAAACTAAATCACCAAATCCTTGAGAGCAGATACTTAATCATATACGTTTCGATTCCTCCTCGCTATTCCTACACAACGCTAGTATGTGTACTCAATATCATTATGAGCTCGATATTGAATTCCTTAATGGCATCTTGTTTCTAAAGAATTTTGGCCCTAGGAAGGATTTTGAAGAAGTCTGAATCAATCATTTGAGATGGGGTCCCCAAAAGAGGAACTTCCACCTGGGGAAGCCTAGTCTAGGTGTTTTCCACCACATATCCCGCCTTCTAAATGCAACTTATATGCATTGGTGAAAGGTTATTGTGCCTTTGCTTCCCAAGGAAACCTAACCGCACTTTCTTCGGAAATGGGAAAGCGGTCGCGCAAGCAAGCGCCGGCTCTGCGCGCATGCGCAGAACGGTGGGAACCTTGTGTGGTAGGCTCCCTGCAAGTGAGCGTTCGCTTCCCCCGGCCGCATTTTAAGCAGCGCACCCGGAAGGCCAGGCCTGCGGGGCAAGATGGAGTTCCTGCAGGTCCTGAGGCGAGGACTGCAGCAAGTCAGCGGCCACAATGGCCTCCGAGGCTGGCTGCGAATGCTCTTCAGGTAGGCGGCGGAGCCATGCGCCCGGCCTCTGGGCTGGACTTGAGCTGGCTGGGCTTTTGGAAAGGGGCGCGGGCTTGGGTCACCTTGGAGAAACCGCAGCTCTGGTCAAGGACAGCCGGCCCAATCTCTGCCTTTCACCCCCGGGCCATAGTCTCTTCCCGGGGTCTCCCAGAGACAGGACCACAGCCAGCTCCAGACACGGCTGGGACGTGGAGGCGAGGGCATCTCGGCTGCCCCCTGCCCTGCTTCCTGGAGCGTAATGAGCGTTGCTAACCACGCACGGTGTGACCTTGGGAACGGTCTTTTTAACCCTTTATTGGCCTTCAGTTTCCTCCTCTGTGCGGTAAGGCGTTGCACAAGGTGATCGTAAAGGTCTCTGCTAGTCCTGACATTCGCTGAATCCGACTAGCAGCATCGTCCGTGGAAGCCGGTTGGAGACCCCGAGTCGAATGACAGCTCGGACATTCATATCATTTTAAGATGATAGACTTTGGCTTCCTGATTTCCTGAAGGTTTTTACTAACTCCAGTGCCTCTGATAGGAGATAAAAGGAGTTTTGTAATTTGCATCTTTATATTTAGTGCAGTTTAAGTATATCGTCTGGGCTAGTTTATCCCGTCTTGTGCTCTTCAGGTGGCACTGGGGACAACAGGAGCGTGTGTTCTAGAGCTGCACCTGGAGGCGAGTGTGCAGCAGTGGGCGGGGTGAGCCTCGAGATGAAGGCTGGAAGTCTACACTAGTGTCCCTCCCCAAGCATCTCCTCTTTTTTCTTTAAAAAAAATATATATATATTTTATTGATTTTTTACAGAAAGGAAGGGAGAGGGATAGAGAGTTAGAAACATCAGTGAGAGAAACATCGATCAGTTGCCTCCTACACACCACCTACTGGGGATGTGTCTGCAACCAAGGTACATGCCCTTGACCGGAATCAAACCTGGGACCTTTTAGTCCGCAGGCCGACGCTCTAGCCACTGAGCCAAACTGGTTAGGGCTCCTCTTTTTTCTTATTGATGCAGCAGCCTTTGTTTCTTAAAGTCGGTATTCTCTACTTATGTTTGTGTTTTGAACAAAGAATCTTTCTAAACTATCTCTTTTCTTTTGGGTATTCACAGGGCAAATGATGTGAGGGTTGGTACATTAGTGGGTGAAGACAAATATGGAAACAAGTACTATGAAGACAACAAGCAGTTTTTTGGTGAGTGCAGTATCGGTATGAGTAACGGGAGTGAGCTTAAATTTTGATTTGACTCTGTTTCCCATAATGTACAAGTAGCTTCTTTAATGAATGTATAAACCTACATACACTCTTTTTTTTTTTTTCATAAAAACCTTGGGCAATTTTCCCATATTAGTTAGTTGGATGTATCTACAGCATTCTTTTTTGTTTGGATATTTGTGTATTTTTATTTAAAAAATTTTTCACAGCATTCTTTTTAATAGCAACACAATATTTCATTGTATAGAAGAACCATTATTTTTTCAAACACTACTATTTTTTTAAAATTTATATATATATATATATATATATATATATATATATATATATATATATATATATATTACTGATTTCAGAGAGGAAGGGAGAGGGAAAGAGAGATAGAAACATCAGTGATGAGAGAGAATCACCAATCAGCTGCCTCCTGCACGCCCCCCCATTGGGGACCGAGCTCGCAAACCAGGCATGTGCCCCTGACCAGAATCAAACCCGGGACCCTTGAGTCCACAGGCCAACGCTCTATACACTGAAGCCAAACACACTTTACTATCAATAGACATTTAGGGTGCCTTCAACTTTTTTTTTTTTTTTTTTTTTTGCTAGAAACAATGCTTCAGTGAACTTGCTAGTACCTACTTTTAATATTCTAAGAATAAATTTCTGTACATGGAATTGCTGAGTCTGAGTATATACATTTTAAATTTTAATATATTTATCTCAAGATTGTTAAGGCCCAGCTCTAGCATCATGGCCTAACTGTATACACCTTCCCCAAGGTTTTCTCCTTCACGTTCCCCTGCCTTATTGGATTACAGCTTACTTTTAGTTATTTATTGTCAAGATTGATCTCTCTAATAGAAGAAGCAAATCCTGGTTGAAATCTGTATTTCTTTATTATTTTTTGAAAAATATATTTTATTGATTTTTTTACAGAGAGGAAGGGAGAGGGATAGAGAGTTAGAAACATCGATGAGAGAGAAACATCAATCAGCTGCCTCCTGCACACTCCCTACTGGGTATGTGCCTGCAACCAACGTACATGTCCTTGACCGGAATCGAACCTGGGACCCTTGAATCCGCAGGCCTACGCTCTATCCACTGAGCCAAACCGGTTAGGGCTAAATCTGTATTTCTTTAAATAGATATGGTCATGTTTAAATTGCATTACTTTATATTTGTTGATTATAAAATAAACTCTATAAAGTAAATGCAGATTACCTTGTGCTTACTGGTTTAAAATCTATTATAGAGTTGAATTCAGTATTCCCTGTGGGTTGGGGCAGTGAGGAAGGGGTAGAAGGAATTGATACTTATTTTGCACTTACATGTCTGATGTTAAAGTAGATGTATATGTGTGATATTTAATTTTCACAGCAACCTTCAAATGAGGTATAAACATTTACTTTTATAGACAAAGAAACTGACTGAGTCTCATAAAATGTACCTAATATTCACAGATAAGTGACAGAATCTTGATTGGAATCCAGGTCTTTGCCCATCTTAAGGACCCAAAATAAATAGTCTTGTACCCCTAGCCAGTTTGGCTCAGTGGATAGAGCATCGGCCCATGGACTAAAGGGCTCCAGGTTTGATTTCGGTCAAGGGTATGTATCTCAGTTACAGGCTTGATCCCCAGACCCCCTCGGGGCATGTGTGGGAGGCAACCAATCAACGTGTCTCTCACACATTGATGTTTCTCTGTCTCTCCCTCCCTTCCACTCTCTCTAAAAATAATAATAATAAAAAATAAAGAAATAGTCTTGTAAATTGTGGCTAGGCCTCCAACTACTCCATAGAAATGTGTTAAACAAGGCTGTAGCCGTATTATTTTGATGACATGAACTGTCCTACTTATTTAACCATCATTTACATAGTTTGCTTATTATGTGTATTCAATGTCTGAAAGGATCTCTGGTAGTCATTTAAAAATATTTATATGGAAACATATAAGCCAAGTATGATTGCTGTGAGCACATTTCTCCTGCCCCATTTGCAGGAGGAGCACTTTCTCTCCTGAATACCCTGGCTGGCTGGGAACACATTCCCCTACCCTCTCCATTGCTTTCTTGGCATGGGTGGAAGCAAGGGTTCTCCCCTGTGGGAAAGGCCTGAGCCCCGCCCACAGAGGAGGTCTTAGTCCCTGTGCAGGGATTTTGCTTTGGCAGCTGCCAGGCTGTTGATAGAAGGTTGCCATACACTTCCTGGAGCTTGCCTTCACCATTACACCCTGGGTGCTATTTCTCTTATGTAAGAGCACATAAAAGTCTTAACTAAAAGGTTGTCTTCTTTGATATTTTGCAATTATGGTTTTTTGTGTTTTCTTTTAAAGTTATCTTTACTTTTTCACATTTTTCTAAATGTTGCTCTTTTCACTCAGGCCGTCACCGGTGGGTTATATATACTACTGAAATGAATGGCAAAAATACATTCTGGGATGTGGATGGAAGCATGGTGCCCCCTGAATGGTAAGCTAAGTCAACATTCTATTTTTTTTTTGGGCTGGGGGGAGATAAGGGGATTTGGCAATGTTTGTTTTATTATACAAATATTTATTAAATAGCTTATTTATTTATAAGGCAGTTAATGGTATTCTGAAAGCATCTGTCTCAGTTATATATTTCATAGTTTTTGTAGGTCAGGAATTTAGATAGTTGCAACCTGTGGATGGCTTATCTCTGCTCCAGGATTTCGGGCCTTAGGTGCAAGGTTTAAAAGCTGGATACCACAGCCATCTGAAGACTTCATTCAGTGTTTGGAAGTTGATGTTGACTGTCAGTTGGGGGCATAGCTGGGGCTTCCTCAGGCAAGTGCTGAGAGAGAGAGAGAGAGAGAGAGAGAGAGAGAGAGAGAGAGAGGCCTTGTTCACACTTAGTCTTAGAGATCGCTCAGTATCAGTTTCTCATTTCATTGGTTGAAGCAATTAGATAATTCTGCCCAAGTTTAATGGGAGAGACCATAGACCCTATTTCTTGATGGAGGTGTGACAACACATTATTTGTGGGGATATATAGTGGTGTAGCTGTTTTATGGGGAAAAACAATATTCCACAGTAACACCTGGCTGTGGGTGAAGGGAAAAGCAAAAAGAACTCTGCCGCTAATCTTTGGCAGCTCGACCTTAAGCAAGTTTCTTAATCTCTCTGGGACTTAGTTTTCTCACCTGTAAAATGAGAACCCCAAATTCCTTAGATCTCTAAAAACTGATTTTTATAACTATAAACTATATAACCATTTTGAAATGAAATTCTAATGCTTTTACTTAAATTGCCAAATATTAAATATTTCAAAACAAAGTACTGATTTTGGAGGTCAATTCCTCCCAGTGATACCTACAACAATCAAAGCTTAACTACAACCAGACTGTGCACAAAGCCCACAAAGGGGTGCACCAAGAGTGTCCACCTCAGGTAATTGGGGAGGCTGATCCACCGGGCCTTATAGGACACCTAACACAGAAAGCCACTCTATCAACACAGGGAAGCATAAAAAATGCGGAGACAAAGAAACAGGTCACAAATGACAGAAATGGAGGAAAGCAAACTACTGGATATAGAGTTCAAAACCACACTTTTAAGGTTTTTCAAGAATTTTCTAGAAACCACCGATAAATTTAGTGAGACCCTCAAGAAATCCAGTGAGACTGCCGATAAATTTAGTGAGACCCTTGAGGTTATGAAAAAGGACCAACTAGAAATTAAGCATGCACTGTCTGAAATAAAGGATATTATGCAGAGTTCCAACAGCAGACTAGAGGATCACAAAAATCAAGTCAAAGATTTGAAATACGAAGAAGCAAAAATCACCCAACCGGAAAAACAAAAAGAAAAAAGAATCCAAAAATATGAAGATAGTGTAAGGAGCCTCTGGAACAACTTCAAGTGTACCAACATCCGAATTATGGGGGTGCCAGAAGAAGAGAGAGAGCAAGATATTGAAAACCTATTTGAAGAAATAATGACAGAAAACTTCCCCTACCTGGTGAAAGAAATAGACTTACAAGTCCAGGAAGCGCAGAGAACCCCAAACAAAAGGAATCCAAAGAGGACCACACCAAGACACATCATAATTAAAATGCCAAGAGCAAAAGACAAAGAGAGTATCCTAAAAGCAGCAAGAGAAAGACAGTCAGTTACCTACAAGGGAGTACCCATACGACTGCCAGCTGATTTCTCAACAGAAACTATGCAGGCCAGAAGGGAGTGGCAAGAAATATTCAAAGTGATGAATAGCAAGAACCTACAACCTAGATTACTTGACCCAGCAAAGCTATCATTCAGAATTGAAGGTCAGATAAAGAGCTTCACAGATAAGGAAAAGCTAAAGGAGTTCATCACCACCAAACCAGTATTATATGAAATGCTGAAAGGTATCCTTTAAGAAGAGGAAGAAGAAGAAAAAGGTAAAGATACAAATTATGAACAACAAATACATATCTATCAACAAGTGAATCTAAAAATCAAGTGAATAAATAATCTGATGAACAGAATAAACCGGTGAATATAATAGAATCAAAGTCATAGAAAGGGAGTGGACTGAC
>NW_005871058.1:6789476-6935126 GCF_000147115.1 Myotis lucifugus
GGGGGGGGGGAACCAGATGGAGGGGAGCTATGGGGGGAAAAAAGAGGAACAACTAATAATCTGAACAATAAAGATTTAATTAAAAAAAAGACAAAGTACTGATCTCTATTCCATAGATTGCTGAAATAATACCATTTGTTTGATATACAATAATCTGGGGAGATCCTTTCTAGTTTAGAAAATTTCACCAAAAAACTAAAAGTAAGTTTATCAAGGTAACTGACATTTTATTTTAGTTGAGCTTAATCATCAGAAATAGTTTTGGGCAAGTGGGATAATCTCAGAGTATTCACTTCCATTGTAAAAGCTCAATCAGAAATCCACGCATTTAACCAAAGTGAGTGAGATGTGAGACAATAAGGAATAGTGAAGACTATAATGAACTGAAAAGCACATACTACATCAAAGAGGGCAGCAGCACTATTCATTCTTCCTCAGTTCCATCAGGTGAGAATTTGACCAGGGGTTTCCAGATAGATGATTTTTCAAGGGAAAGTAGAAATCTGTATTTTATGGTGAGATTTCTTGTTTTTTATATGTTAATTTAAAATATTTGTCAACTTAAATACATCACTATCTAATACATGATAGAATGTTCTGTATCTGTTCTGTTCAGTAGGGTAGCCACTAGCCACATGTGTCCCTTTGAAATGTGACTAAGAAAGTGAATTTTTAATTTTATTTAAACTAAATGGGCTATTTGATTGTTCAGAATAGGTTTGTTTTTGTTTATTTGTTTGTTTTTGTTTTATATTGTGTGAGCTAAGCAAACATGTTTATAAGACTTCACCTACAACCAGTTTTCAACCTCTGGTCTACCACGTGGACCAGTTAGGAGCATTGAACCATGACATTGATGTGGTTTGAAAACCACAGTATTGGATTATGTCTATACTAAAACTCATTGGCTCTTAATAGCAGCACTGATGCCACATTTGAGGCTGGATTTCCTCTTTTAAATGGGAAGTAAGGTATGGTTCTGTTAAGGTCTGGGGAGCTGGGATTTTAGGTTTAGAGCTGTCTGCCTTCTCCGAAGGGGCGTTCTGAATGTCAAGGGCACTATTCAAGACCAAGGTCTCAAAGTGAATTATTGGTTTTAGAAATTAAAAAATGTCCCGGTTTTTATTTGTTTGTTTGGTTGTTTTTTTGGGTGGGATTGGTCCTGTAAAGATGTAGAAGGCAGGTGGGTGTGTTGTTCACATTGAGATCTATCTCCTTCAGAGTACGCATCTAACATTGGTCTCAGGGTCTATATTTTGGGAGAGTAGGGCGTGGGGGAGGGAACTGATTTAAATTATGTGAGATGAAACAAATTTAAAATTACAAAATAGTAAAAGATATGAAGAGATAAAAGTGCTGTTCAGCCAAGCAAGCCCTTTTATATAATCTGGCATCACATGGAGAAAAGCTGACAGTGGTAGAAGACAGCACTCCAGCAGGTGCCTGAGGGCAATTGAGGGTTTAGAGCTGAATTTCTCTGTGGAGTGGAGCCTCCTCTAAAGGCTGAGTACCTTCAGTGACCCTTGTTTGTAAGGGAAGTTTAAAGGCCTGTGATTAGTCTTTGTGGGAAGAAGTGATGTGAGACAAGCACAGCTGTTTGTTTCTCAGACTCCCTTTTGCTGAGTGTCATGTACTGTGGAATTCTAAATCTGTGGATTCTTGCCTGTGATTTGATTCCTGAATAAGTTTGAAGTAGGGTTGATTTATTAGAGCCAGGCATTATCTTACACATAGAGAAATGAATAACTCATACAGTGTGTCAACTTTATGCATTCAAATAACTTTATTTATTGTATACCTATCAGGTGCAAAGACCTATTGCAGACACCAGGGATACAACAGTGAATAAAACAAAGTTCTTGCTCTCAAAGAGAAAAATAAATACGTTTTATGTTTTAGGTAACAATAAACACAAAGAAGATAATATGAAGCTGTCATTCATAAAGGGATAAAGAGCATGGAGGGTTAGGTGGCTGCTTTATCCTGGGGTTAGTAAAGACTTCTTCAAGGAAATGAAGAGAGCAAGGAGAAAGGGGGTGGGGTGGTGGTGAAGAGCTCCAGGCAGCAGTAACCAAGTGCAAAAGCCCGGTGTGTTTGAGATGTATTTCTTGTATTCAAAGAACAGCAATATGGCCAATTTGACTGGAATGGAATGAGAGGGGAAGATATTAGGAAATGAAGTAGGAGAAATAGGCCCTAGATCATGTAGATCTTGTAAGTCATGGTGAACACTTTGACTTCTTCTCATTGGACGGTAGGGTAGGATGTGATCTGTTTCACAATTTTTTAAAAATTGGGAATATCAAATTTCTGAAAAGTTACAAGTATTTGAATCATTTCATATTAAGTTGCCAAAATGATGCCCCATCACTCCTGAATATTTTAATGTGTGATTCCTGCTGCATAACCACAATATAACCATCAAAGTCAGGAAATTACCAATGATACACCACTACTGTGTAATCTTCAGACCTCTTCAAGTTTCATCAAGTGGTTCCAACAATGTCCTTTATTGCAAGATGATCTAATCAGACATTTCATGTGCATCTTAATTCTCTCTAGGCTCTTTTACCTTGGATTGGTTGCTCAGCTTTTCCTTATCTTTTATGACCTTGGCACTTTTGAAAATTACAGGTCAGATATGTTATAGGGTAGAATGTCCCCCAGCCTGGGTTTGTCCAGTGTTTCCTTATGACTAGATTCAGACTATGCTCTGGCAAGAATGTTACAGAAGCAATGTCAGGTTCTTCTTGTTGCATCCTTGCTCTCTTGGAGTTTATACAGTTGACCCATGAACAACACAGGTTTGAACTGCATGGATCCACTTAAATGCAGATTGTAAATGCCTGTACTGTTTTCAATCTTTGGTTGGGAATGTACAGATGTGGAGGAGGCGAAATGTATACAGTATACACTGATCAGGTTTTTTTTGGTTGGCATAAAATGTTCTAGAAGCTTGTGTAGAGAAGAGGATGGCAGGTAGGGGGGATTACTGGGAGGTGATAGAGAGGAATCAGGTGATTCATAGGTGGTGGTATCATTCACTCAGATGAGAATACTGAGAGAAGGGAGGTTGGGGTGTATGGAGGGTTGGAATCAGAAGCCTCTTTTTTGGAGATATAAGTTTGAGATACCTGTCAGAAATCCAAGTGAATAGATATGCCACAAAAACAGCAGAGTAACTGAATCTGGAGCTTAGCACAGAGGTCAAGCCAGCACCGAAGAATGAGTAGTAGCTAGCAAGGTAAGAGGAAAGAGAGATTAGCATTTCAGCAGCATGGGAAGGCTACCTGTATCTCTGTATCTATTTTTATTCATCAGTTTATGTTGTTCATTATATTCCACAAATGAGTGAGATCATGTGATATTTATCTTTCTCTGACTGGCTTGTTTCGCTTAGCATAATGCTCTCCAGGTCCATCCATGCTGTTGCAAATGGTAAGAGTTCTTTCTTTCTTACAGCAGCTTAGTATATAATTGTCATTTAATATCTTTGTTTCCAGTTATTTTGACACAACTAATATTTGAGTACTGAGTTTTTCCTAAAATGTATTATATTTTCATTATAAGTATTTATCTCTTTGGTATTTATAACTTTTTGCCTTTCTCTCAGTGTCCTCATTTGTAGTGTCACTGCCTTTATCATCAAGTTTAAGTAATTTTGTATTTTGTCCTTTAAGAAAATAACAGTGACATAAAATTGAAGCTCTAATGCCAGCTGCAACATAGTTTTCTAGACAGTGCTGTTAGTCCAATGGTGTCTTTAATTAATTGGAATAAAAATGAAAACCTGTTTTGCAAAAACTCTTTGGTGTGGAAATCATATTATTTCTTTAGCCTTTATTCAATACTAATTGTAACAGAAGGGTTATGCTAGCCTGTTTCTTATGAGAATAAATTGTTTACTCATTCCTTGACTCTTGCCAGTAGCCTTACTGGGTAAACGTTTTCAGATTTTATGTATTATCAATTATTGCTAGTAAACACTCTTGAACATACATAGCATCATAAATTTTTCTTATTAGGTTTAGTCTTAATTATTTTAGTGAAACCTCCTCCCCTTACCCTTTTCTCTGTAGCTGGTTAACCTTTTATTCTTGGAGCTGCATTCTATGCCTGTCTCCTCATTCCCTGTTTTTATAGGGTCATATCTGTATTATGAGCTCTGAGCCTTGGGGGATCTGGGATGAGTTCTCGCTCCTTCCTTTCCCATATAAATTCAGCTTGGATTCCTGCTCAGTTCTACTCTTTGTCCCTTGGACATTGATTCTTCCTTTCTCTGTCATTAGAGAGACATCCCCCTGTAGACTCCAAGGAAAGCTCCTAGCTTCCTTCAGGCCAGATTTCTGGCCCCTACCAGCAAGTATCCTTTGAAATTAAATGGTTAAACGCTTAAAGCTGAAATACTTGTGAACTGTGATCTAATAATTTTAAGGTAACAAATGTTATGTTCTCCAGTGTTCAGACTTAAGCTTGAATTTAAGGTGCATGTAGAGACCCTCTACCTCTTCCTTTTCCTCAGCATTGGGTTTCCAACTACAGCTTCATGAGGCAGAGCAACTCAGCACACAGGAACTCCAGAGTCAGCGCATCTCATAGTAATACTGTAGTTCATCAATTTTCTAACATATTTTTACATCTAAAATTAGGTACATATTCTATCAATAGTCTCATAAGTTGATTGGCAGCATTTTTTAGTTTTTAGAGATACATAAAATAATGGTGTATCTTAAAATTGATGGTGTCCTAGATTTGATGAAATACAGTAAGGATAATAGTAATAGCTAGCATTTGTTGAATTCCTACTATGCACAGGAATTTTTCTAGGTGCTTTATGTGTATCATCTCATTTAATCCTTACCCCTCTTTAGGAAATGAGATGTTCAGATGAAAAAACTAAGTCATAGAAAAGTTCATTTAGTTAGTGATGGAGCTAAGATTTGAGCTCAAGCAACAAAATAGCCCCAGAGCTGCCCTCTTAACCTTCCTCCCCGACACTGCACGGCCTCTTCCTAACTGTCTTCTTTCTCCTCTTTAAGGCACCGTTGGCTTCACTGTATGACTGATGATCCTCCAACAACAAAACCACCTACTGCTCGTAAATTCATTTGGACAAACCATAAATTCAACCTGAGTGGCACTTCAGAGCAATATGTACCTTATTCCACCACTAGAAAGAAGATTCAGGAGTGGGTCCCACCTTCAACACCTTACAAGTAAAGACAATGAACAATTTAAACATGTAAAATATGAGGCTTTTCATGTAATTGCACTTTTGCTGCTTACTGTTAATTAAAATTATTTGATTAAACAATGTCTTTTTGCCCTTGTTATTTATCAGTTGCAAAATAGAGGCTTACAGATGTGGGTAATTGAAGTAGACTTCTGTTGGGGTGGGTGCTGGTTTACAGTTCTCCTTACCCGGGGTCGTGTCTGTGCTTTTCGACTCTGCCTCCCTACCACAGCTGATTGATAGGGGAAGACCTAAAGCTGAGCTGAGCCCAACGGATCTTCTCGAGAGACAGAGAGGTTGAGTGAACAGAACTGGATGGATGGCTTTTATGGTAGCTCTACGGAGGTTTTCAGAGATTCATGTTTCCCGAGCTTTGGTTCTTTCCAGTTTATTTGGATGTGTGAACCATCCTAGAATCCATCCACTATATTATTTCTTTAAGCTAACTAGGGTCACTGATTTTTTGTTGTTGTTTGCAAATAAAAGAACTTTAATGTCTATATTGATTCCAAAAAATGGGTTGTAGGCAGACCTTCAGGGAAATGAGGGGTCTTTGGCATTGGTTGTTTCTGGGTAGGACGAAAGGCAGTGCCACTGCCCTCTGTATTCTGGATAGAAAGCTTGCAGCTTCAGTAATCCAGTAGCTTGTCAGGCCATTGGTTTTAGTTACCAGGATCCATGAGCTCCTTGAGGATAAGGTCCTTGGATACTGCTTAGCAGCCACCGTAGAACAATATACTGGTGATGGAAAAAGAATGCAAGGATTATGGAGTCAGATAGTTGCTTTCAAGGGCACTGGGTAACTTAAGGGAGAGAATGAACCTTGATTCCCAAACCTCAACTCAAGGCATTGAGTGAAACTCTGGACAATAAAATGACTTAGCTAACCTCAAGTTTCTCAAATGAAAATTATGGGATAGAGTGGGGTCCTGGTTGTTGGTATAGGGACATCTGGCATGAGCTAGGAAGTCCCCGAGTGCACTTTAACATCACCTCGGGCAATTTTTTAGCTCTAGAGGCCCAAGCTATTAAACCAGCCTCTCTGAGGGCTCCAACCGATGGTTCCATTGCAGCTGAGGTTGTGAACTACTGAGCTAAAGAAAACACCAAACTGGTTCTCCTGAAAGTCTCAGTTATAGGAAACCAGTTTTCTCACAGCCTCACTGCTGAGTATCCCTTACTTAGCTGGATCAGGTTGAATTTGGTACCCTCAGGAGATACTATATTCCGTGTGCTGTTTTGGGCAGCTGTCTACAATTTGCTGGTGGACCAATGTAGAGCAGGACCAAACACTAAGAGCTGGCCAGTGCTAGATTGAGATTTCACATGCTCGGTCACCTGCCTCTTCAGTAACTTTTCTGCCAGGGCCTAAAACAGAAACCTGTGAGCAACTGGAAGTTCTGTCCTCACTTGCTGTTCTTTCTGGTCAAGCATGTTGGAGGGTCACCTGCTAGAAGAAAAATGGGTGCGTCCTTCATGGGGAGGGAGAAGATGGAAAGGTAGTAATTAGGAAATGTTGGATTTGCACAATCTCTTAAAGTGGTTAGGTAATCTTAGAGTCAGGCATGAAAGCAACAGAGGTTTTAACCTGATTTTTTTTAAAAAGCCAACTTGATAGGTCTATGTAACAGACACTTGAATCAAGCCAGAGAATCACAGCTTCTCAATTCCTAGAACTGAGTTAATTCTCAGGACCAGAACCCTTGATTTAAGGGCCTTTGCTATAACAGTAGAGATGTGTGTTATGAACCTTTCACCTAGCTATTTCTTTAGGTGATATGCAGTCTGAAATGAGAAATAACCAAAGTTTTTAGGGATCAGTGGATAACTTGTTCTAAGTTATGGGGTGGATTGAGAAGACTATGACTCCTGGTAAGAATAGAGGTCATGGGAGGAAGATTGGACACTGAACTCCTCCTCCCCCTCCCTCCCCCCATCACCCTGATTCATTTCCTCAGTTCCTAAGTGTAGATAGGATACACATCCTTTGCAGAATCTCTCCATTGGCTCCCTGTCCTAAGGAGTAAATGCTCTGTGGTAGAAGGACCAAGGGGAAGACAAGACATTGGAGCATTCTGTTCCTCCAAAATACTAAGTAAAAAAGCAGTATGTCTTTGGAGGTAATTATAGAAGTTGTACAACCATCAGAGGGTAGAAAGATACAAATGTGGTAACCTGTCATATCCCCAAGTGAGTCATTTGACCAGTGAGAAGGATTGATGGTTCTTGGAAATGACAGTGGACTCTGCATTAAAACTTAATCTTGAGCCCTGACTGGTTTGGCTCAGTGGATAGAGCGTCGGCCTGTGGACTAAGGGGTCCCGGGTTCGATCCCAGTCAAGGGCATGTACCTTGGTTGTGGGCACATCCCCAGTAGGGGGTGTGCAGGAGGCAGCTGATCGATGTTTCTCTCTCATCGATGTTTCTAATTCTCTATCCCTCTCCCTTCCTCTCTGTAAAAAATCAATAAAATATATTTTAAAAAAACAACAAACAAACTTAATCTTGAGGTGATCTGAATTACAGCTGCTATTCCTGAAATGGTCTCTATTGGAGCATCTTAGAACAGCCTTAGTTAACCAAGGTTAACTTAGTTAACAGCCTTAGTTACATTTGATATGTAACTATTGGTATAACCTCTGCATTTTTATCCATTTTAGTTAGCAGAGTCCCCTAGCAGTTTGCTTTTACCTGGCAGGGACAGAAACAGCTTTATAAATCTGTCCCATAGATGTCAAATCCAGCTGTGTGCTACATGAGGACATTTAATGAATCACCAAACCATAGGATGTCACATTAACACACTGTTGGAAATACCAGATACACGAATGCCATGGTAGATTCATGTGTTCAAAGGATGAACTCCGAATCTCACAGAGGTACAGGCACTTGACTGCTTAGTAATATCCCCAGGGATTCAGTGGTGATAGCCCCTCCAGTGGTAAGGACACATTGCTACATCTTGCCCCTTCTACAACTAGGAAAAGCACAGCACCTTGTAGAGACAGCATATGGCACACGGGTGTTTTGTAGATTTATTTTCTAGGTGACCTGAGAAGCTGTCAGTGCAAAGCAGTCTCTGTAGGAGGCCCAGGCTGCCATCTAAGCAGGTCTGCTCCTCCGCCCTCTCAAAATACCTGGGAGACTTAGTGAAATCAGAAACAAGTCTCTCCAGAAAATCATGGAAGCACACAGGATTGGGTAGCAAAGCTGTGAACCCCTGGCTACTTTCCTTTTCAGAAGCAGCTTCGATTTGTTACTAGTGTGTTGGAGACCATGGGACACAGGTGCTATCTAACCCACCTACTCATAAAGTGGACCATGTCCAGTAACACTCCATCACCTCGTCGATGGGGCCAGAGCAGGCCATAGGCACTTAGTTTGTGTGAGCAGATTTCTTCCCTCTCTGTGCTTTTGACGACACTATTTCCACACCTTGTCCCGGCCAGTCTGTCCCTTCGCCCTGGCAGAGAGTTGTTGGCCAATTAACTGAGCATAATAAAAGTCAAGCCTGGTTTATAGATGTTGTGCAAGATGCACTACCAGCTGGAAGTCTATTGTGTACCACACCCCCTATCCGCAGCTGTTTTGAAGGACAGCAGAGGGCAGGATTTCAGCAGGAATCAGGCAGGCTTTCAAGCAATGCCTTTTATCATGTATTTTGACTGGAAGGAAACATGACCTGAGTCTGGCTCTGTCACCAGTCACTGGCTATATGTCAGAGACTTGAAAAGAGCAGCATTGAAAATTACTGTGAAGGTTTTGAGAAGGGCTTTGCCAATGAACTTTGAGGATTGGGCCTAGAACCCACAGAGATTAAGAACAAAGCAGCCAGGTGCTTACAGGGTCATCTCCTGAGCACAAGTCCTGTCTCAGCATTGGCTTATGGATGAATGCAATGTAAAAACACCTAAGGCCAGCAGCCCCATGGTGGCAAGTTCATTTCATTGGGGCAAAGCTTGATTTTTTTTCATGGAAATGGATGTTGTTCTGAATTTGGATCTGCTTTCCTTGCCTATCATAACTTAGCCAATACCAACATTCATGGACTTAGAATGCCTTCTGCTTCGTCATATATAGGATAGTGCCCTGGCCAAGAAAACCACTTCATAGAAAAGAGTCCATGAACTAGAGTCTTCAGGAATCCCTGCTTGTGTTCATAACATGCCCATCTACCTCTCAAACATCATCTTTCTAATTTTTCCCTCTAACACCTACCATGTGTCAGTCATACCAACCCTTTCTTTATTCTTTTTAAAAATTGAATGTATTGCCCAGCTGGCATGGCTCAGTGGTTGAGCATTGACCTATGAACCAGGAGGTCACGCTTCAATTCCTGGTCAGGGCACATGCCCAGGCTTTGGGCTCGATCCTCAGTGTGGGGCATGCAGGAGGGAGCCGATCAATGAGTTTCTCTCATCATTGATGTTTCTATCTCTCTCTCACCTCTCCCTTCCTCTCTGAAATCAATTAAAAAAATAAAAAAATTGAATGTATTGGGGTAACATTGGTTAATAACATTATATAAGTTTTAGGTATACAAGTTTATAATACATCATCTGTATATTGCATTGTGTGCTTACCACCCAAAGTCTAGTCTCCTTCCCTCACCATATATTTGATCCCCTTTACCCTCTTCATACTTCCCTCACCCCTTCCCTTCTGGTAACTACCATACTGCTTTCTGCATCTATGAGTTTGTTTGTTTTATTTATTTGTTTGTTGATGTTTTATATCCCACATGTCAATGACTTTATATGGTTCTTGTTCTTTGCTGTCTGACTTATTTCACTTAGCTTGGTACTCTAAAGATCCATCCATGTTGTTGCAAATAATATTTCATCATCTTTTATGGCTGAGTAGTATTCCATTGTATTTATGTACCACATCTTTATCCAATCATTGGTTGAAGGACACTTAGGTTGTTTCCATGTCTTGGCTATTGTGAATAATGCTGCCGAGAACATAGGGGTACATATCTATAATAATAAAAGCACAATATGCTAATTAGACCAGACGTCCTTCTGGAGGACCTTCCAGATGAAGCCATGGCTGCTAGGGAAGCCTGAGTCCCGGGTGCCAGAGGGAAGCTGGTGCCGGCAGCCAGGGGAAGGAAGGCCTACCTTGCACGAATTTTAAATAGTGTTTTCAAGGTTTTTTTTTGTTTGTTTGTGTTTTTTGTTGTTGTTGCCTTTTTTTGGTAGATACCCAGAAGAGGGATTGCTGGGCCATATGGTAGCTCTATTCTTAATGGTTTTTTGAAGAATCTCCATACTGTTTTCCAATAGTGGCTGTACCAATTTACATTCCCACCAGTAGTGTATTCTCACCAGCAGTGTCTGAGGGTTCTTTTTCTCCACATCCTCTCCAACTTGTTAGTTTTTGTTAGTTCTTGTCTTGTTGTTAATAGTCATTCTAACAGATGTGAGTGGTAGCTCATCGTGGTTTTGATCGACATTCCAGGTTCATTCTTGCCTTGGGGCCTTTGCACTTGCTGTTCCTTCTGACTAGAATAGTAATATATTTGTGTAGCTCCCTCTTTTGTATCATTGATGTTTCACTTCACCAATATCACCTCCTTTCTCAGCAATATCTGTGTCCGGGTAATCTAAAGGTAGAAACAAAAATAAACTCTAGTTCCTGGGCCCAGTAACAAGCACTGTTAACATTTCATTCATTGATTCAACAAATATTTGAGGGTCTACTTTTGAGTAGAGAAGGGATGTTTTTAAAGAATCACAGTGTGGCCCAGCCTGTGGTTGAGTATCGATCTGTGAACCAGGAGGTCACAGTTGGATTCCTGGTCAGGGCACATGCTTGGGTGTGGGATTGATCCTCAGTAGGAGGCAGCCCATCAACGATTCTCTCTAATCATTGATGTTTCTATCTCTCTCTCCCTCTCCCTTCCTCTCTCTGAAATCAATAAAAAGAACAAAACATATTTTATTTATTTTATTTATTGATAAGGTATCACATATGTAACAAAACATGTTTTAAAAAACAAGTCTGTCTCCTGGGCAAGCACCATGTGGTTATTCCATCTTTGGGTAATTGGGCTTAGCACAGATTGAGTTGAGCCTCCTTCTACAGATTTCATTACCTGAAGGTAATAGCAGTGTGGCTTGATGGGAAAGTCTGGGAGAGGAGTGGAAAGGGAGAGAGGGAAAGAGGGAAGAGGATGGGGATGCCTAGTTCCAGAGCAGTGTAAGACCACACAAACACTGGGCAGCAAGCAGGGAGGTCTGGAAGGCTGATCTGACCATGATGTCCTGAGATTGGATGTTGATACCTCTGGCTTGACATTCCTTCGGAGACCAAATGTGCCCCACCTGGGGAGGCTAAAGGGCTCTAGAAATCATGAGAATTAAAATCCCACCTGGGGCCCAAGGGTCAGTTACCTCTGACCCCTTAACCAAAGTTTGAGAATCTGACTCTTGAGATGCCAACTTTTGGGAGCAAGAAAACTCTGTCTCCAGACCTGGAAGCATTAAAATGCCCGTATGGCTGGAATGGAACTAATCTGACCCAGACCCCTTCCTGGCCTGCATGGGTTGTGTATTGACCACAGGTTTTTCCAGACTTAGCAGGGATGCTTCTTATATAATAATAAAACAATCTTACATTTGCTTAGCACTTTTAAAATACTTTTTTCCATAGATCTTGATACATAACCTAAATTCATAAATATGTATTTATGCAGGGTGGGCAATAATTTAGCTGGAAATTGAATCTAAAATACTCAATTACTGCTTCCCTTGATTTGGGTACCTAAGCAGAGAGTTGGGAAATAAAAGGTGCAGCTGTTGTTGAGAAAGTAAAAAAACAACAACAACCAATTCAAATATCTCCAACCCTAACAACAAATGAAGCTCTTGGTTCAAAGTTAGAAGGTTTTCATCTTATGCAAGTGAATAGCATCATGAGATGTGTTTAGGGAAGAAAGGATGGACTTGAGCAAAAGAGAGACAGAAAAATAGTCACAATGCGTCTATAACCCAGCAGCTCGTCAATGGAGGCGGAAAGGGAGGCAAGCCCTCCGGGCCCCTGTATATGTCACTTTCCTTTCTATGTTTGGTCTCTGAAAATGCACTGGATCCATTAATGAATTTATTCCTGGATTATATCGAGAGGGGGAAAGAGGACAGGAGGGAGGGAGGGGAAAAGCCAAGCTCCAGATGTGAGTCTTGATTTGTGAATGGCCTCTCATCTTAATCCCTCTAAACAGGACATGAGAACAGTCCGCCTGAGGCCTCTGTCAGATCTGGGTCAACTTAAGCGTAATCTCTCCCTCTCCTCTAACCCCCAGCCTTTTCTCCAGCTTCCATCTCTCAGCACAGTAAACACATCTTCTCTCCCCACACCCCACAAACACGTTTGTTTTGTTCATGTGTTTTGCTTTACTTCACCTTTGACGCTTCCATCAAACAGGAAAGGAAGGTCATTTCCAGGGCTTCCTTCCCAAGGTGTTGCATTGAGGGGCAAGTGAGAGGGCAGGGGAGGGAGAGGAAGGACAGCTGCTCCCCTCATTAAAATGTTTTTTACTACAAATCTATATGGAGTGCATCTGGGGGACAGGATTAGGTGAGAGAGGGCTTTACCCTTTTGCTGATTAATAATACTCGATCCAATCATTGCTTGACAACATAGCCTTGCTATATCTTATTTAATAGTAATGCACCTCAGAATCCACACTTTGTAACACTGAGCAGGAAGACCCAGCCTACCATTTTTTAAATAATTGTTTAGCCCTAGCTGGTTTGGTTCAGTGGGTAGAGCGTCTGCTTGCGGACTGAGGGGCCCTGGGTTCGATTCCAGTCAAGGGCACATGCCTGGGTTGCAGGCGAGATCCTCAGTGGGGGCATGCAGGAGGCAGGCAGTCAATGATTCTCTCTCATCAATGATGCTTCTATCTCTCTTTCCCTCTCCCTTCTTCTCTGAAATCAATAAAGATATATGTTTAAAAATTGTTTAAAGGCATTTTGGTGAATTTTATCTATGCTGCCTTCTGTTGTCTCTCCCCGGTCCAGCCTAAGAAGTCCCAAGCCCTCTCCTCTGACTCCCAATACCTCCATGTTTGCTTACAAAGATGCTAACTGAGGAATTATGGGGAAGTGGGGAAGAACAAGTCTCCCCAGTGTGGGGGTGACAGCTTCCCTTGTAGAGGAAATGCTAAGATGGTTTTCTTCACTTTCCTTTTGTGATGGAGAGGAGATTCAGGGTGATGGGGGTGATTTGAAATAGCTGGTTTACCAAAGTGATAGAAAAGGGACTGGGAAAACAGCCAAGTCTGCACTGGGCAGAAATGGCCCATCCTTGTAACCCTGTGGGTCTGGGCTGCCTGTCACTACTTAAGCCAAATAAACAGAGACAGGGTTGAATCTTATATGAGCATTTATTCCAATAATGCCAGCAGCATGGGAGAGCAGCAGGTCATCCATGAAAATCCGCTCTGCACCCCCCATAAATCAGTTTACATGGGGAGGTAGGCAAAAGGAATAAGAATGGGTGTGACAGTTACAGATTACAGGCATTGTGGGCTGGGGTGGGCCTCCATTGTTTGGGCAATAAGGTTGTTAATCTTTCCATGATAATAGTCAGTTCTTGGTTGAGAATGGACCACATTCCAAGGTTGACTCCCAGGTCCCAGGGGTGTGAAACTCTCAGCCTGGTTAGAATGTGCTTTCTTTAATCAGAACAAAACAATCACAGTTAACAGAGAACGATGAATCCTATATAATAAAAGGCTAATATGTAAATCGACAGAATGGTAGAATGACTGGTTGCTATGATGTGCACTGACCACTAGGGGCAGACGCTCAATGTAGGAGCTGCCCCCTGGTGGTCTGTGCAGTCCCACAGGGGGAGCACTGCTCAGCCAGAAGCCAGGCTTACAGGTGGCGAGCACAGGGAGCGGGCCTAAGCTGTCAGTTGGACATTCCCGGAGAGCTCCTGAATGTGAGAGGGCGCAGGCCGGGCTGAGGGACCCCCTGAGTGCATGAATTTTGCGTACCAGGCCTCTAGTATTTCTTATAATTAACAGCTAGTCCCCAATATTCTATTTCTGCCCCTAACACTACCAGCTGAGGCTGTCAGCTAACTGTACTCCTTGAAACTAAAAAGTAAGTTCTTTGTTTAAGGGAGAACCTAGCAGTATACACCCATGGCTGCCACATGTGACATCTGGAGGCAATTTTGCAGGGAATCTACGAAGGCAATAAATGTATGGAAAGCAGATTTAAGAAATTACCACATTAAAGGAAGCCTGGCCTATGTGCTTTTCCAGGACTGTTTATGTTGTGCTGATTCTTCGGGAAATAGTCTCCCCCTGGAAGACAAGGTCCAGAGAACATTTTTCCTTTGGGAGCCCAGGAAGAGCCCTGTGAACCAATGTGGTGTCCCTGTATTTACAAGATGCATGAGTCAGTAAACAAGAAGCGAGGCCAGGGGTCTGAGAGCACCCTTTGCCAGCTCAGTAAGCCCCAGGCTCCCCAAGGGCAGACCTGATCCTGACTGGCAACCTCAGAGCCAGAGAAAATAAAAACCCAGAGCAGACGGAGCAGGAATGGCAGAGGTCTGGGGAGGGGAGTGCAAGGCCCTTCGGTCAACCAGTGATGCCTCCACATACTGATTTTCACTTCCATGCCCCTTCCTCACTCATGCACATCTGCAAGGACAGCCAATCACATGCACAAGTCACACACAATGAAAACATTTCCACCTGCTGAAATCACGTCCACTCTCACACTTCAAAAAGCCACATGCACATACACTTCTCCAACCCAGACACGGGCCTGGTATGTGCACCCCCTGCTATTTCAACTAACACTTGTGCACCTGGTACCAAGTTTCCAAAACATCCCGTCTGTGCAGATGGCAGATAAGAGACTGTAACATCCACACACATAAACCCCAAACAACATATAGGAACAAAACTAATCAGACATTAAAAAACACAGTGACTTTACGGTAACTTAAAACCAACAAACATCTGGAACTGTCAGAATTGCCTTGAAAGATATCTCCCTTGGCTATAGATGCCCACTGAAACCCTGCAGGAGCTGGGGCAGGGGCAGATAGCCCAGTGCAGTAACCCAGAAGGACTTAGCTGTTATCTTAGCCATCCCTTGCCTCCTGCAGGAGGGAACTTAAGCCCTCAGGCATCCCATGTTGGGGGGAGAGAGTGCTTGCATCTGGAAAGGGGATTACACATTTCTATAGAGGAGTGGAGTGGAGGGAGCAAGAGACTCATCGATGTTTGCTTAAGTTTGAATCCCAGCATTGCCTCTTTCTACCTGTATGACCTTGGCAAGCTATTCAGTCTCACTGTGTTTCAGTTTCCTCATCTATAAAATAAGGATAAGATTAGTTCTTACAAAACAGGTTGCTGAGCCTGGTGCATCATAAGAGCAAAGTATATGCTGGTTATTATTCTACTGCTGGGAGTTCCTCAGCCCTGGGGGCTTCCACAACGTCTCTGGTTCTCTCAGGTACACTGTCCCTACACGGACCTCCACGCAGTGGCTAGCTCCCTTCACCAGGCAGCAACAGCTCTCACCAGGATTTCTTTATCCCTCCTCCCCTTTCCTGTTAAGGTGTTTTTAAAAATGTTATTTATTGATTTGAGGGGGGGGGGCATCGATTTGCTGTTCCACGTATCTATTCATTCATGGGTTGCTTTTTGTATGTGCCCTGACCAGGGATCAAACTCGCAGCCTTGGCATACTGCACTGCTGACCACTGCTTCCTGGACTGGGAATGAGGGCTTTCCCCGGGTAAGGGCAAGGTTGCAGCCTGTTACCTCTTGGTGGGTTTGTTAGGAGTTGGGAAGAGACATGCTTCTCGATTGGTTTGGAAATCTGTCTACCTATCAATCATCTATCTATCTATCAATCATCTATCATCTATCTATCTCATCTTTCAAGGCCCATAGCTCTGCCACGCCCCTTCCAGTGTGAAATGTTTCCCAGAGAAGAGAGAACCGTTATTCCTCCAAGGCAGAAATGTGAAAAGGACTGTTGCCTCTTCTTTCTTACTCCGACGCAGCCAAAGATTTATCCCTTCAACCCATGACAACTCATTCCCCCTCGAGTCCACTCTGTGTTCAGCGGGCTCCCAGGTGAACTGAAATCCCGAGCTATTCTCATCTGGTTGCCCTGGGAGTTTCAGCGCTCTAGGTACAACCTGTTCCTCCATCCTCCCCGCTCCCTCCCAACCTCCCTCCCTCGCCCTGCTGCGACCTTCTCAGCCCTCCTCCCTCCCCTGCTTAGGGCCGCCGCTGCGCCCTCCGGAGAGACGCTAGCTGTCTGGGTACCCGGGAGGGGAGGCGGAGGAAGAGGAGGGGAGGGGAAGGGAGGAGGCGGGGAAGCGCGCCAAGGGGAGGCCGGGCGCCGCCGCGCAGCCGGGAGGGGCGGCTGAAGGTTGCATCTGCTGGAAGGAGGTTTTTGGCTGCTTGGTAACGGGCTGCCAGAACCCAGAGAAAGGCAGAGAGCTGGGCAGCGGCTTCTTGACGTCAGGACCTAGCGAGGGGATCGCGCCAGCAACCCCAGCCCGCCTCACTGTGAGCCAGCCGACGGCGGGAGAGGAGCCGGATGCCAGGCTCTCGCGGGGTGTGAGTGGGGCGCGGGAGCGGATCCAGGGGCGCAGCATGCCCCGGGCCCCAGGGCCATGGAGATCTCCCTGGTGCCCCTGGAGAACGGCGGGGCCATGACCGTCAGAGGAGGAGGTGAGGACCGGGTGGGCTGTGGCCAAGCCACAGCGGGGGAGCTCCAGTGCCCCTCGACGGCTGCGCTCTGCGATGGACCCAAAGGGCCGGCGCCCAGGGGATGCGGCGCGCCCCGGAGCTCGGAGCCAGGAGGGCGGCCTTGGCCACGGCTGCCCCCGGAGCAGCCACAGCCTGGACAGGTTCCGACGGGGGACGAGGAGGGAGAAGGCGACCCCGCCCAGGGCGCGGCGGAGGATCCGGTGCCGAGCGCGGAGGCCCTTCACCACCAGCGCGTCCTCATCAACATCTCGGGGCTGCGCTTCGAGACGCAGCTGGGCACCCTGGCGCAGTTCCCCAACACCCTCCTGGGGGACCCCGCCAGGCGCCTGCGCTACTTCGACCCCCTGCGCAACGAATACTTCTTCGACCGCAACCGGCCCAGCTTCGACGGCATCCTTTACTACTACCAGTCGGGGGGCCGGCTGCGCAGGCCGGTCAACGTCTCCTTGGACGTGTTCGCCGACGAAATTCGCTTCTACCAGCTGGGGGACGAGGCCATGGAGCGCTTCCGGGAGGACGAGGGCTTCATTAAAGAAGAGGAGAAACCCCTGCCCCGCAACCAGTTCCAGCGCCAGGTGTGGCTTATCTTTGAATATCCAGAGAGCTCGGGGTCCGCGCGGGCCGTCGCCATCGTCTCGGTCTTGGTCATCCTCATCTCTATCATCACCTTCTGCCTGGAGACCTTGCCCGAATTCAGGGATGAGCGGGAGCTGCTCCGCCACCCCCAGGCGCCCCACCCGCCTTCGGGGCCGGAGCGGGGGGCCAATGGCAGCGGGGCCGGGGCGCCCTCCTCTGGTCCCACGGTGGCGCCTCTCCTGCCCAGGACCCTGGCCGACCCCTTCTTCATTGTCGAGACCACGTGCGTCATCTGGTTCACCTTCGAGCTGCTGGTGCGCTTCCTGGCCTGCCCCAGCAAGGCCGACTTCTGTCGGAACATCATGAATGTCATCGACGTGGTGGCCATCTTCCCCTACTTCATCACCTTGGGCACCGAGCTGGCGGAGCCACAGCCGGGGGGCGGCCAGAACGGGCAGCAGGCCATGTCCCTGGCCATCCTCAGAGTGATCCGTCTGGTCCGCGTGTTCCGCATCTTCAAGCTCTCCCGCCACTCCAAGGGGCTGCAGATCCTGGGCAAGACCCTGCAGGCCTCCATGCGGGAGCTGGGCCTGCTCATCTTCTTCCTTTTCATCGGAGTCATCCTCTTCTCCAGCGCAGTCTACTTCGCAGAGGCGGACAACCAGCACACCCACTTCTCCAGCATCCCCGATGCCTTCTGGTGGGCGGTCGTCACCATGACCACGGTGGGCTACGGGGACATGCGGCCAGTCACCGTGGGGGGCAAGATCGTGGGCTCACTGTGCGCCATCGCCGGGGTCCTCACCATCGCCCTGCCGGTGCCCGTCATTGTCTCCAACTTCAACTACTTCTACCACCGGGAGACGGACCACCGGGAGTCGGACCGCCACGAGGAGCTGGCCGCCCTGAAGGAGGAGCAGGGCAGCCAGAGCCAGGGGACAGGGCTGGACGGCAGAGGCCAGCGGAAGGCCAGCTGGAACAAGGGGTCCTTCTGCAAGGGGTCCCTGGAGAATGCGGAGGGGGCCCGAGGGGGCAGCTGCCCTCTAGAGAAGTGTAACCTCAAGGCCAAGAGCAATGTGGACTTGCGGAGGTCCCTGTATGCCCTCTGCCTGGACACCAGCCGGGAGACAGATTTGTAAGGGGGATCTGGTGGGATGGCTGAAGCCTCCCGAGCCTGGGCATCTACATTATACCACAGAGTATTTCAAACCCACCCCATTACCCAAGTCTGCCCCTCTTCCTTTCGCTCCTGCCCTCCCTCCCTCTTTCCCTGGATCCCCCCACTTTTCCTCTTCTTTCCATGACACCAAGGGTCGCCTATTTTTAAAAAGTACCACATTCCATGACGCAAGAGCTGTTAAAATGGTGAGCGCCATGAGATGGATGTATTTGTAGCCAGTTTCCTATACCCAGCAGAGGAATAACTCAAACAAAAATGACTTTAAATAGCCCAGATCCCAAGGGATTTTATAACCTTTCCCCTCACCCCCATCCATGTGTTCCACATTTGCTTTACATATGATTGTATTTGTGTATAGGGGGAAATATTTTTATGGCTGGTGAGTGGGTTTTTGTACTGTAGTTCAGATGAAGATATTTTGGATATATTTTTCTGGACATATGTTGTCTTTATGGAAGGGAGAGTTACTGTGATGTTTTTCTGTGAAATGTATAGTCAGAGACCCTGGGTACAGGGTCTGGTTCCTGTGTCTGTAAGCCTCTCTCTTTTCTGGGATGTAGTATCGGTGCTGTGCATCTAGGGCAGGGAATGTTCTGGAAGAAAGGCAAGTCTGACTTTTTTTGTGCGCCTTAAACAATTCTTATAACTTCCTTCGAAAAGCATGTTAATGATGTTGGAGGAAGACTTCTGACAAGTCATTCTCTTTGTTTTTACCCCAGGAAATAAAATGTTACTTCGTTGAGGCAAGTGTTAGTTTTCTACAGCTGATGCTTTTTTTTTTTTTTAATAATTAAAAAAAGCCTGTCACTTACTGTTTCTGGTTTTGGAGTCAGAGCAAATGCCACCTTGACTGGGGAAGAAAACTGGGAACCCTAATGATTTGATCATCAACATATTTTGGCTGGGTCCCCTCTGTGACTCATAGAGGAGTAAATTCTGTTTGTCTCGGGCCTTTGATGGCAGGGACCCCCTGTAACATGTTGGTATGAGACCCAGCCATCAGCATGGAGTGGGATGGAGCTAAAGGCAGAGGGTGACCAGGACCTCCCTCCGCACCTCCCCCCACACCTGCTGTGGTCTCCCGCTGCTGGATTCTGAACTCTCCTTTGTCTGCAGGTTTTAAGCCATCCTTACCATGGCTCTCAGCAGCCCTGGGAAACAGGCCCGATTCTCAGACATGAAGCCCGTTCACAAACGAGGCCCTGGAGTGAAGGTCACAAAGGGAGGGAGGGAGAGAGGGAGGGAGGACAGGAGCAGCACCTGCTATACTCTCCCTGCCAACCGTGATGGACAGAGGAGAATGCACTGCCCTTTGATGGACGGAGGCAGCCAGAGGCCAAGTGGGAGGATTTGCTTGTCCTCAGTAAAGGCTGGTTTCTCCCATGTCTGGAGTATTCCCTAAACCCAGAACGAATCTCTTTGTTTCCTTTTCACTGGATGCTTGTGGAAAAACATCACAGCAGGTATAACACTGGCTAAAATTTCTCTCTGGGATTAGCTATTCCCGTGGGGGCTCTGAATTCCTGCTGTTGCTTTTTCTGCTGAGTTATCCAAAGCCTGGTTGTTTCACATGGTCACCAGGGAGGCTGGTGGTCCACAGTCACACCTGCCCCACGACAACAGTGAGCCTATGGCTAGTTGTGAGGGTGCATCCAGGTCTCCGTGGGGCGAGGGAGGATCCGCTAAATTGATGTCTGGGAACTGTGGGTTTAAGTAAGATGCCGACACAATAATAAAGCCAGTGCCTGTGACTGAGCAGCCAATCCGAGGAGGAAACAGGACTGCAGGCAGGGCTCTGTTGTTTTTCACCACATGCTGGGGCAAAGGAAGAAAAACAGAGACGCTTTACTTATTTATAATTTACAATCTGCCTAAAAGCAGGGCATCTTGCCAAAGCTCAACTCCACAGCGTCTCACCTCCAAGCTCTCTATGGCTTTAAAGCTAACATGTGGAGTTTAGCACATACCTCATGATTGGGACCGGGCCACCCAGTCCCAGGCTCAACCCTCCCTTTGAGGCAACAGAGAAGTTACCACCGTGGATCTGAAGTACAGTTCCTTTAGGCTTAAGCAACAAAGACAGTGGTGCCAGGACTTAGATGTGTCAAGGTGCCTGACAGTCTGCATTTTTTTGTTTTGTTTTGTTAATCCTCACCTGAGGATATTTTTCCATTGATTTTTATTTTTATTATTATTTAAAAAATATATTTTATTAATTTTTTACAGAGAGGAAGGGAGAGGGATAGAGAGTTAGAAACATCGATGAGAGAGAAACATCGACCAACTGCCTCCTGCACACCCCCCACTGGGGATGTGCCTGCAACCAAGTTACATGCCCTTGACTGGAATAGAACCTGGGACCCTTCAGTCCAAAGGCCGACGCTCTATCCACTGAGCCAAACCAGTTAGGGCTCCATTGATTTTTAGAGAGAGTGGAAAAGAGAGGGAGAAACAGAGAGATAAATATCAATGTGAGGGAGACACATCAATGGGTTGCCTCCCGCAGCAGCATGACCTGGGCCCGGGATTGAGCCTGCAACTGAGGTCACTGCCCTTGACTGGAATTGAACCCGGAACCCTTCAGTCCGTGGGCCGACGTCCTATTCACTGAGCCAAACCGGCTAGGGCCAGCCTGCATCTTTAAGTGCCCAGTAAGTGGGTGCAAGCTAAATTCCTCAGGGTGCAGTGGAGGAAAGGAGAGAGTGAATTCCTATTTTGTGTGACAGGAGAGGATACTGCAGAACAGGTTTACCAAGGGAATCATGGGGGTTCCAGGGGGCCTCCCAAAGTAGGGATGATAGGCTGCTGCCTGTCATCTCCGTGGCCAGCGGTGTGGAATCTGTCCTGGGGCGCTGGGAGGGGCACCCACTGGGCAGTGCAAGCATTTCGGTCTCCCTGTCTTCTCAATGTGCCTGTTGCTATGGTTATGAGAAAGGCTCCACTTAACTCGCATGCTGGTTCACCTGTTCACGTGCTTAGCAGGAAAGGAACCTGAATGTCAAGGCTCTTACTCAGGCTGCCTGAGGTAAGAGGCCCCTCCTGTCCCCTCCCAACCTCCCCTTCTCTGCTGTATTGATTTTCCACCGCCTTTACCTTCCTGAGGAGATTAGATCAAGTGGCCTCAGCCAAGCTTTTTATCCAGATGTTGCTTCTTGGCCCCCACAGCAGGAAACCACCCCATCTCCCAGCTTCGGCAGCCACAGTGAACAGCGTCTCCACTGCATCGGCCCCCCTTCCACTACCTGCTTTTTGCCTCTGTGATCGCTGAACCCTAAGCAATGACAGACTCAGGAAAAAAAAAATTTTTTCACATGCTTTTTTTAATAAAAAAAATTATTATTGATTTCAGAGAGGAAGGGAGAGGGAGAAAGAGATAGAAACATCAATGATGAGAGGGAATCATTGATCGGCTGCCTCCAGCAGGCTCCACACTAGGGATCGAGCTCTCAACCTGGGCATTTGCCCTGACCTGGAATCGAACCGTGACCTCCTGGTTCGTAGGTCAACACTCAACTACAGCCATGTTGGCTGGGCTTTTTCACATGCTTTAAAAGCCCCAGCTCCTTGATTCACCCTGCCAGGGACACTCCCTGGAGGGGAAAATGAAACAGTGCCAGTCCTTGAGGAACCTTTCCGTAGAGTTGGGCTTTGAGTTGTTCTAGTGTTGAAGTCATGAGCACTTCTAGGCTTGGGGTGCATGGAGCAAAGTATTTCTCTTGGTGCAGGGACACCTTGCTCCAGGTCCCCTCCAGAAATGGCAGACTGTGCACGTGGAGGGGGACCCAGGGTGGTCATCATGTGCTATGCTCTGATTTGGACCTCAATAGCTCCCATCTTCTTAGCAGCCACCTGGGCCCGGCCCTCCTTGGTGTGCTGGGGATACTGGAACAACAGTTAGAATGTAGTTTCTACCTTTCATATGCTTCCCAGTCCCAGTGGGGAAGCAATCAGGGCAAAACACAAGCAAATCATGCAAGACAGTGACATTGAGTGCCTTGCAAGGGGCTCAGAAATGAAGTGTTACAGGTCAGGAGTGGGAAAGAGAGGGGGAATGGAATAGGAAAGGGAAGCTTCTAGAGACCTTGAAGGGGGGTTAGGAAGAAGGGGAGCATTTAGGAAGAGGGAAGTGGGAATAGTGGGTAGAGGAGAATGGCTGCCTTGTCCCCATCACTGTCATTCGGCGATGGAGTCCAGAGTTGAAGGCTGGTGCTGCTTCTGAGACCACAGTAGGAGTTCCGGTTTTACCAAAGGCAGGGGACGCAGAACTTGTGTAGGGAAGGGGTTGGCAAAACCCCAAACAGCCAGGTAGTAAACATTACACTTCTCTGCCCCTCTTTGCCTGGCTCTTCTCTGGCTGTAGAGATTGGCCCTGGGCTGGCATGGCCTCTGTGTGTGCATGGTGTGCATATGGTATGCACATGTGTAGAAGTGTGCATGATGGAGGAGGTGTGGCCCAGCCTGGAGTGAGTCACCTGCAGACCACAGACCTGCAGACAGAGCAAGATGCTTATTACATTCCCTTAACTGACATTTATTTTCTTTATTTTTTTAAAAAAATATATTTTTTTATTGATTTCAGAGATGAAGGGAGAGGGAGAGGTAGGAACATCAATGATGAGAAAGAATCATTGATCGGCTGCCTCCTGCACGCCCCCTACTGGGGATCAAGCCCACAACCTGGGCATGTGCCTTGATCAGGAATTGAACCATGACCTCCTAGTTCATAGGTCATTTATTTTCAGTGTCAAACTTTGCACAATGCAATATTTCAGCTAGAAGGAACCTTATAAACAATCTGGTCTGTCCCACTTCTTTTACAGAGAAGCAAACGGAGTCCAGGAGAAGAGAGGTGGTATATCCAAGGTCACACCCCCGTTAAAGTAATCCAGGACTGGGTTTGCTTCCCCTGACTCCCAGCCTGGATTTCCTTCTGTGTTGCCTTTTGCTCCTTCTGCATGAAAGTCTCCCAGTTCTCATTAAGCTGCCCTCTACCCCGCCTCCGGAGGCACAACCCTGCCACATCAGTTTATCCGAATCCAGAATCCAGTCTGCCTGGGAAGGCTGCCTCCTGGCTCTCCATTATGCTTACGAAGCCCTGATCTATCTCCTCCAATTTGATTTTACTCATTTCAACCGGTATTTATTGCAAATGTGAAGCCTGCGTAGGCAAAGGGGATACAGCACTGTGATGAATAGGTTTTATATACCAGTGGTTCTCAACCTTGGCTGCACATTAGAATCACCTGGGAATCTTTTTAAAATCCCGATTTCTGGGGCTCATCCTCCGGAAATTCTGTTTCTTTGTTATGGGTTGGGGCCACAACATTAGTAACAAAGAAACAGAATTTCCGGAGGACGAGGCCCGGAAATCAGGATTTTAAAAAGATTCCCAGGTGATTCTAATGTGCAGCCAAGGTTGAGAACCACTGCTATATACGAACATCTCACTATCTAGAGGGGAAACTGAAACACTTATAATCCAGTGTCCTAGTGCTATCACTAATTCATCACCCATTCACTCATTAATTCATTCCTCCATTCATTTGACAAATATTTGACAGGCAGGCATTGTGCTAAGACACTGGGATCTTTACCGATTGGTTTTCCAGTCCATTGGGGGAGAATCAGTCATCACGTAAGCAAATCATTTTTAAATGGAGGAAGGGCCATGGCGGAAGCGAGCAGCACTGTAATCAGAGGAGAGATGTACAACTTTGGAGAGATGTACAACTTTAGAGGGTCACCTGGTCGGAGAAGAACAACGTGAGTGAAGCATGCGAAGGCATGAAATAAGGTGAGGTGTGGGGGACAGGGCTGTGAGGACTGGGGGAATTGGGAGGAGACTATGTTTTCCTGCAGAAGCAGAGGGGTGGAGACCTCAGGCAGGAGTGGGGGTGAAGAAAGACGCAAGGCCTCCTGGAGAGCTCCAGGCAGGATTTTCAATCCCAGCACCACCCAGAAAACACGCAGCAGGACCACCTCACCAAAGGAAACAGCACGGATTTCTGCTGGCTTTTTGTTTGCTTTTTATTTGTGGGGAGCAGGACACAGGTGCCCATGCGTGCTCCTGGCTTTCCTCCCCAGCTGATAAACCTTTCTATGACTTCGATCATTGGTACTTTTTAAATGGGTGCCACTTGGGGGAAAACCAAGATGGCGGCATAGGTAAACACCGGAGATTGCTGTCTCCCACAACCACTTCAAAAATATAACTAAAAGATATAACGGACATCATCCAGAACCACAGGAAGGCTGGCTGAGTGGAATTATTCGCAGACGAGATGATATTATACATACAAAACCCTAAAGACTCCATCAAAAAACTACTAGACTTAATACATGAATTTGGCAATGTAGCAGGATACAAAATTAACCCCAAGAAATCTATGGCAGTTCTATACACCAATAGTGAACTTTCAGAAAGAGAGACTAAAAAAACAATCCCATTTACCATCACACCAAGAAAATTAAGCTACCTAGGAATAAACTTAACTAAAGAGGTAAAAGACCTCTACTCAGAAAACTACAGGACGTTAAATGGGTGCCACCTGGGAAACTGGGCAAGTGGTCCCAGTTTTGCTTAAGTGGCCAAGGCATCCAATTTCAAGGGACTTTTTCTCACAAAATATCCAGTTGAAGCATCAGGTAGTGATTTGTGCTTCTGTTGTACTCACTCTATGGTGTACATGTTATTATATTACTAGGGGCCCAATGCATGAATTTGTGCACTTTGAAAGGAACTATGGGCTGTGAGGCTGTGGTGGGCACAGGGGCGGGTCTTGGCCCATCCTCCGTGCCCCTGCCTGGCCCCTCCTGCCACAGCCCCCCGGTCCCCTGTCTGCCAGCAGCCCCGCACCCATCGCCGCTGCTCCCATGCACTGACAGCACTGGCCCCGCTCGCACCCACTGACGGCAGAGTGGTACCAGCAGTGGGTGTGAGCAGCAGCTGCTGCCCCGATTGCCCCTAAGGAGCAGGGGGAGGTGGAGAAGTCCTGAGGGTCAATTGGGGCCGGCAGCTACCACTTGCACCTGCTGATGGTGCCAAGAGATTGGGGCCAGCACTGGGCACTGACAGTGGGTGCAAGCAGCTACTCTGGTGTTGGCAGCGGGTGCGAGTGGGGCCGGTGCTGGCAGCAGGTGCAAGTGCCAGCGGGACCGCGGGTGCGTGGGAGCAAAGAATTTTCAGTAACCACCAGAGGCTCACCCCCATGACAGCGACTGGAGCCCTGCCTTGGTCTGGCGCCCCGCTCACCTGCTCCACCATCCTGCCACAGCCAACACCCACCATATTCTGAGCTGTACCACCTGCTGCCAACACCCACCATGTTCCGTGCGTTCCCCCTGGTGGTCAGCGCATGTCATAGCAACCAGTTGTTCGGTTGTTCCGCCTTTTGGTCTATTTGCATATTAGGGATATATATATATATTAGAGACCCGATGCATGAAATTTGTGCAAGGGGCTTAGCCCTCGAAGCAGCAGCGGCTTACTTCAGCCTTGAAGCCCCAACTTCGTCCGGAAGGTCATTCAGCTGTTCGGGCTAATTAGCATATTACGCTTTTATTATTATAGATATAGATTGTTACTTATTGTTCTTCTTTGGTTGTAGTGAAGTTACCTATAAATCCCACGTTATTGTGGCCCAGGTGTGAAATGGAGCCTGGGGTGGGCATAATAACCTTCTCATGGTCTTTCTGCCTTTATTTCCCTGTCTGCCTCCAGTCCACACTACACATGCCTTCTAAATTAATCTCTCCAGAGGACAACCTCTATAATCAGATCTTTCCAGGGCTCCTAAACAGAATAATCCCTGTCCCTTTAGCCTGACTTTTAAAGTCCTCCATAATGTGATACTAAATCTTCCTTTTTAGCCTTTTCTTTCTCTACATTATCTACCCCAAAGACATCTATGCTTGCTAGCTACACTGGACAAGGTCATGGCCCCAGGTGACACCCATCGGTATGCCTGCCCATCAGTCATCCTCTTGGGTGGACTTTAATCTACTGTGATCCTACTCATCCTTCAAAACACACATATCTTCTGCTCAAAGGAGCCATCCTCAGTCTCTCCAGTCCAAAGCCATTTCCCTGCTTCAGGGCTCCTATCATAAACGCATTCTGCTTCAGCTGTGGTCAGTTGTTTACCTATCTCTCTCCCACTCAAGCTCAAATGAATCCTTTCTTTAGAGCAGGAATTCTCTCAGATTCCTGTTCATCTCGGTGCCTAGAATTGGGCCTGGAATATAGCAGGTGCTCAATAATAAGGCTTTCTGGATTGAAATGACTTCTCTTATGACTTCTTGCCTATACCTGTACCTTCCAAGGCACTGGACACAGACACTAGCTTCATCACTGTCTTCATATGAGATGTGTTGATGAGGTACCTGCTATGCGTGAGGAACTGGGTTAAGCCCTTGACAAGCTGTTTTATAATGCAATAAAATACACCACTCTGGGCCTCCCACATTGAATGGTGGGGAACGATCATTGATACAGCCATTCCCTGGCATCTAGGACCCTGTGGAAGAATGGCCTTCATTTGACAGGTGCCATTGCTCTGCCTTCACTCACCATGTGTGTAGTCCAGGTGGATGGTGACATTTGATGTGAGCTGAGACTCCTATAAAGACTCACGGGGTGACAATTCAGGGCAGTGTCTCAGGGAAGAGCCATCAGGTGGGGATGAAGGAGGGAAAGAGGTGGGGACTGGAAAAATTGTCACTCTGTGTGAAAAAATATTGGTGAGGGATAGATAGATTGACATACATCAGATCTGCCAAGAACAACCAGGAATACACCTGGTGATTAAGGAATTCTTATGAATTATTTCTAACCCTCCAGTCCCCTCATTCCCAAATGTTTCAGTTTGGAAGATAGAGTGAATGGTCACCCAAGCAGTGGTGGGCAGGGGTGGAGGTGGTGATGGTCTCTTCATCATTCTCTGCTGTCATTTTCTGGGGGAGCCCAGGGTGGCCAGGTTGGTTGACTGTAACACCAGCAGCAGTGGTGCCTGCAGGGACAAGCATAATCAGGTTACCACATATTTTCTGAGTTCCCAAATGCAAGGTACTGTGCTGGATGCTGGGATTTAGGCACACAGAAGACTTGGGGGCCCCTATGAGGCATTTAGTCCATATCTTCAACCCCAATCCAATATAATATAGTTCCCAGTCCCTGGACCAGAGATTTAGAAGTCTTAAGCACTGAAAAGAATATGATGCTCCTACAAATATAATTCAAAATAAAAACAATACCTACCAAAACATAAATTTAAGAAAGCCCCCAAAAGTTCTAATATTTTCCTTGATGCTTTTACTGACATAGCAAGTGTCAAGTTATTTCAAAAAAATGATCTCACCTCTGTTGAGCTGGTGCCCTCAGCTCAGGTTGTCTCTTCTTATGGGATAATCTGGCTCTGACCCAATCACTCCTAGCTGGCAGGGGTCCCTCCCCATCCTTCCCCAGACCACATCACTGGGCCCCATCCTGGTTACAGGCAGTTCTGTCTGAGTGGCTTTTTGGAATGGACAAATGGATTCCAGATGTTGACAGCTGGTGGTCGCCAGGACAAACCTGAGTCTGAGTGGCATGGAATTTCTTGGAGCCACACAGAGACCATTGTTCTGCATCTTTGAAGGAGCTGTTCTGATGTCGCCTCTACTGAGCCATGGTTTGTTGGGTCTTTTCTGGAAAACGCCTAGAGGGCAAAGCTAAGGAGTAAATCTCTGCTGTAAATTAACGATCACTTCTTTCTGACGCTGGGCCTGGACCACCCTTGTGCTTGTGGGCAACCAAGGGGATTTATAGTGTGGACCCCGAATTTCAGAGCTGGAAGGGACTAACCTGAAACAAAGGAACAATGAGAGAATCACAGTGAAAAGTTTGCTTTAATGAAACATTTCATTAGACTTCTTTTTAAGCAAATATATATGCATAGATCTTCAACCATACAAATAAGTGTTTTAAGGGGTCATCTTGGGGAAAGCCATTCAAGTAACTGGAAAATGTTTTAGGACTTACCTTTGGAAACACATTCAGATTTAGTCCTTGAAGTTAGCAGCTATCCTCTTATCAATTGGCAAATTTGCACTGTTAAGGGGCTAGTAGTCACTCACACTTTGGTGTGAACTACTTAAATTCAATTCAATTTAACTATAATCTGACAGTCTATTAAATGGGAGTTTATGCAGAAGGATAAATGGAGACAGAGCTTGGCAGTGGAATGGTGAATGGCAAAGTGGGTTAAAGAATTGTGGGGAGTGGAGAACTTAGGGCCTGTGGAGAGCAGCTGGGGAGTGTGCTGTCCCCAGGAGGTCAAAGACTGAAGGGCTAGTATATTGGGCCAAGGGTGGGAGAGGCTTGGGAATGCTAAGAGGACCCTTTAGGCCAGTGGTTCTCAACCTTCCTAATGCCGCGACCCTTTAATACAGTTCCTCATGTTGTGGTGACCCCCAACCATAAAATTATTTTTGTTGCTACTTCATAACTGTAATTTTGCTACTGTTATGAATCATAATGTAAATATCTGATATGCAGGATGTATTTTCATTGTTACAAATTGAACATATTTATTTTTTTTTATTTTTATTTTTTAAAAAATATATTTTATTGATTTTTTACAGAGAGGAAGGGAGAGGGATGGAGAGTTAGAAACATCAATGAGAGAGAAACATCAATCAACTGCCTCCTTCACACTCCCCACTGGGGATGTGCCCGCAACCAAGGTACATGCCCTTCACCGGAATCGAACCCGGGACCCTTCAGTCCGCAGGCCGATGCTCTATCCACTGAACCAAACCGGTCAGGGTGAACATATTTAAAGCAGAGTGATTAATCACAAAAACAATATGTAATTATATATGTGTTTTCTGATGGTCTTAGGCGACCCCTGTGAAAGGGTTGTTTGACCCCCAAAGGGGTCATGACCCACAGGTTGGTGACCCACAGGTTGAGAACCACTGCTTTAGGCCAATACATGAGAAGGCATCCAGGCAGTCAAATGTTTTGGTTAAGTGAGTCTTGAAGGCAAGTAGATCTGAGTCTTAATCCTAGTTTTGTCTTTTATTAGTCAGTTGACCAAATACAAACGATAGTTTTCTAAATGATGTTTTATAAAATAGCCTTTCCCCTCTATGTAATAGGAATCAAAAGAAGGCCTTCTTTCAGAGTTGTCATGAGGCAACTCTGAAATAAACTACTTAGATATTTTTTAGGCAGGAAGCCATCGGGGAAGGTCAGTTATGATGATGATGATGATGATGATGATGATGATGATGATGTAAAGTTCCAGGACAGAGCCTACGATGACAAAGCCCTGCCCCTTCAAAGTGGGACTACCATCAAATTTAACTCAACAACAGTTACTGAGCACAGATGTCTCCTGTGCTGTGTGAGAGCTCGGAGATGTAAGCAGATGAAGAGAAGTATGTGCCCACAATCTGACAAGCAGCACAAACTAAGGGCACAAATGACAAAACAGATGTAGGAATCAGGCGTTTGAGATGGCTCTGGAAGGATGGGGGAAACTGACATAGGTCGGGGGACCAGGCAGGGTGATCCATGTGAAGAAATCATTTTAGCAGAGGATGGAGGTGGGGAGGTCTGGGCCTGGGACTGGACTGGCTAGTCCTGCAGAGTGGGAATGAATTGTCCTGTTGCAGTGTATGTGAATCCATGGATGCGTTCCTGACTTCTCACCTTATCTCATCTCTAGCTTCATTTCCAGCACAGGTCTGAGAACTGAGCTCATTACTGATCCTATCAGGCCAGTGGACATTATTGGTCAATATTATAATCCTATATAAAAAAAAGTCTTATATGCTAAGTGTCTGGTTGTCCGTTCAACCAATCAAAGCATAATTTGCTAATGATATGCTAAGGCCGCTCAACCGCTTGCTATGATGTGCACTGGCCACCAGGGGGCAGACACTCTGACCAGTAGGTTAGCTTGCTGCTGGGGTCCGGCCAATGGGGATTGAGAAAGATGGGCTGGACATGTCCTGGAGTCCTCCTGTGGTCCCTCCCCTGCTAGCCAACCTTCCATATCCCTCCCTGGCCCTGATCATGCACCAGTGGGGTCCCTCGGCCTGGCCTGCGCCCTCTCGCAATCAGGGACCCCTCAGGGGATGTCAGAGAGCCAGTTTTGGCCCAATCCCACAGGCCAGGCCGAGGGACCCACTGGTGCACGATTTTGTGCACTGGGCCTCTAGGGAGTTGACAATGATTAAGACTCAACTGTAGATATCTATTTATGAACTGAGGAGCTACGCAGAAGGAGGAAAAAAGCCATAATTTTTGCTATTTGATTTGCCCAACCTCAGAAATTAAACTTCTTCTCTCAGACTGCCTCTTGTCTGAGACAGGCAGCTATTTGGTTGTGTATTCAAAAAGGCATGAACGTTTGAGTGTAGCAGCATTTCAGATGCAATTGAATATATGGATTCTAAGGATCCCAGGCCTGGAGCAGATAGCCTCCACCTCTGTACCCCTCCTAGAAATGAATGAGATCTAAGGTCAAGTGGAAAGATCACATGTGCATTTGTTATGCTGCCTGCACTACAGTGGGAGTGGAGACCAGGAGGTCTGTAAAGAGAGTGCCTGGGTTTGCAGTCTAGCACCAGGTTAGTTTCTGCCTCTTTGTGTTTGTCATGTGGGGATAATAGTACCTTTTTCATGTGGTGGTTTTGAGACTTATATGAAATAGTGCATGGCAAGTCCTTAGTGCATTGCCTGACCCAAAGTGACTACTGTGATCACTGTCATTCAACATCAACTATGAGTCAGATGCTGTGCTTAGTGCTATGAATAACGTGCAGCCCTCAACCAAGAGGCATAGAAGCTTACAGCTGGAGGCAGCTCTAAGTTCATTACCATGTCCTTTGTGTTTCCTCAGGGTTTATGAGCGGGTTCCCTACTAGGAATGATTATTAATAGTCTCTTATCTTGTATCTTAGTACTTTAAAAATATTTTTATTGATTTCAGAGAGGAGGAAAAGGATAGAAATATTAATGATGAGAGAGAATCATTGATTGGCTGCCTCCTGCATGCCCCCTGCTGGGGATCTCGCCTGCAACCTGGGCATGTGCCCTGACCACAGAATCGAACTGTGACCTCCTGGTTCATAGGGCAACACTCAACCACTGAGCCACACTGACCAGGCTTATCTTAGCACTTTTTAAATATATATTCTTCTTTATTGATTCCAGAGAGGAAGGAAGAGGGAGAGAGAGATAGAAACATCAATGATGAGAGAGAATCATTGATCAGCTGCCTTCTTCATGCCCCCTACTGGGGATTGAGCCCTCAACCCGGCATGTGCCCTCACCAGAATTGAACCTGGGACCCTTCAGTCTGCAGGCTCTATCCACTGAGCCAAACTGGCTAGGGCTATCTTAGCACTTTTGACAGACTAGTCATGCCACCTCTTCAGAAATGCTTTCTGTGGCCTCCAGCCCCTCCAACTCCATTTTCCTATTTTTACCTAATTCCTTCATAGCACTTACCATTTTCTGAACATACAATACTTGCTTACGGCTCATTGCCACTTGCTCCTACTGAAATGCTAACTCCATGAGAACCAGGACCTTGCCTGGCTCACACACACTCTGGATCCCAGGCACGCAGCAGTGTTGATAAATACTTGGTGATTGACTGACTGCTGAGTGAAGGCTGTAGGTCTTGGAGCAATGCAGGTCTGACAAAACAGACTTTAAGTTGGTCCATGAAGACAGCGGCTGTGCTTTCTTCTGTTATCTTTCTTGGCCTTCTGTTATCTTGCTCTGGGTACACAGTAGGGCATGATAAATACTTGTCAGTGGATTGTTTGAATCAATAGTCTCAGAGAGGAGGTATACCTGGATTGAGTAAAGGAAATAATGAGATTATGGGTTAGAGGACAAAAAAAAAAGCATAGGAAATTGTTTTTAGTGTAGGGATGTTATTGTGGTGTGGTAATGACAAGTAGATTTATAGTCATTTTTACTGTTTATAGGTTTAAAAATATGGTACATGTGCTTATATAAGAAAGTTGGAGGTTTCACAATTTTCCATGGCTTTGAAATAGAGGTGACTTCCATGGACACTGGCACCCACCCCTTGGCCTACGTGACATTTACAAATCATTTATCAGCACTGAACTCCCAAGAGCCTGCTCTGCCCTCCTCCAAGATGTCGGCTGACACCCCTGACAGGAGAAGCCAGCATGTGTTTTGACAACCAACTGGTTTCCTTAGCAAGCTGCTGGTGTTCCCAGGCAGCTCAGCAGAGGAAGCTGTGGCTTGCAGATCAAGGCTGTAACCCTCAGGGGCTTCTCCTCTCAGAAGCACAGGCTGACTTCATCCTAAGACTGGTGTTTGGATGTGTCTCTGGGCTCTAGGAAGCTGGCTCGTCAGTTGAGTGCAAAGCAGGTCTCATCACTTTTGTTATTTTACTTAAGAAAAGTCAGTGATCTTGGAGCACAAACGCAGGGAACCCAGAGAATATGTTTTATCCCCTTCTAGCTCCCAGAGACTGTTTGAAGGGTGTTACATATATTATCTTATCTAATCCTCAGAACAACCATAAGGAGTATTACTATTACCGCCATTTAGAACTATAACATGAGGTGGATGGTGATAGTTGTCTAAGGTTTCACGAGAAGCCTGTTGCAGAGCCAGGAATTAAAACCAGGCAGTGCAGCGCCAGAGCAGTGCTGAACAGAACCTTCTTGCCATAGCTTAGGCTCATCCTCTCTTGCTGTGTCAGCAATGAAGATTAATTCATCCATCCAACAAATATTTATTGAGTGCCCACTGTTGGCCAGGTGCGGGAAAGCTGCATGGTCTCTGACTTTATGTAGCTTAGCCTAATGGGGGAGAAAGACATAAATCAAATAATCCCGTAAACCTATGTGAAACTGCTTGTGAGAAAAAGCAAAAAGCGCTGAAGGAGATGCCCGTGATGCCATGAAAGTGCAAGATGGGATGGTTTTACCTTGACAGGTAGGCGTGAGGTGGGGGCCTGAAATGACAGGCCCCTAATGACAAGGACCCAGAAGCCGTTCTGTGCCCACAACTGCTAAGGACCCGGTGCCAGACACAACCCAGTTTCAGAAGCCTTGAGGTAGAAAAAGAAGAGAAGAAGCAGAAAAATATGTGATGCAACCCTCTAGGCAGCTTCTCTCCTCTCTCTTACCCGCTGCTTTTTCCTGCCCTGGGGTTGGACCTTGGAGAGGAGCAAAGGAGCTGGGTCTCCTAGAGGTCACCCTGAAAGCTTGTCTTTCTCAGTAGGTGAACTCAGCATCAGGCCCTTCTGTGGAAGAAGAAAGTTCTTAAAAAGAATCAACCACATCCGATCTGCTGGGAGAGAAATGGGTGTCAGGCATACGAAATTCAGGGGAGAGGAGGTGGGGGCTCCATGGGAGCTGGAGTCCTGAGGGCAGATCCTAGAGAGGGGGACATGTCCTTTCCTGTTTGCCTGGCACACCTTCTGTGGTGAAGCGAGGGCAAGCATGGGGACCCCAGATGCCACATCACCTCCAAAGATTGGTATGAGTGTCACCATTTATATTCACAGGAGAACTTCAGAATCTCAGGCACCATGCAGGTGATTTCTGAAGCGGTTGGCCATCCGCTTAGGGAGAGAATGAAGAGGGTTTCTCTCTCTGTCACCTCCAAAGACCCTTGGAGGAGCTTTCTGACCAGGTCTTTGAGTCCTTCTGACCCCACCCAACCTCAGTGACCCAGAAAATGGGGAGATTTCATTCATACAAAGCCAATTAAACAAAGGAGGCTAGCCTGGTCCGCATGGCTCAGTGGTTGAATGTCGATCTATGGACCAGGAGATTCATTTCAGGTCAGGGCACATACCCGGGTTGTGGGCTTGATCCCCAGTGTGGGGCATGCAGGAGGCAGCTGATCAATGATTTTCTCTCATCATTGATGTTTCTATCTCCCTCTCCCTTCCTCTCTGAAATCAATAAAAATGTATTTTTAAAAAAAAGGAGGCTGACAACCTACACCAAAGATTTACCAAAGGAGAAACATGAAGGGAGAAGGAAGAGGAGAGGGAAGTGAGAGGAGAGGAATAGAGGAACAGCCCTCCAACTCTTTGGACAAGAGCTGGGAAGTCACGTGAGGTCATCAACCTAAGTGGTGCTCATTGTCCCCACAAGTCAGAGGTGAGATACGTTGCCAAGTCTAGAGGGTGAGATTGCTTCTAGCACAGCCTGTCAGCCTCTGCAAGATCAGGGCAGCCAAGAGTTCAGGGCTAACCAGATAGCCAGCCACCAGTCTATCAAGTCTGGTGGGTGGTGTTTTCTCCCAGACCCACCAGCCAGAGTGACTTCACTGCTGGGAGTGTGTGGTGGCAGGTTCCTGCCAGCAACACTCTGTTTAGAACAACTAGATTGCGAAGAACTAATGTTGCAGAGGAGATGATTGGTGCAGTGTTTCCTCACTTGAGGGAAACCTGATTAGAATAGATGAAAACAAAAAGAAACTTCTGTTCAGGGTGAAGATGCTGAAGGGCAGGTGGTACAGTTGAATTAGTCCCACACAAGTCAGGAGATACAAGTTCAAGTCCAGCTTTGCCACTTACTAACTGGCGACAGTATGCATCCCTTAAACTATATGGCTCTCATATCCCTTGTTTGGAAAAGGGAGCTGACACTATATGCCTTAGAGGTTGTGAATATTTAATAAATGACATAATACATTTGGAATGCAAGAGCTTTTTAAAACTTTAAAATCCTTTGCAAATAAACAGGATTATTTTAATTACCCTGAAAATTCATGAAGTAAAAACCATAAGCGGAATGAGTTTATTCCCCCAATACTACCATAGATCCAGAGTGGCTGTGTTGCTAGTCACTTTGTATGGAACGTGAATGGCACTTCCAGGTGCATAATTAATGGTGTCCCTTGTGGTGGTAACACAGTGGTGTCTAATCAGGTAGAAGACAGTCATATTTAAATGAAAAGTTTTTAGTACACAAGTCCAGTCTCTATTTCATGAAACTATGAAATCAGCAAAACATTAATATGAAGCACTGTGCCCATAAGAATAGGTTGGATTATGCTACAGTAACAAAAATAGCCTTCACATCCCAAGGGCATAAAACACAAAGGTTTATGTATATCTCATATTACCTATCCTTCATTGGTTACTCTCACTCCCCACTCGTTGGCTGGCACTAGTCACATGACTGCAGCAACTCAAGGAGGGCCCAGAAAGAACAATTCTGCCTAGAAAGTAGAGTCAGAAATATTTGGGAACACTAATCACTTCCCTGATCTCTAACGGAAAACCAAAATTATCAGAGTTTTATCTACCACTATAAATCTGGTCATGGCCAGTGTTTATTTTTTTATTTTTAAAAATTTATTTTATTTTTTTGATGGCCAGTGTTTAGAAATTCCCACCTTCTGAAATGATGTCAAGCTATGATCTAGTCCTTAATTTTAGTAGATGCCCTAATTGGTTATCGAAGCTAGTCTCATTGCTATGAAAACCCAACTTGATTGAATTCTTTTGTATTTATTGACTCAGAGACTGGCAGAGGTGGCCGAGACCTCACAGATGGGGAACAACCCAGAGAGAGGTGAAGGGGATTTCCCCAGACACACTGCTGTCCAGGATCTGGCCAGGGACCAGAATCCAGCTCTCTCGTTCTGGTCTAGTTCACTTGCCTCCACACCATGTTTCCCTAACTCCTTTGCCAGAACCAGATATTCCCATTTTGTGATATCAGTTTTGTTATTTTTACTGATACAACTGGCTCATCTAACAGATTCCACCTGCATTTCTCCTCTTATAAAATGTTGTAATGTCTGCTCAGCATGACCAGTACACCCTGGCGTTTAGTCTAACTCCCTATGCAGTGGCCTGCTTTCTAAGATATTCATAAGTTCACTTGCTAGGACTCTGGTTGACCTACCGAATTTACATGAGAAAGCTATTTATTGCAGTTATTAGGCAATTTTTAAGATCAGCTCTTTATCCTCTAATGATATGTTCTAACACTGTGCTGTGTTACTTGGTTAGCTACTATAATAAGAACAGCCATTTATCCATGAGAGCAGGGACCATTTTTGTTCAGCCCATCACTATATTTCCAGCTCTCAGGCTCTCATAAAAATTTGTGGCATGAATGATTGTTTACTCTGGGCCACCTACTGTGCTGAGTGCTTAATAAGCAATTTATTTTGTCCTCACAGCAACCTCGTAGGGTAGATATTATTAGTCCCATTTCACATTTTTAGCTCCCCAAGTCCGTCAGCTTCTCAGGCTCAGCCTTGTGATGTAAGCATCTTTGTTTGCTTTATGTTACCCCAGAAAAGTTCCACACACATAGGTGGATAACTAATTATTGAAGATGTTAAATTTTGGCATAATCAAATAGAAATGATAGTCCCAGAAGACATTGCTGAGTCAGCTAGGAGTTCAAACCCTGCAGTCACATGGATCTGGCTTTGAATCTCTATTCTGCTACCTACTTCCCAGATATGTGAGCCTAGGCAGGCCCTTTAAGCTCTATTAGTTTCCATTCCCTTATTTGTAGGTGTTAAAAATACCGAATTGATGATGTTGTTGTGAGGATCAATGAGATAACAACCAAAATGCTTTGTCAAGTCCCTGCTATTATGTGGATGGTAGTAGCAGTGACAGTCAGAGGAATTATCATAGCTGAGGCATTGATAGAGGTTTCTAATGAATAAAAACTCGCTGGTGAGGTTTCTAAAGTTCATCCTTAAATGCTTTCTTCAAGCATTCTATGGTTATTTGTTCTTTGACAAATTCTTGTTTGAATAGTGGTTGAGAGGATTGAGTTTTTCAAACCTGTAGTTCTTTATTTACTTCTGATGGGATTCAGGAAACCCTACCCCCAAATATGGCATCTTACATGTTGAATAGTTTAAGCAGGAGGAATTTGAGAAAATGGCAGAAATAGACGTGTCACTCTGACCTCCCCCTCCCTTGCCCTTCTTCCCTGAAACAGGTCTTGAAACCTTTAAGTGAGAGGTGCCCTCCCTATTCCTGGAGGAAGGAAGACATTCTTATCATCAGAGACAGGGAATCGGGGGCTGAGAAATCTGTACAAACAGTTTTTTTGTGGCCACCTTTCTCCCACCCTCTTGTTAAATTAACTTTATCTTCCCTGTTACTTCTTCATAATTCACTCCCCCTAGCCCAAACGTCTTTGCTTTGCCAATTCTTCTCAAACGTATTGTTTTTCTTTTCTTTTTAAAAAAACGTCTTTATTGATTTTAGAGAGAGGAAGAGGAATAGAGAGATAGAAACATGGAAGAGAGAGAAATATCAATTGGCTGCCTCCTGCATGCCCCCACTGGGGATCGAGCCCACAACCCAGACATGTGCCCTGACTGGGAATCAAACGGCGACCTCCTGGTTCATGGGTCGACACTCAACCACTGAGCCACACTGTCTGGGCAAACATATTCTTTCTTTGTCTAAAAGGTATAAAAGCTTCCGGCTTTAGTCACTTCTTGGGGTCTTCATTCTTTTGTGAAGCCTCCTATTGACATGTAAAAATGTAATACAGCCCTAACCAGTTTGGCTCAGTGGATAGAGCGTCAGCCTGGGGACTCAAGGGTCCCAGGTTCAATTTCGGTCAAGGATATGTACCTTGGTTGCGAGCACATCCCCAGTAGGTAGTGTGCAGGAGGCAGCTGATCAGTGTTTCTCTCTCATCGATGTTTCTATCTCTCTATCCCTCTCCCTTCCTCTCTGTAAAAAAATCAATAAAGTATATTTTAAAAAATGTAATACAGCTTATCTGCTTCTCTCCTATTAATCTGTTTTTGTCAGTTTAATTTTCAGACCAGCCAGGGACCTTAAGAGGGTTGAGGAAAAGTTTTCCTTCCCTTCCCTTCCCTTCCCTTCCCTTCCCTTCCCTTCAAGTTTAGTCAATACATCACCCACAGGAGCTGGATTTTAGGTACTCAGAACTCCAAGGATGTGGGTGAGAAAATAGGATGTGGGTGAGAAAACAGGATGTGTGTCTACTGCACTGAAAATCCCACCATAAAACCATGCAAGAGAGGCACTGTGATGGTTGGAAGGGGGGACAGCAAATACCAACAAATCCTCCTTATGACTGTGTATACCTGTATTTGAGTCTCAAGTCAGTCAAATCCCATTTCTTGCCTTAGTCTTCCTTGTCTATAAAATGGGGAGATGTGGCTGTCCCCAACAGCCAGAGATAGTATGAAGATAAAAACATATTCAAAACTTGAGCCGTAACTGGTTTGGCTCAGTGGATAGAGCGTCGGCCTGCGGACTGAAAGGTCCCAGGTTCGATTCCGGTCAAGGGCATGTACCTTGGTTGCAGGCACATCCCCAGTAGGAGGTGTGCAGGAGGCAGCTGATCGATGTTTCTCTCTCATCCATGTTTCTAACTCTCTATCTCTCTCCCTTCCTCTCTGTAAAAAAATCAATAAAATATATTTAAAAAACAAAACAAAAAAAAACATATTCAAAACTTGAAATCTCTGAGGTCTTTCAAAGAAAACATATTATGGAATTTCAATGTATCCTAATTGCTGTTGTGGAAATCATATGACTTTAACTTTAGAGGAAAAAGTCTGGCCTAAGTCCCATCTTTGTCACTTGGGCAGATTGTTAAATCTTTGAGTTCCCGTTTGCTGACCCCAAGGTGAGGTTGAAGGGAGCCTCTTATTTCCCACTGTCCCTATCCAGGGGAGATGTGGGGAGGACCAAATGAAGGCATCTCTGTAAAATCTTTATAAATTCTCAAGTGTTTTCCTAATTGTAGTTATTGCTTTTGTAATTCTCACCTGGACTCTGTGTTTGGAGAGTGAGCTCTGAAAGACTCGCAGTGACGGTGACTGGTGACCAGGAAGGTGTGGAGTGACAGTTCCCAAGAAGGGGCTATTTTGGAGGTGCCCTCTAGCTGAAGGTGGCAGGTGTAAGAGACCAGGCAAGCTTTATCTCCGGAGTGCTGCCCTGCAGTGTGATTTTGTGGCCACCTTTCTCCCACCCTCTGGTGCCTTGTCAGGAGCACAGGAGTGCAGTGGTGGAGGTGGGCCTTGTGGGGAGGGAGGCCGCCTCCTTCCTGCAGGTGTTGGAGGGCTCAGGGCACCAGGTCAAGGGATGAATGTGAAACCCAGATACAGAGCTATGGAGGAGAGATCTGATCCTCTCAGTTCAAACTTTCAGAGCCACTGGGAACAAAGGATTTGTATTTCATAGTGTACTTACAAAATGCAGCATTATTCTCTTATAGGGAGTTACTAATAGATAGCAATGATGTTACTGTTGGACAAATGACCCCTTTTAAATCTATCAGACAGATAAACACATTTAAAAATTTCATGCCTTTCTTTTTTCTTTTATTTTACTTCCCTTTTTTTCCCCTTCTGTTTCATCAAACATTATAGAGCTCCTGCTACGTCCCCAAATGTAGGTGCTAAGGATACAAAAGTATAATACCTTCTCCACCTAATGTGGCAAAACTAATTGTAATGTTGGCAAGAAAGTGATGAACACTTGTTGAATATTCTTATTTATCAGACACATTTTCACATGTATTTATTTAATTTAAACCTGTAAACAACTTCCATGTGGTTGTTAAGGATAATAATATTAACAACAATACACATATATTATTTCATTAAATCCTCAGAATAATCCCACAAGCTGACCGCTATTATTACCTACACATTGTGCATCAGGAGGCTGAAGCTGAGAGACGTAAGAACTTGCAGCGGGTGGCTGAGCCCACTGTGCAACTCTGCCTCCTCTGAGACTTACCCCGGGACCTCAGGCTCTAAATGGTGGAGCTGCTTTCCTACCGAAACCCAAGGCTCATGGGTCTCAAGGCTCTTTGACCTTGAGCAGAGACCACCTCTCAGATGCTGAGCCCAAGCGTGAGGACTCAGGTAAGTAGGCTGGAGACAGGAGTTGGGGGTAGGGTGGGTAGGGCCATGGTGAGCCAGGGGAGGGAGATTGGCATCCAGTTTAGCATGGGGAGTAAAAAAGAGTTAAAGGTGTTATGGGTTCACTCAGCGAGATAGACCACGGACTCAGAATTTAAATATAAGAGCCTTTATTAAGCTGGCCAGCTGACTACAGTTACAGCACCCTGCCGAAGCAGAGGCTGAACTGCAGTGCCGACTGCAAGAGTTACATATTATTAAATTTTGTGGAGGCCCAGAGAAAAATGTGTCTTTCAAATTCTGGGCCCCCCAATATGGAGGAAACTCTCTTTATTTATACTTTTCCCAGTCCTTTGTCTCCCAAATTTGGAATGAGACTTCTGGGCCTTCTGAGAAAGAAGGCCTGCGTGCTGGGAAGGGGCCATGAGATCATATCTCAAGGCCTGGCCTGATGTCAGTACCTTCCTAGCTATGTGTTTTAGGAACAGACAGCACAGCATGACCCGTCTGGCCAAAGCGCCAGATATGCAGCCCAGCACAAAGGGAAGAACTGTGGCTAGAAGCAGGGAGAGGTTGACTGACTGCATTTATCCTGGAATGGGCAAGAGGCAGATTCTTCATCCTCATTCTGGCTGTGAATTGGAAAATTGAGGACAGAAAGGGCAAAGGGCTCTGAGGGCTCCTTCTTTCCAACTGTGGTCTAGCAACAGGAAACCTGGCGTGAAGGCAGACGACTAGGCACCAGTCCCGTCAGCAAGTCAGATTTCTGCAGGCTCTTTTTGCTCTTTCTTTTTAAAAAAAATATGTTTTTATTAATATCGTTAGAGAGAGAGAGGAAGGGAGAAGTAGAAACATTGATGAGAGAGAAATGGCAACATCATTGGCTGCCTCCTGCAGGCTCCCTACTGGGGATCAAGCCTGAAACCTGGGCATGTGCCCTGACCGAGAATCAAACTAGCAACCTCTTGGTTCCTGGGTCAATGCTCAACCACTGAGCCACACGGGCTGGGCTCTTTTTCCTCCTTTCTCAATAGGGGCTTATCCTAGATCCCCCATGGAGTTCTTGTGAACAGTAAATGAGGTAATACATAACTAAATGAAATGACTAAGAACTGGATGGATAAACAGTGTAATCATGATGTTTATTTTAGCGATGAACCAAACATGCCATGTGCCTGCAGGGCATAATGATGGTTTATTTTCTGTCACCTTGATGGGGCTAAGGCAGTGGTTCTCAACCTTCCTAATGCCGCAACCCTTTAATACAGTTCCTCATGTTGTGGTGACCCCCAATTTCATTGTTACAAATTGAACATAATTAAAGCATAGTGATTAATCACAAAAACAATATGTAATTATATATGTGTTTTCCAATGGTCTTAGGCGACTCCTGTGAAAGGGTCCTTCGACCCCCAAAGGGGTTGGGACCCACAGGTTGAGAACCGCTGGGCTAAGGCATGCCAAGAGAACTGGGTGTGTGAGGGTGGCTCTGGGAGAGATTAGCATTTGAATCAGTAGACTGAGTAAAGAAGATCACCTTCACCCATTGGGCTGGGCATCCGCCCATCCACGGAGGCTCTGAATAGAACAAAAGAATGCAGGAGGGGAGAATTTGCTCTCTCTGCTTGAACTGAGACATCCACCCTCTTCTACCCTTGAACATTGTTGCTCTTGGCTCTAAGGCTTTTGGAATAAGACTGGGACCTACACCATCAACCCCCGATTCTCAGGCCTTGGGCCTTGGACGGGACCACCATGGGCTTTCCTGGGTTTGAAGCTTGCAGATGGCAGAGTGTGGGACTTTTTAGCCTCCATAACTGTGTGAGCAATGACTATAGTAAATCTCCATATATATGTATATATGTGTATGTGTATGTGTATATGTATATGTATATGTATATGTATATGTATATGTATATGTATATGTAATCTGTTTCTCTGGAGAATCCTGACTAAAGCAGGTACCACTCCTTTTTTACAGGGCATTCCCTGGTGACCTGTCTTCCTACTTTCTATCCACATGGGCTTTGGGGTCAGAATGTCTTACATTTAAAAATAATTCTCCCTCCTTCTAACGAGGCTCCCACTTTAGCTAACAGAATCTCAGTCCCTTTAATTGTAAGTGAGAATGATAATACCGGCCTAATATGCTTGTTAAGAGCTCACATTAAATGTACCAAAAGCAGCTATTGCAGCGCCGGACACAGTTACTGCTCCATAGACAGGGACCATGTTCCATGTAGGGGCTTTGGCCTTGATTCTCCCTCTCCCTCCTGGAAATAAAGATGGTCACAGGACAAGGACATACTGTAGAGCTGGACAAGGGCTTAGAAATCTTCAAGCCCAAGCCTCTCCTTTTACAATTGAAGACCAGAGAGGTAAAAAGGGGGTAGTTCTGGACCGGAACCAGCTCCTCCCTCCCTCCTCCATGGGGAGATGAGCTCTCAGGCATGTTTGCTCATCTCTGCATCGCCTCTGCCTGCTCCTGGCCCCTCAGCAGCCTCCCAGCCAGCCTGCCCTCAGTCTCTCTGAGCTGCTCACTGGAGCAGAGGGAGAAAGTGCTGGAGAAGGTCGTGCATGTTGGCCCAAGGAAGCTTCAGAAGAGGGTTTTTGGGAGGTTCTGGCAGCAGCTACCTACTTATGAAAGGAAACAATGGGGAGCAGTCATCATGCCTTTACTGCTGGAGGGGCCGGATCCGCTGTGATCAGCTTCCCAGAGCACAAACTTGCAGGAATTGAGCCTGAAGAAAAGGGACTAGGGTGCCCTTGGGCTCTGCTTAGCACGGATTATCATCCAAATAAAAGCCTATGGAGGGTGGGTAGAGAAACACAAGCGCACAGGAGCCCTTGTTATGAAGGAAAGGACGGGGTGGTGGGTGCTGAGAGCCCCAAACCACTCCCACTGCAGGTTCTACTCCAAATGTCACCTGTGGGAGTCTGTATGGCATTTCAGTTTATACACTGCTTTCATGTTATCTTATTTAACTCTCTGTAATAGTACTAAGGTAGATTATTTTTCTTTCAAAAAATATTTATTTTATTGAATTCTTACAATGTGACTGGAGATACGTATTGGCATCAAGACACTTTTGCTGGTCAAGTATATTTTGAATTATTAATCACATTTTAGTAAGTGTTTAATGCACAGTGTCAGAACTCAGATTTAGGATTCGAACTCCTTGCATCATACCACACAGCTGGGTATCCTCTAGGGTCAGCCCACTTTTATATCCCCTGCTCTGTCCCTCTTCTGTGGACCTGGAAATGATGCAGGAGATGAATGCATAAGAGCTTTGCATTTTAGTGTTTGGCTCACAGGTTCACCCCCAGCCAGAATCCTCTGCTTCATCTTGCAATCTCATCTTTAAAAATGGAATAAAAGGTATCTCTAGTTTTTCCTTTGCTTCTAAGAATTGGGTGCAGCCTTATCTTTACATTCAGATTCCTAATTCAAGAAATGTACTTATTGCCCGGGTGGGTGGCTCAGTGGTTGAGGGTTGATCCATGAACCAAGTGGTTGCTAGTTTGATTCCCGGTCAGGGCACATGCCCAGGCTGCAGGCTCAGGGTGTGCAGGAGGCAGCTAATTGATGTTTCTTTCTCATCAATGTTTCTATCTCTCTATCCCTCTCCATTCCCCTCTCTCTAAAGTCAATAAAAACAGTTTTAAAAAACTTAAAAAAAGAAAAGAAATGTACTTATTATAACTAGAAGGATCTAAGCTGGACATCAGTTGGCAGCCCTCCATTGAGTATCTTCTCACTGCTGAGCAATGTGGAGAGGATATCCTGTATAATAAAAGGGTAATATGCAAATCGACTGAACAGCAGAATGACCGGTTGCTATGATGCACACTGACCACCAGGGGGTAGACACTCAATGTAGGAACTGTCCTCTGGTGGTCAGTGCGCTCCCACAGGAGGAGTGTCACTCAGCCAGAAGCCAGGGCTCACTGCTGGAGAGCACAGCAGCAGTGGTGGGAGCCTCCTCCTGCCTCTGAAGCAGCGTTTAAGGATGTCTGAACTAAGGGATTTTTGCCTGACGGCTTAGGCCCGCTCCCTACAGGGCCTAAGCCGTCAGTCAGACATCTCCCAAGGGCTCCTGGACTGCGAGAGGGTGCAGGCTGGGCTGAGGGATCCCCCCCCCGCCCCAGTAGGAATATAAAATAACATAGAGGATATGTCAGAATTAGGGAAACCAAACTGGAGGATGCCAAAATTGGAGGTTGTGAGACTGTAGGCAGTGAGCTGGGTCTTAAAGAATGGGCATCCTTGGGCTGGTGCCCAGGGAAGAGAGAGCATTAGGCATAGGCACAGTGGGGAAGATACAGAGGTGGGATATATTATGGTTCTAAGGAAAGTCCTGAGGACATGAGTGCCCAGATTTCAGAGCACAGACCTGCTGCAGTAGCAGGGATTCTCGCACCCTAAGGAGGTGAGGGCCATGGTGACAGGAAGTTCTGGCGGGTCTGGAAGACTCTGGGGTCTCTAGGGCTGACCTTCAGCCATTTTGGGATGCTCCTCCTTCCTTGGCATAGGGCCTGGAAAAGGGGGAACATTGCAAAGTTCCCAGCAGATGGCAGTGTTTCCTAGTGTGACAGCCCCAGGGGAGCATCAAGGAGGGATTTGCCTGCAAAACACCCTATTATGACATAGTCCTAGGCAGCTGTCCCAGAACCAAGGCTCAGGTTTCTGGTTCATCCCATGACCTCTTCCCAACCCCCTCATAAAATACTTCCAGGGATTTCATTCTGGGAATGGGGAACATGAGGTTGTAGAGGGACCCTCTCCAATCTGAGAAGAGGCATCAGCATGCTCTCCTCCTCTTGCCCTCCTCCCCACTAGAAAATCTAAATGGTGCAGGCATGCTTACTTTTCCCATGAGCCACACTTACCTGGGGAGCCGAGCAGCTGGACCCCTTCTGAGTTCAGCTTTGCCTCATCCCAATGCGAGTCCATGCCCACCTCTGAACCTGCTTTTTCAGCTCCCCTCCTGGGAGCTCATGCACTTGGATCCCTTGAAGATAGGAACAGTTGGAGCCACAGATGGCCCAAGGAACTCACTTAGCGGCTCACTGTGCTACAAACTTGAGCACGGAGCAGAAGAAGGTGCTGAAGGGAGAAGATGAACAGGAGAACCTGGGTTCTCTTGGTGCTTTAATTCTACAGCCTGCAAGATCCTGGGGGCTTTGGATCAGTTTCACAACATCAAAGCAGCCCAAATGCAAATGCTGCAATTTTTCCATTTCCCAAAGCCAAGAAAGTGGCTAACTTCAGAGTACAAATGAAGTTATTTTCCAGTTTAGAAAAATGTTTTTCAGGTAGCAACAAATACCATTTAAACAAAAGACTTAATTTAGTCAAAAATCCCGAATAGGACACATTATTCAGAAAGTGCATGCTTCAGTTTGGGACATAGGGCTTGCTAGGACTTTGGTCAATAGCAATAGTTGGGACAAAGATGATCAGAATACATGTCAAGCAAAAAGATACAGAGATGGTAAGGGACGGGTATGACTTGATTTAGATTTAGGTCAACCTGGAATGATTTGGTAGCCCAGAGCATTCCACACAATGAGGCAATTTAGATTTTTTTTTTTTTTTGCTTCTGAGATCCCCAGACCCAGCTCTCTCTCTAAGCACACCTGGATCGCTTATTGTCACATGACTTATTTAGAACTCTGTTATGCTGTTTGTGAAAATGCAGCTAAATGTGGTCGTGTCCTATAAGCGTGAAGGCATTCTCTCTCAAATGTGCCCTCTCCCTCACCCTCTTGCATGTTCACTGGAAATATGCTTTTACAAGTGAAAGAGAAAGGTGTGTCGGGACTCTGAGCCCATTCCTTCTAACATCCTTGCTGTCAGTGTTCATCTATTGCATCGTATATGTGAGACAGTATGGCAGCGTGGAAATCCCACAGGATTTGTGATCAGAGGACTGGAACCGTGTCACTGGCTTATCAGAGAGCTGAGTGCAGACTCTTTACGTCTCTGAATAGTTTCTATAAAAAAGTGATAGTAACCATGTGGCTTAAATCCCAGGGTTTATGATAAATCTGATGAGTTCATGTTGATGAAAGAACAAGATAAACTATAGAGGATTGTTATTATTATGACCCAAATCTCATTCCAGTTTTATGGGGTTCTCTTTGGGAAAAGCAGAAGACACTGTCTCTTGGCACTGAAGCAAGTTTCACCCATGATCTTACCCAGCTGAACGCAGAGGGGCCTGGGGTGCCTTCCACAGCATGGGTGGGACTGCCTCTCCTCATCACCATCTCTCCAGGCGTGTCCACCTCGTGGTCTGGGTGTTCTGTGGCCTATGACTGAGTAGCTGAGGCTCAGGTTGGTCTGTCTCTCTGTGCTGCCCCCCTCACAGGAGCACACTTAGGCTTTGATCTCATTATAAACAGTGAACAGAGGGTCCTTACAACCTAGCTTCTACCTCCATGCTTGACTAGTCTTTCATTTATCTTCCTCCTTACTCATAACAACAGCTGACACGGCTTCCAGAAAGAACTAATGAAGACCCTGGGATCTCATCTGTGTTCCAAGCAGTAGGTGCATCCTCTGTACCTAGGTTAAGCCCATTTTATCCAAGAAGCTCTCCGGATCCCCTAAATCAGGTCCCTCTGAAGTCTCGATGTATCCACCCCAGCTCATATGACACTATTATCACTCATCAGAATCTACTCTGCATCAGGGAGGTGTAGACACAGGTGCAAGGGCTCCTGGGTGGGAGCGAAGGAAGGCTTGATTTTTATTAATATTTATAGTCCTTGTCACCTCCTCCCCATACCTCATGCCAAGTTTGTGCTTTGTGCTCAACAAACATAAGCGAGAACAGCATTCAATACAGGAGTTATGGTGAAGAGGTGAGGGTCCTGCCTTAGGGCATTAGAGGAATGGGAAACCCAAAAGTGAATTCACCTATAAAGGTAACCTTAGGGTTCCCTCCTTCCACAAGGTACTGTGAGTCCGAAGGTAAGTTACAAACTCAGGGCTTTCCTTAGATCTACCTACGTCCATTCCGGAGGGTTGCTAGAGTAAACAGGTGCTCAGTCCCACGGTGTCTGATCCTCACTTTTCAGAAAAATGAAAATTCCACAGCTGCATGAAGCAAGAGCCGACAGTCCCCTGGCTCTGTCTGGTGTAGGTGGTCCTTCCTTTCTCAGGTGGTGGAAAGAAAACAAGAGAACCCCAAAGAGCTCAGACCTAGCATTTTCTAATTGAGAGGATCTGTTCTTCTGTGATGGCTGCAATTGACATACTCCTGACATGCTCCATTGTGCACACAGTATGAACTCCTGTTGCACCGGCAACCCTCGGTGTGGGGCCAGCTCCAATGGAGTCCACAGGCGCCTGATCCAAGAGCCTGATCCAAGCCCCAGGAGAAAGATTCTAGGATAATGGGGCAAATCCTTCACCCAGACCTCAGCCAGTGATCCAGGTCCAGGGCTTGGCAGTCTTTCAATAGCAATTAAGGCAAGCAAAGTAGATATGGATCAGTATCCCCTGAAGTCATAATGGTAAGTGAACAAACGAACATGCAAAAGGACACGTGCACCAGGACAGTGATTTTCAACTGGTGTGTTGCTGCAAGGATTTTTAAAACGTGCGTTACCTGACTATTTAGGCAGGGGCACAGACCTCTTTCCCTTAGATTGTTAAATTTAAAAAATGACAACAGCCAACACAACAATAGCCATCTGGTATGAATGAATCAAAATCATACCTTTTTTTTGGTTAGATCGGCTAAAACATTTTTTGGTGTGCCGCAGAATTTTAGTAATTATGTGTGCCATGAGATGAAAAAGATTGATAATCGCTGCACTCAGATGTCATCCGTGCAAACTTTGTAAACAAGCATGTGAATTTGTAATAAAGTGGAACCCATGTTTGGGAAGGATGCGTGCTGACATCAGGAGAATGGTTTCCTCTTGGAAGGGAGGGTGGGGAGTAAGATGGAGTGTTCATGGGCTTTAGTGCTTATTTGTAATCTTATTTCTTCTTTTTTTTAAATAAATATATTTTATTAATTTTTTACAGAGAGGAAGGGAGAGGGATAGAGAGTTAGAAACATTGATGAGAGAGAAACATCGATCAGCTGCCTCCTGCACACTCCCTACTGGGGATGTGTCCGCAACCAAGGTACATGCCCTTGACTGGAATTGAACCTGGGACCCTTGAGTCCACAGGCTGACGCTCTATCCACTGAGCCAAACCGGTCAGGGCTATTTCTTCTTTTTAAAAATTGATTTCAGAAAGGAAGGGAGAGGGAGAGCTAGAAACCATGAGAGAGAGTCATTGATTGGCTGCCTTCTGCATGCCCCACACTGGGGATGGAGCCTGCAACTCGGGCATATACCCTGACCAGGAATTGAACCATGACCTCCTGGTTCATAGGTCAAGGCTCAACCACTGAGCTATGCTGGCTGGGCTGAATCTTATTTCTGAACAAAATTATCCAGAACAAATATATCAGGTACAAAAATCTGTTGAATCTTGTCAGTAGGTACATTCATTATTTCCTGAATATTTGAACATTCTACAATAGACCAAAACTTAAAAAAAGAAAAAGAAAAAAGGAAAAGAGCTGGGTAAGAGGACAAAGATAAGGAGAATTCTGTTTGTGAAGAGCTGTCCTACACCAGTCACCACTAGCCATGGTTCTCAGTTCTAACTGCGTATTATCAGAACTACCAGTGACATTCAGGGTTCCCCTAAGACTTATGAATCAAGCTAGAGTCCCCGGTAAGTCGGTTTCGGAAAGCACACAGTAATGCTGACCCCACCAGGGTCAGATGAGATGCTATAAGAAGTGAACACAAACTTCTACTGGTGTACCCAACTATCAAGTCTACACTGCAGGTTCTCTCAATAAGGTCCTGATCCGACACTGGTCTTCTGTCCAGGTGAACTTCTGCTCTGATTTCAGAAGCCACTTCTGGAGTAGGCTTCTACCAGGACATGGTGCTTCTTGCTGTTAAGGGAAACCTGGGTGTGTTCTAGCCACAGGCAGTCAGGACAGCTGAGGTCATAGAGCTTGATGAAAACTCAAAGCCATCTTGCTAGTTCTCTGCCTGTCAGGATTACTTCTGACCACCCTGGGCATGATGCTGTGAGAACATTCTGCATTCAGGAGTCACAGGGCTCTTCTGTGGATCTTTTGGGGTCCCCCAGCCCTCACTCAGGGGGTTCTTGTCTTGTCTCATTTTAAACTTCTGAGCCCATTTCCTCCATTTGGGGTCTGAGAGAAGGTGAAGGGAGGCCCCGCATAAATCTGCTGGGGGATGCAGAATGTGTTATGTGCTTTGATGAAATTAACTTTGAATTGTAGTCCTGGCTTGGGGCTAACTGTGTCCTGTGACCTTGGATGCTCCTCTCTGGGCCAAGAAAGGCACTTCCCTTGGGCCTTCCTACATATAAAAATGTCATGAGATGTGAACACGGTAAGCGATCTAAATACCAGGGCCGTGTTGGCCTTTTTCTTGGATCAATATGGCTTTTTGGTTCTCAGCTCCTTCCTTGAGGGCATAATGGGATGCTATGCATGTTGCATGTGCCCAATAAATATGTGTTGATGAGAGGAATGAATAAATGAAGTGTTTTGAGAAGTGTATGCACAACCTGAGCGAGAGATGTTATAATTAGAAAACCGTGGCTGGAGCTGGGAACCCAACTGAGGTACTGGTTCCCGGTGCCCTCACTATCAGCTGCGGCTGTCCGGGCTCCCAGACGGCCTGGGCCTGCGCCAAGACTCAGACTGCTGGCTTTCAACAAAGCCCAAGGGAAAAGCCATCCATCATAGAAGGTAATGGTGCGTGGAAAGATTTGCCTCCCCTCCTCCTCTCACAATCTTCCTCAGACTAGTGGCTGTTGGGAAAGAATCTGACTTTCCCAAGAGAAGAAAGGCCAATTTTAGAACAGTTTTCTTTCTTTCTTTTTTTTTCTAAGCAAACTGGTGCCAGTACAGGACATTCTGCACGGTTTCATGCTAAGGTATTCCTGATCTTTCTCGGACTTTGACCATTTTCTCTCCCCATGGTCATTTCTGCCCTGGCTCTCAGTTCTCCATCTCACTATCTACGCCTTCTCCTAGCATCACCCAATCCGGAAGGCAGTAATAACAATGAGGCCATGTGGGTTCTGGAGCCAATGTAGTGGGCTCAGTGCTGGCCTCCCTGACTTGCTCACCGTGAGTATAAGTGACTAAGGGTGGGTTGGACAGCATCTCTGATGGAAAAGAGCCCTTAAGAAGAATCACAGTGGCTCTTTCTTCTCTTCCATATCTACTTGTGATAGGTCTAGGTCAGTGGTCGGCAAACTCGTTAGTCAACAGAGCCAAATATCAACAGTACAAGATTGAAACTTCTTTTGAGAGCCAAATTTTTTAAACTTAAACTATATAGGTAGGTACATTGTTATTAACTTAATTAGGGTACTCCTAAGCTGGCCTTTGCTAAAAACGTCCTCAATCTGATGAGGTACGTTTGCTGAGGTCGACCCCTTCCAACTCTCCCATCCACACTCGTCTTGTATATTGTTTCAGATAGACGAGTGTGGATGGGAGAGTTGGAAGGGGTCGACCTCAGCGAACGTACCTCAAAACAATGTACCGCCCTGACCGGTTTGGCTTAGTGGATAGAGTGTCGGCCTGCGGACTCATGGGTCCCAGGTTCGATTCCGGTCAAGGGCATGTACCTTGGTTGCGGGCATATCCCCAGTGGGGGGTGTGCAGGAGGCAGCTGATCGATGTTTCTCTCTCATCGATGTTTCTCTCTCATCAATGTTTCTGACTCTCTATCCCTCTCCCTTCCTCTCTGTAAACAGTCAATAAAAAAATATATTAAAAAAACAAACAAACAAACAAAAACAACAATGTACCTCCCCTGCGCTGAGTATCCCGTGTCCTGCCTGCACCGCGTCTCCCATCCCCTGACCGACCAACACCCCCCACTTCTTCTAACGCCACTTCTTCAAAATATACTCGCCCAGGCCGAAAACTGACGTCTGTGCATGGGCCACAAAGTTTCAATCACACTGTACGTGCGTGCCCACACATGGTATTTTGTGGAAGAGCCACACTCAAGGGGCTAAAGAGCTGCATGTGGCTCATGAGCCGCGGTTTGCCAACCACTGGTCTAGGTAACAAGAAGTAGAATAATAGAAAAGTAACTTCTGGAACCTTGCTATGTGAACCCTGAACCAGCAGCACCACTGGCATCACCTGGATACTTGTTAAACGTACAGAACCTCAAACTTCACCTCTGTAACAAGATACTCAGGTGACTTTCATGCCCATGAAAGTTTGAGAAGTAGTGCTTTGGCCCAGTGGTTCTCCATTGTGGTCCATGGACCAGCAGCATCAATGCCACTTGGGAACTTGTTAGACATGCATTCTCAGGACCTGCCCCTGCCCTGCATGAACTCTGCTTCCATGAGAGGCCTCAAGGTGGGTGTCATTGCCCAGGAACAGCTGCTATGCTGATGTGCTCCTCCATCAGGTGCGTAGGGTAGTTTGGGGCACAAAACTCATACTCAACATTGCCTTGAGGTTCTTTGATTTCTTAAGGAAGCCTTTTTCCACTCAGAACTCCAAGTAGAGATTGACTTCTTTGCCAGCACCCTGGATTAGAGGGTCGAGATTTTATACCTGTTTTTTACTAAGGTTATTGCCCATTGAGAAAGAGGTAGAGACTTTGTAGTTTCTTTTTACTTGAGGATCACAGCTTGGCATAAGGTTCTCAGATCCTGCTCCTTAAAGCCTTGTCTCCTGGTCTGTGTCTGCTAGTGACACCTTTGGCTATTAGGGCCCAAGTCAGAATCTGGGCCTCTTGTCCTTCTCTCCCAGGGCCATTGCAATTAGAGAGTATATTCTTTTGGCATTCAATTCCATCATTATTTCAAACATCTATGGAGTTTGCTTTCTTTCTTATGAGCCCAACTGCATATTTAATTTAAAAACTTATTTTATTTAGCATTTTTGTTGTTGTTGTTGAGGTGGAAGCTTGCAAGGGCTTAGCCCACCATATAACTGAAAGTCAAAGATGGTGTAGTGTTTCAAGGTTCCTTTCTAGACAAAGAAGTCATTTATTGGATTAGTAGAGGGAGTCTCTTATCATTCTAGACTTTTCTATGGAGTCCTTCTGATGCTAGAGACTCAGAGCATCTCTCTAAGTTGTGAGGAGGCCCAGGTCACCTGAGACCTTATTTCTAAGCTGCTTCATCATCAGCCATTGGAACTGAAAGGCTCCCTTCATCCCCACTCCCCTCCCTAAGCCCCTACCCCAGGCTGGAAGCTGGTCTGGTTTTATGTCCACAGTCTTCTATTGGGCTTGCTGGGTGTGCTGACCCTGCCCAGTGACAAATGGAAAAGAGACACTGTACCTGGTGACCTCCTTGAAGAAGACGGCGTGGAAACTATCTCCTTTCCTCTACAGCATAGACATTTTTTGTCCTAATTTTAGTTTTCTATGCCGTTAGAAGATGGATCCAGAAGTTGTTATTATTAGTTCATTAGGGTGGGAAGTAGAGGTGTTGAAAGGAGTTATCAGCTTGTTTGGGGATTTTTCTTTATAGAATAGTTATTCACATGCTCCATCCTTACATTGAAAATGAGAAACCAGGGTCTTACTCTTGTCAAAGTCTCAGAAGATATGTTTTGGCATGGAATATGATTGCTGTTATCTTGACATGGAAGGAATAACACAATAAATTAGAATTTTGAGAGGTAGAGGAAAGGTGGAAGGGTAAACTCACAGAATTCCTTATCTTTCACAGAAAGAGGTTAACAGAACTGTCTAAACACCAAATTTAACATTCTAATTACATCAAGGAATAAGTCAAGGAATAGAGGCATAAACATTTTATTTTATGCTACAATGGTAATGGCAAGAGAATGAAACCCAGAAATGCTGAAGGAGGTTGTCTCTGGAAGTCAGAGGAGGGAAAATTTCCTCATTTCATGTCTTTCTGCAATGTAACTATGTTTTCAGATCATGGGCATGCAATTATTACTATAAGAATAGAAGCCATTTTCCATGTCTGGTGGGTCAGAGATAACTGTGCCCTGGCCAGCAAGATCTAGCCAGAGAAATGTTTTGATTTCTTGTGCTGCCAAATCTGTCGTCTTAAACAAGATAAAGCCATGAGGATAAGCTCGCTCTGACGTGACAGCCTTTTGGGAGGGAGACAGATAAGACCCTGTTCTGATGAAGGGGCGTGGGAGTGAGAGAAGGTCGACTGCCTGTTAAAGGTCAGGCTGCTAGGGCAACTCTTGCTCGTTTCAGGGTCATATCATGTTCAGGAAGACAATCTGGGGAATAAGAATTTTCTACCTAAACAACAGGGAAAGGAGAAGAGAGAAAAGAGTGCTGTACTATTTTCCTTCTGCCTAGTCTCCCACACTTAATAATCGGCTTTTCTGACCACTTTAGGGTCCTAGGTTGGTGTTCCTAAGTTGTTTAAGTTAAGGAGTAGCCTAGAGAAAGTAAAAGACAAAAGACATGTTAGCCCAGACACCATCTGTGAAAAGGAAGGATGCGTGAGCACAGGGGACGTTCCTATTGATCTGCAGTGATGGCAAACAGGAGCTGAGAACCCTGGTTCCCAGCTCTTGGATGGGGCTATTTGTCCTAAAGGAGACTGAAGGGAAGAGACTTCCACAGTGTCCCTAAATGTCATAGTGCCAGCTCCCCACCCCGAACTCCTGCCAGCTCCTGCCAAGTGTTTACTGTGCTCAGATCATTATCTGCACTCGAAGAAGCTTAGTCTAAAGCCTGGGCCCTTGGTTCGTAACAGATGAGCTGGGTCTTTCCAGCAGGTTTTCAAGGTGATATTCAAGTTTCTGATTTCTTCTTGATTCATGGCAACAAAGGAAGCCATCCTTTCCCTTTCCTTGAAAAAGCACTCAAGACGATGTGGCCAATGGACACGTGCACCGTGTCCTCTGGGAAGCAACCATCCAAACCCACTGGCCCAACCACATCCTGTGCCCTGTTGTTGGAAATCCATCCTCTGTGTTGTGCTGTACATGGTTCTCTAGGGTGAAGTGAAGTTTTAAATTTCCCCTCCTCCTGCCCTTTGCATGCACTCCAAGCTCACCGTTCTTTATGGACACCTTAAGTTCATGTCCCTGTGCCTTTGCACACCCTCTTCTCTGTGCTGAGATGTCCTTCTTTACCTCTTGAGTTTTCAGAATCTTCCTTGATAACCTCACAGCCTAATTGCTCTGTTTTCTGGCAGTTGGAGCACTTTGTACATACATGTGTATTCGACTTAGCCCTTTGTATCTGTGTCTCCCTTATCCCCTAGGGAGTGGTTCTGGCCCTTTAAATATAGTTCTTCATGTTGTGACCCTTTAAATATAGTTCCTAATGTTGTGACCCAACCATAAAATTATTTTCGTTGCTACTTCATAACTGTAATTTTGCTACTGTTATGAATCATAATGTAAATATCTGATATGCAGGATGGTCTTAGGCGACCCCTGTGAAAGGGTTGTTCGACCGCCAAAGGGGTCGTGACCCACAGGTTGAGAACTGCTGCCATAGGGTCAGGGATTGTGTCCCATCAATCTCTATGCCCAGTCCCCAGCATAGCTCCCATTCAAGTGTGCACCCTGGAGCCTCGGTAGGCATGAGTCTGAACTGGGACAGACCTGGGTAGAAGTCCTGGTTCTGCTGCTCACTTGCTATGTAACTGCTCAGAGCCTTGTTTCCCCATCTGTGAGGGTGAGAAGGGTATGATTCTTAAATCAGACCATTCCCGAAGAGTGCTTTGCATATACTTAGTGCCAAATCAAATTCAACTATAATTATTCGATGGAAGGAATGTAGTGTGTACAATTTCAGATGTTTTGGGGCTCACATTCTCTTCATCTTTTCTGAAACTTCTAAGCAAGACAGTGTGAATGACAAAAAGTCTAGAGCTTGAAGATGGGGCCCTAAGGCTATGATAGGCCAATCTTCACACGCGGAAAAACATGCATTCCAGATGGGAATAAACAACAGACTGCTGGAGAGGTTGGCTTTCCCATCGCCTGTCTCCAGGAAGGCTGGCAGCTTCAAGGCTGCTCAGAGGCCATTCATTTAAGACCTCTACAGATGTAAGCGCACATCAGCATTGGAAGGATGCCATTTAAACCACTCCAAAATATTCTGATTTTCGCCTCATTTCCATCGGTCCATGATGTAGTTTTAGGCCCTCTGCCCTTGTTCTGTCATCATAGACTTGTGGCGCATAGAGAACAACTTGCAAAGCCTGCAGTATCTTCTCTGGTTCCCTAGGACAGGGTTTTGAATAGGACGTTTCCGTCAAAGGCTGGAGGCCAGAACTGAATCTCAAACATGGGCCTTGGTCGCCACCTGGTGGGAAAATGCCATATTGCAAACATTTTTTCTTCTGATAGTTCACAATTACGCGGAAAACGGAGTGTTGTTCAAAATTTTAGATTTGTTTCCATCATTGAAGGCAGTTGGCCAGGCCAAGAATCAGACCCATGAGTTAACAAATGCGATTCTGCAAGCTGAGCTCCGGAAATCCCGGTTCCGGAGAAGGGGACTTGGGGGAAGTGAGAGACACATGTTTAGTGTGAACCACACACCTCACCCAGACCACAGTGAGGACGGCCACTGTTCTCTTCTGTATGTACAAAGGATGGTGTGACCCATCTCTGATGACTCTTCACAGTGTTACAGAGCTGTCCTCACCAGTGGGGCTCTGCTAACCATGACAGTGACCCAGCTCTACTTTTTCTTTCTCTTTACCTTTTCAAGGTACTTGTGCTGTTTGAGCCTGATGGTAACCCAGCAAGGTGGGCAATGCTGACACAACTCTCCCGACTATTTTGCAGGGGAATTGAAATGCTTTGTCTCAAACCAGAGAACTGTTTTAGGGTGCTGCTGGGACTAGAACACAGATTTCTTCCTTTCTTATCCCAGTTTTTCTATTTCTCTCAGGAGTCCTGGACTCTTTCTTGGAGGATGAGATTTATTTTTTATTGTTATTTTAAAATATATTTTCATAGATTTCAGAGAGGAAGGAAGAGGGAGAGAGAGATAGAAACATCAATGATGAGAGAAAATCATTGATTGGCTGCCTCTTGCATGTCCCCCACAGGGGATCGAGCCCGCAACCCCGGCATGTGCCCAGGAATCCAACCATGACCTTCTGGTTCATAGGTCAATACTAAACCACTGAGTCATGCTGGCCGGGTTTGGAGAATATTTAAAACCCAAGATCTGGGCACTTGGGGTGCTCATTGCTACTGGGGTGCTATTGCTCCTGAGCCCTTTCAGCAGACAGAGCTAGGGAATGCATATATGTGTACTAAGCTGTGCCTACACACATAACAGCTTTTCCTCTTTCAGCCTTGATTCTTCTCTCTCCGCATGGCCATCTCTGCTCACCAATGTGTGTAGTGAGCATCTCTCATGTTTCAGAGGACCAGTCCAAGGAGATGGGCCCTCTTTGTGCCATGCCCACGTCCCTGGGGATGGAATTTTGGTTCAGTCTGGGTTAGTAACTAAGTCCTGATCCATTCATTTGGACCCAGAGATGCAAGAACAAATTGCTTATATACATCTGATTGGAACTCGCTTCAGTATTGGGATGGGATGGAGAACAATCCCTAGAGATCTCTGTGAGATGAGCAACCACAGTGGGTGCCCGATTCACACAGCAAGTCTGGGGCACAGTCAGAGTGAGAACACAGTCCCCCGACCTCCCGAGCAGTGTAGGTTTCTCTTCAACACCTCTACCCACATTAGGCACTGAGTCAGAGACAGCTTGACTTCCTGTCTTGATCAAACTCAAGCTAGAGTGGCATCTTATCCCAATGCTTGTAAATAAGTGTGAAATAGCACTTGGGTAGGGAGAGGAGGTGAAGGGCTGAGCTTCCCAATAATTCCCTGGATGTAAAGCTCTCCTTGGTAGATCTGTGGAGCTGAGTTATCCCTCCAGCTGTGTTCCCCTAATTCCCTAAACACATGGAACTAAAACCCCAAAGCTAATCCCTTGATGGGGTTGCCCTTAAAATGCAGCAGATTTTCAGAAATGATTAGAAAATCTTTTCTGAAAGGAGAGATGCCTGGATCAGATTCTTCAAGGAAGGAAAGCGCAGTATACCTCCCTGGTTCAGTGGGGGAAGAAAGGGGAGGTGGTGGATGCATGTTGGGAAGAAAAAAGGCTTAGCAGCATTTCCTAGATTCCTGGTTCATAGTTTCCCCCTGATGTCAGGAATGGAGCATCCCTTTCTCCAGTGGCAGCTTGGCTATGGCACCAGGAAATCCAAGCTAAATGGGATGCTCTGTGAACAGAGTCAGGGACAGCTGGGCATTGCTGGACACAACTGCAGAGGTTGGTCAAATGGGGACATCTGGCTCACTTCCCCAGAGGTTCAGCAATGGCGCTAAGGCCAATAAAGATAATCCAATCTGCCACTGCTGGGCTGAAGCTCCCAGGGGTCCCGACACTGGGCTGGGAGGTTGGGTTTCTTTTCCATGGGAGCAGAAGAGGGAGAGTGGCAGGGGAACCAGCTGTGTGCCTGGGCCTTTCTCGCCTGTAATCCTGGATCCTGTGACCATGGGGGACAACATCCCAGGAAAGTTGGGGGATTGCCTGGAAGAGTTATGAAGAGTTTGCACACTTGCAATTCAAGATTATTTAACTTATGGTTAGGGATGCTTGCAACCAAGCATCTGTTCCAGTGACAGACGATGTGGAGAACTGAAACCTATAAAAAGGGTCAGGTATCTCCACTTTAGCCTCCAGTCTCCAATTTAAAAATATAATTTAGCCATTTTTCTATAAAAATAATATAGGTGCCCTAGCCAGTTTGGCTTAGTAGATAGAGCATTGGCCAATGGACTGAAGGCCGTGGGTTTGATTCAGTCAAGGGCACATACCTTGGTTGCGGGCTTGATCCCTGACCCCGGTTGAGACGCGTGCAGGAGGCAACCAATTGATGTGTCTCTCTTACATCAATGTTTCTCTCACTGTCTCTCCCCCTCCTTTCCACTCTCTCTAAAATCCATGGAAAAATATCCTTGGGTGAGGATTAACAACAACAACAAAAGAATAATAGGCAAGTAGACATGCTGGATAGATATCAATGCCTACTTCCCACTTACTACAAAGGAACCAGTAAGCAAACAGGGGTCCTCAAACTACAGCCCGTGGGCCACATGCAAATAGAAATATTTTATTTGTTCCCGTTTTGTTTTTTTACTTCAAAATAAGATATGTGCAGTGTGCATAGGAATTTGTTCATAGTTGTTTTTTTTAAACTATAGTCCGGCCCTCCAACGGTCTGAGGGACAGTGAACTGGCCCCCTGTTTAGAAAGTTTGAGGACCCCTGGCTAGGATGTCACAGAGGAAAAGTATGGAATTAGTGGATCTAATGATTAGATTGGACTGAGATCCAGAAAAGGGACCAGAGTGATCCAAAATCGTAATTTAGAGCAGGGCCTGCTATCTAGCTCTCACAAGCACATGACCTTTGGATCCAACCCACTCTGCAAGTCCTTAGGCTAAGACAGTATTGAGAGTCTAGTACCTAAACCAGTAGCTTACCTTGGTGTCCAGTCCCCTTTAAAGTCCTAGTTACTCTAGACATAGGGGTGCTCTAACATCAACCGAGTGGCTCCTGAGCAAATTGCCCTGTAGCATCATCTAAGACAGTGGTTCTCAACCTTCCTAATGCTGCGACCCTTTAATACAGTTCCTCATGTTGTGGTGACCCCCAATTTCATTGTTACAAATTGAACATAATTAAAGCATAGTGACTAATCACAAAACAATATGTAATTATATATGTGTTTTACGATGGTCTTAGGCGACCCTGTGAAAGGGTCATTTGACCCCCAAAGGGGTTGCGACCCACAGGTTGAGAACCACTGATCTAAGAAGTTAAACTAAATCTCCTTAGACTGCTGTGAGGAGGTGGGGAGGTATTGAGTATAGGGAGAGGATTATTTGGTCTTAGTGTCCTGCTCTGCAAAAGTGCCTACAGGGCATGGGTACTGGGGATGGGAGGAGCAAAATGACAAAACAGGATGTAGTCACAAGGGCCCCTTTGATAAGAAAGACCGTGACATGGGAATGACTCTTATTTAGCTTGCCCCACTCAGCGCATATTTGTCAGCAGGACAATGAGTCAGAAGGAAAAGGGTCTTTTCTAACCTAAAAATAAAGCTGTGGGGACAGAGCCATCAGGGGAGGGTTTGCGGCATGACCTTTGCTATTTCTGAATGTGTGTGGAGTGTATGTGTTGTGGGGGCAGAGGAAGCAGGGACAAGCATAGTGGGGAGCTGAGAGTCTCCAGCCTTGATTCTAGAAGCTAAGTTGTAGGTTAGTGGTAATACCTAAAACCAAAAGCCAGAATTCCAGTCCCATGAGCCAGCATCCTTTACCTAGAGTTTACTCTACCAACCACCCTGGTGCTCACCAGCATGGGCTGGTCTCTCAGTGGCAGAGGCATGGTTCTCACCCTTCAGTCAGTGCACACATGCACCCCACCCCCTTCAGAGGTGTGCTGCCAATTTTTGATTAAATGACTTTGGGTTCATTTGGATGCATACCATGCTGGGGATGTCCATTTGAGCTGAGACATTGCACTGGGAGGGTGGCATGTCTTGAGGACAAACTGTCATGAGAACACCCAAGAAGTCTACTTGTGGGTGTCAAAGAGCAAACTAGGGCCAGAAAGTCTCCACAAGATTAGTGCAGTTATGGATGGTGCAGCTTAATCCCATCTCATCTACAGCCCCCAAACTAGTGTATGAAGTTCTACCCCAAGGACATAAGTGGTTGAAAACCACAGGGAAATGACCTCACAGATGGGCACAGAAAATCCAAGGGGTCATAGCCTCTTTCCCTTCCTCCTCTCCTGCAGGTTCGTCAGAAAGCAAACATTTGTCTGGGATCCCCACAGAGCACAGTAGCTCACAGGTACTCAGAGTCCCTGGAAATCAAGCCATGAATGAGGACAGAGAAAAGGAAGGTAAGAATGCAACATACTCCATTTTCTTTTTCACTCGCCATGCTGTTCTCTCTCCTCCACCTCGTGCTAGGTTCTTCCCTGCTCCTGACCCACCCCCTCTATTTTATCTGGATAAATCCAACTGGTTCTGGGAAGGCCAGCCCCACCCAACCTCCTCAGAGAAACCTCCCTCAATGCTCTATCCTACACTGCTCTCTCCTTCCTCCCAACTCCACATGCATGTACTTGGTGGCACTTATTGATAGACTGTTCCATTGTCTGCCATTGTTTTGTGCATGGAGTAACTGGTCAACCCAATGAAGCTGGGGTGCAATGGCAAGAATTAGGCGTCAGACCTCAGTCTAAGTCCCGGGCAAACAATTTGAACTCTCTAAGGCAGCACTCTCTTGTCAATAAAATGGGGTGGATTACACACCTCTGTGGGATTACTGTAAAGAGTAAGTGAGTAAAACTATGTGAAGGACTTAGAATAATAGGCGGTACACAATAACTGTTTAAAAACACTATTTATTGTTATAAATATAATGTAATTGTTTAGATTCAAGACTCTCTCTACCTATTGTTCCTCACTACACCCATAGCAGAATTGATGGTCCAAAATCATAGATACAAAATAATTATATGCGTTTCTTGTAGGGTAGGTCTTGTAGGGGTTGGCAAAGCCACTGAGTGACCTGTTAAAGTGTCATGCTCCTCGGCCCATTCAGCCTGACCCCATGGAATGGAGGGAGAGAACACTGACGCTGATCTGCTTGGCACAGTGTTTTGGGAAAAGGCCCACAAGTCAGCACATGAGCTCCCAGGGCCCTGGAGACCATGTGTTTCACGACCTTCCTGGGGCCTCTTCCAGCCTCACACTCCATAAATCTCATTTTGATGAGATGGGCACCGACTGTAGATGCTCCCCAGTGAGATGGTGCCAAGAGCCCTAGCGGGAGGGTCCATCAGCGCCTGTGATGAAGTAATTGGAGGGGGACAGCTGCATCTGTCTTGGTAAACAGATGAACTCAGTCAACACCCTCATCAGCAACCACTGCAGAAGACGAGCAGCCCATGAGGCCGCCTTGCTCTTGGGCCTGCACATTAGGCGGTGAGAAAATCCAGCTCATCCAACTCCTCCTATCACACACGGGGAATCAATGCCCAGAGAGGTGGAGTGACTTGCCAGAACTTAGACACCTAGAATGAAAAACTTAAACCTACGATGACAGCCTCCCAAATCCCCTTCCACCGATCCTGGAGAGGTTAGGTGTGGAGGACTCAGTCACCACATGTGTAAGCCTGACACAGAATGACACAGGAGACCCCCAGCTCAGGAGCTTCTTGAGGTCACACCATCCCATTTCCTGCCTCTCTGCAAAGGAGATTGGCCCCTGAATGCTGGTTACATGTTAGGTACAAAGAGTGTCTGGTCGATCTGTGCTGTGACTGAGGCAGCTGGCTCTTTCTTAGTTTTTGTTGTTTCTCTGTTGAGTGGAGAGAATAATTTGTGGACCCAGGTTTTTTTTTAAAAACCACTGAATCCCCTAGTTACTAGTAGGAATCCCCCAATTTCTAATAGAAACTCAAAACATTGTTTGCTAAGTGAGCCGTGTCTGCTTGACAAATGTTCTGATTGAGCTTACATGCCCCCCGAGAAATTACATGAAGACTTACAGTCGGACCATTGCTGTGGATCCAAAGCCAGGGTGGGAGTTGGAGTCATTACCATGCAAGGGAGTGGGAGGAGGGGGCAGGGAAGTGGGAAGAGCTAGACCTTCCTCAGGGTCTGGAGGGTGCTTTATGAATGCTGAGAGCTAGGCCCCCATGCAAGGCAAGGCACTGTGCTTTCCTCTTTCCTTTCGGGCAAATCACAATCTCATTGAACCTCCGCCTCATCTGTAAAACAAGGATAATAATTTCTCCGTTACTGGGAGGCAATGAGGATGCGATGAGATAATGCACTTTGTAAGCTGTCAAGTTCAGTGACACTGTGAGCGGCATCACTCTGTGTGAAGATGACTGTTAATGCGGAGAGAACCGGTTAAGCTGACACTTGAGATAGACTCATTTTTCCCAGGGTCATTCAGAAGGATTCACACCCTCAGGCAATGGCCGCACCAGCTGCCTAGTGTAGAGGATACCATTAGGGTCTGCTCTGCGGAATCTCGGCTGCACCTGTCGGTGCTGACCCCCACCAGGGGGCGATAGTGGAGCGCTCCATCCGAGAGCAGCTAGTGAAGGGATGTGCAGGATTCCTGCTGGCTCTCTCCACGCTAAATGCTTTTTCTCCTGGTCCACCCACCAAGTCGCTTTGGAAGATACCCAAGGGGAGAGACTGCCAGAAGGTGAATGCTTCTTCCCACCCCTTTTTTCCCTTCTCCCCTCTCTGCTCTTCTTTCTCTCCTCCTCCCCTTGCTCCCTTCTTTACTAACTTTATCATTTTAATCAATATGGCGCCTCTCCAGGGTCTCCACGCTGTCACTGCAATTTGCTCTGGTTCAATGGGTGAATTTTCTTCTCCCTTCTAGTGAGAAACAGAATTATTTCCATGCTAGGCGCTGACTGGTCCGGAGAGGCCTGCACACAAAGAGCACAATGAAGAAAGGAGACAGCTGGCTGAAAAGGGAGAAGGGATTTGGGGAGCTGAAATTCCTTGTGATATTGGACTTAAACGTGGAAAATTCACTGCTCTGCATTGCTCAAATGCCTCTGCATTAGAGCAGAAGGGGTATCAGTTAATTTGTTAGCTCTGAGTAGGAATCTGTGGCCCAGAGCTTACAGGATTGTTTTCTGACTGGCACGATGTCCATTATGCCAGGCCTCTGTCTGCGCTCATCTCTTTCTTTAGAGTCTGGACTGACACCATCGATTTCTCAGCTGGTGTTTCCTCCACCGTCAGGAAGGATGGCATTCAAACCACTCCAGAGAAGGAGCCACCTGCAGTTATTTTCACCCACCTCTTCAGGAATAAGGCCTGGGGACATCCTTGTGATGTAGTATGGTCAGAAGACTACAGGACCAAGGTTAGAAGAATGGGGTCTAGCCCCACTTCTCTCACTCACCTGCTGGTGGCCCGGGAGCAACTATTTCTCCCAGCTGCTGCTCTTGGTCCTCAGCTCTGAAGAGAGAGATAAGGTTTTGATCTTTTCCCTAAGGTCAATGGGGTAGCACCATGCAGTTCCAAGTGGGATTGTGATGTTCGAATTTGCCAGAGGAGTCACTGACCCAGACAGTTGTGACAGATGCTGTGTGGGTAGGAGAGGGAATGAGTTGACTCCATTCACATGTGTCTCAGGGGTGCTGCTGAGATCTGTCTGTCTCTCTGCAAAACACTCCCCTAACATCTGATGAGGCTGAAACTCATTAGGCTTAAGGTTTGACTGTATCAAAGTCCATGTATTTCTGGGAGGGATACCACCTTGATCAGTTACCAACATTGGTGGCCTCGACAGAGGCAATGCCATCTCCTAAAAGGCAGGTTGGAAATTTGTGGGAACAGTTTTCTTTTCTTTAAGCATAATTATACCTGAACATTGACTTATTGAAATACTTAGGTTTTTATGCATTTTATCTCTTTCATATTCAGTAAAGCCTTTCATTGTTTGTATATAATGAGTACTGGTAGGTGTGGGAAGATAGGCTTTTTTGTTGTTGTTATAAAAAACAAGTGTTGGACTACTTCACACCCAAAAGAAAGAAAAGAAAATAACAAGTGTTGGCAAGGATGTGGAGAAATTGGGACTCTTGTGTTCTGTTGGTGAGAATGCAAAATACTGTGTTTCCTACGGGAAACCATATAGCAGTTTCTAAAAAATTTAAAATAGAATTACTGTATGATCCAGGAATTCCACTTTTGGGTATATATCCAAAAAAATTGAAGGCAAAGTCTTGAAAGATATGTGTACACCCATGTTCATAGCAACATTATTCACAATAACTGAAAGATGCAAGCAATCCAATCAATATTCATCAACTGATAAATGGATAAGCAAAATGTAGTATGTACACACAGTGGAATATTACTAGTATTCAGCCTTAAAAAGGGTTTTCTGACACATGCTGTCACACTGATGAATAAAGACATTATGCTAAGTGAAATAAGCCAATCACAAAAAGGCAGATACTGTGTGATTCCACTTCTATGAGGCCCCTAGAACAGTCAATTTACAGAGACATGTTGGCCACAGCTTGACACTCAAGAAAGTCCATTTGTGAGGAGGAAGGAGAGAAATGTGTCTACCAGCTCCTGTGTCCCATGGATCAAAAGTTAGCCCAATATACATCAACTCTCTTGGACTTTCAAGCTGAATATGTGGGGTTACCTAGCAGTCCCCAGCAGGCAATAGGAAACCCCTAGATGGGAGCAGAGAGGACAGAGCAGAGAGATGAGGGCCCTTGGGTTGCACCTGCATGGGATCATTTGAATTTTTCACAGAATAAGTGGCCAATGACTAGAGAAACAGGTAAGTCTGGGAGGATCTTAGGTGGCTCAACAAATAAAGATGACGGATTCTATAAATAAGAAAGAAAATTGGCAGGTTCCACTTTGTTGCCTCAAAAAAAACCTTTTACTGTAAAATGTTACGATACATAAATTTAATTCTACAATTTAGCTGTCCCTATTTTTTAAAACTCTTAAATACCTTTCCTATGCAAGAGTTTTATCTCTGCCTCTTCAAACCACCAAGTAAGCATGTAGGACTCGATTATCTCTAAATTACCCACCTTCCAACTCTAATTTTGCTGTAAATCCTCAATCCTGTTGAGTACAGGCTGGATTGGAAATGTTGTATCTCAGTTTCTAAACCTAATTTCTCGAAACTTTTTTCTGCTGCTGACTTCACAGCGAGCTTCCTGTCCCCAGATTTTTGGCTCCCCACATTCACAGTCCCTTCTATGGGTGTACCCAAGTAAGACCACCTCTGCATTGTTGGAAGTCCTTTCTCCTTTCCTTTCAGCCTGACTTTGAGCTATTTTCAGAGCTTCACTCTATAATAGATTGGTTCTAGGAAATTTTGTGTTTTTTTTTCATTCTTAAGATATTTTGAGGATTTTTTCCTTAGAACTCCCTATGGCCACCCACCTTTTCCCCATGATAGTTTAGCTATGTCAGTCCTACTTTCTGACACTTCTTACCAATCTTGAAATCTTTGTCCTTCTTGATAACTCTTTCTCTTTTTATCATTTCCCTTTCTTAGGCATCACCTGCTAAAGAGTGCCCCTAAAGTATGCTATGAGCCATTGGCGTCTCTCATTCATTGTCTCTTATTTGCAATGTTCTGAGGATTTTGACTCTGTCACTCATGTGTGTGTTGAGCATCTTACAAAGAGCTGATCTGGGAATCATGCCCAGGTGTGTCAAACTTGTTCAAGAATGTCTACATGTGTAAGTGTGTTGTGATCTGTATATGTCTAGGAGACTTGGTGCAGGACTGAATGCCAAAACCACTTGCAAATGATTCTCAGGTTATCAATTTAGCTTGAAACTGAAGAAAGGACTGTTTAACTGTATATACTTGGATTATTCTAGACACTTTCCATAAATTCACAATATAGTTATTTTTACAGAATGACACAAGAAGATAGCTATTTTTAATCCCTGTTTTCAGATGGGGAAATCAAGGATCAGAGGAGTTAAATATCTTTCCCAAGTTCTCACAGCTAGTAAGTGGCAGCATCAGGGTCTAAGTCCACCTTGTGGGAGGGCATCCTTGCAGTGTAGCCTTACCCATCAATCCAGGGAGGGGATCAGATTAGGGCAACTCCTGTGATTTCTCCTGGGTCACAAGGAATAGGTGGAGTTTGTGCTTGAACCACTGGTGTTTTGCTTTAGCCCCTATCTTTAAAATTTTTTTTTTATTGATTTCAGAGAAGAAGGGAGAGGGAGAGAGAGATAGAACATCCATGATGAGAGAGAATCATTGATCGGCTGCCTTCTGCATGCCTCCCATTGGGGATTGAGCCCGAAACCCGGGCATGTGCCCTGACAGGTATCAAACCATGACCTTCTGGTTCATAGGTCAAAGCTCAACCACTGACACTGGCCAGGCAAAGTCCCAACCTTTAGAGGGGTAGCTAACAGCATCCATAGGCATGTACCCCTACAGTCCTTGAAACCTGGAACTTAGAAAGGGTCCCCAGGGGCATCTGCCTCCTCATTCCTTCTCCAGCCTCCCTCAGAGGGATAGGTATCTCTTGTTCTCCTTGATCTTCTGGGAAGATGTTCTAACTCTTTCCCTCTAAACCCATTTAGAGGGATAGTAGTAAGTGGGCAGGGGAAGCTCTAGATATCACAGAGTCCAGGTTTCTCACTCCACGGATTTGAAAACTGAGGCTCTGGGAGGAAAGAGGAGTTGTTCAGGTCACCCAGCTGGTTAGTGGAAGAATGAGTGATTCAGATTCTTTTCTCTTGACTCTTACTTGAGTGCTCTCTCTGCCTACAAGAATATTAGCTCCTGGTTATAGCAATACTTTTAATGATATAGAGGAATAATAATTTTCTGGCTATTAAAAATAATAAACTCTCCAGAATGTCTCATTTCCTTAATTACTCACATTATTCAAAATGATATCCTTTCAACATAAAAATCATAGATATTAACAGTAAAGCTAAAAAATAACCCCAGTGCTCACTATATATATTGAGGTACACCCCGTGGCCTCTGGGCATTATAACCAGTCAAGTAGAAGCTGACTGGACCCCTGTGGGTCTGATCCTCTCCCCTTATAATAGGATTATAAAGTACTTCACTTCTGCTACCACTATTGGAACCAGATTTTCTTTCTTACCAGAGAATCCCTTTTAGGAGTAGCCAAGGGCCAGTGGGTCTTACCATTTATCACTTGTATCAAGGGCTTTCACTTTGATCTGGGGATAATTTGGAGTGTTTGAAAGAGGCATAAGCCTTTTGTCTAATCTGAGGAACAAAGTATAGAATTTAGCCGGAAGTCCTGGGTTTATTTTTCTTAAGCAAACCCATGAATTCGTCATCAATTCAGGGAGAAACAAAGAAGGGGTTTCAGGAAGCCATCCCCAGCTGTTGGGTGCTCATTAAAAAAAAAAAAATAAGAGAAAGAAAAAGAGACTGATGGGCTGAAGAAGTGCTGGTGACCCAGATCCCAGCAGAGGAGGGAAATATTCTCCATTGTGAGCCAGTTGTAGCGTTGTTAGAACCTCTCCCTCCCAGGTCTCAGCTCCCATAAGTATGGCCTGGTTTGGGCCACCGACCCTAATGGACTCTAAAGTTCTACAAGGACTTAATTTAGCATGAGGGAGGAGAGTATAGGTTGTCAGATTGACATCTGATTGCTCTTCTGAGTAGAGTCTGGGGAGCTTAAATCTTGGAGGAATGAGAAACACATGCATTTCAGCGCCATTCAGAAGCTGCTTGGATTTATCCTGAGACAAAGGGCTGTGGACTTTTCTTGAACTTTAAAAGACAGATGGGCCCGGCTGACATGGCTCAGTGGTTGAGCATCAGTCTATAAACCAAGAGGTCACAATTTGATTCTGGGTCAGGCACATGCCTGGGTTGTGGCTCGATCCCCAATGGGGGTGAGCAGGAGGCAGCCGGTCAATGATTCTTTCTCATCATTGATGTTTCTATTATCTCTCTCCCTCTACCTTTCTCTCTGAAATTAATGAAAATATATATTTAAAAAAAAAGACAGATAGACTCAATATATGAAGGTGAGTGCTGGTCATGCTTCATCATTTCTACTATTACTGATTTTTATAAATATAATTCTCCGTGTGAATATATAGATTATCTTTATGGAAATGACATGAGGAGCCAAAGCACTATTTTACCCATTGCTGCAAATATTATTGATTTAAAATATATCTATTCTATGAATGGAATGTTGGGTTTTGAGTCTTGGATGCTATGCCCACCTTGAGTTTAAATTTACTTTTGAAGAATTTTACTTTTACTTCAGCAGGACTTGCTCCCTCTTGGACCTTGAAGGCTAAGCACTGCGTATGCCATAAATGATCTAGGTACCATGGTTGGCAAACTGTGGCTCGAGAGTCACATGCAGCTTTTTGGCCCCTTGAGTGTGGCTCTTCCTAAGCCTTAGGAGTACCCTAATTAACTTAATAACAATGACAGTCTTATCGCTGCTTCTCTGTCTCTGGATCTATCCCTTTTCATCAGCCTATGTTGTTCACTATATTCCACAAATGAGTGAGATCATGTGGTATTTATCTTTCTCTGACTATTATTTCACTTTGCATAATGCTCTCCAGTTCCATCCATGCTGTTGCAAATGGTAAGAACTCCTTCTTTTTTACAGCAGCATAGTATCCCATTGTGTAGATGTACCACAGTTTTTTAATCCACTCATCTGCTGATGGGCACTTAAGCTGTTTCCAAATCTTAGCTTTGGTGAATTGTGCTGCTATGAACATAGGGAAGCATATATCCTTTCTGATTGGTGTTTCTAGCTTCTTGGGATATATTCCTAGAAGTGGGATCACTGGGTCAAATGGGAGTTCCATTTTTAGTTTTTTGAGGAAACTCCATACTGTTCTCCACAGTGGCTGTACCAGTCTGCATTCCCACCAGCAGTGCAGAAGGGTTCCTTTTTCTCCACATCTTCTCCAACACTTGTTGTTTGTTGATTTGTTGATGATAGCCATTCTGACAGGTGTGAGATGGTACCGCATTGTCGTTTTGATTTGCATCTCTCGTATAATTAGTGACTTTGAGCATGTTTTCATATTTCTTTTGGCCTTCTGTATGTCCTCTTTTGAAAAGTGTCTATTTAGGTCCATTGCCCATTTTTTGATTGGATTGTTTATCTTCCTTTTGTTAAGTTGTATGAGTTCCCTGTAAATGCTGGAGATTAAACCCTTATTGGTGATAACATTAGCAAATATGTTCTCCCATTCAGTGGGCTTTCTTGTTTTGTTGATGGTTTCCTTTGCTGTGCAAAAGCTTTTTATTTTGATGTAGTCCCATTTGTTTATTTTCTCTTTAGTTTCCATTGCCCTAGGAGCATTATCAGAGAAGAAATTCCTTCGGCATATGTTTGTGATTTCGCTGCCTGTGGATTCCTCTAGTATTTTTATGGTTTCCCATCTTATGTTTAAGTCCTTTATCCATTTTGAGTTTATTTTTGTGTATGGTGTGAGTTGGTGGTCTAGTTTCATCTTTTTGCATGTATCTGTCCAATTTTCCCAACACCATTTATTGAAGAGACTGTCTTGACTCCATTGTATGCTCTTGCCTCCTTTGTCGAATATTAATTGGACATAGTGGTTTGGGTCGATTTCTGGGGTCTCTATTCTATTCCATTGATCTATATGTCTGTTCTTGCGCCAGTACCAAGCTGTTTTAAGAACAGTGGCTATGTAATACAACTTGATATCTGGTATTGAGATCCCACCTACTTTGTTCTTCTTTCTCAGGATTGCTGCAGCTATTCGAGGTCTTTTTTTTATTCCAGATGAATTTTTGGAACGTTCGTTCTAGATCTGTGAAATATGCCATTGGTAATTTAATGGGGATTGCATTGAATCTATAGATTGTTTTGGGTAGTATGGACATTTTGATGATGTTGATTCTACCAACCCATGAACAAGGTATATTCTTCCATCTGTTTATGTCTTCCTCTATCTCTTTTTTCAGTGTCCTATAGTTTTTCACATATAGGTCTTTTACCTCCTTAGTTAAGGTTATTCCTAGGTATCTTAATTTTTTTGGTGCGATGGTAAATGGGATTGCTTTTTTAGTTTCTCTTTCTGTAAGTTCACTATTGGTGTAAAGAAATGCCATAGATTTCTTGGCATTAATTTTGTATCCTGCTACATTGCTGAATTCATTTATTAAGTCTAATAATTTTTTGATGGAGTCTTTAGGGTTTTCTATGTACAGTATCATGTCATCTGCAAATAAGGACAGTTTTACTTCTTCTTTTCCAACAGACTATTCCAAAAAATTCAAGAGGAAGGAACACTTCCAAGCTCATTCTATGAAGCCAGCATCACCCTAATACCAAAACCAGATAAAGACAACACAATGAAAGAGAATTATAGGCCAATATATCTCATGAACATAGATGCCAAAATACTCAACAAAATTCTAGCAAATCAGATCCAGCAATACATCAGAAAGATCATACACCATGACCAAGTAGGATTTATCCCAGGGATGCAAGGATGGTACAATATCCACAAATCAATAAATGTGATATATCACATAAACAAGTTAAGAGATAAAAATCACATAGTCATATAAATTGATGCAGAAAAAGCATTTGACAAAATCCAACACCCTTTCTTGATAAAAACTCTCAGCAAGGTGGGAATAGAAGGATCATACCTCAACATAATAAAAGCCATATATGACAAACCCACAGCCAACATCATACTCAATGGTCAAAAACTAAAACCATTTTTCCTAAGAACAGGAACAAGACAGGGATGCCCACTCTCACCACTCCTGTTCGACATAGTACTAGAAATACTAGCCATTGCAATCAGACAAGAAGAAATAAAAGGCATCCAAATTGGAAAAGAAGAAGTAAAACTGTCCTACTACTTCTATGCATTATATTTCCTCCTTTAATTCTCAATGGGTTCAAAATATGAAACTCCTTCAGTATTCAAATTATTCTTTTGGGTTGTTCTTTGAAGCCATACCTTATTCATCTTGGTCATATCAGTGCCTGGGACATCCACAAATTATAAACATTCAAAAAATAAGAGTTGGAGTTAGTGTAATTGGGCATCAGGCTTAGAACCTAGCAATGTTTTTGGCACACAGTAAGTGTACAATATCAATTGTTGAATGAACTGATTGAACAGTAGTGAGTTGAGTATCCTGAATTGATGCCGTGATCTGCTCCTTTGTGTTCCTAAAGCCTTCTCTTTTCTTTTTTTAAAATTAAATCTTTATTGTTCAGATTATTAGAGTTGTTCCTCTTTTTTCCCCCCATAGCTCCCCTCCATCCGGTTCCCACCCCACCCTCTGCCCTTACCCCCTCCCACCACTGTACTCATTCATAGGTGTACGATTTTTGTCCAGTCTCTTCCTGCACCCCCCACACCCCTTTCTTCCCAAGAATTGTCAGTCCACTCCCTTTCTATGCCCCTGATTCTATTATATTCACCAGTTTATTCTGTTCATCATATTATTTATTCACTTGATTTTTAGATTCACTTGTTGATAGATGTGTATTTGTTGTTCATAATTTTTATCTTTACCTTTTTCTTCTTCCTCTTCTTTTTTTTTTTTAAAAATATATTTTATTGATTTTTTACAGAGAGGAAAGGAGAGAGATAGAGAGTTAGAAACATCGATGAGAGAGAAACATCGATCAGCTGCCTCCTGCACACCTCCCACCGGGGATGTGCCCGCAACCCAGGTACATGCCCTTGACCGGAATCGAACCTGGGACCCTTCAGTCCGCAGGCCAACGCTCTATCCACTGAGCCAAACCGGTTTCGGCTCTTCTTCCTCTTCTTAAAGAATACCTTTCAGCATTTCATATAATACTGGTTTGGTGGTGATGAACTCCTTTAGCTTTGTTCTTATCTGTGAAGCTCCTTATCTGACCTTCAATTCTGAATGATAGCTTTGCTGGGTAAAGTAATCTTGATTGTAGGTTCTTGCTATTCATCACTTAGAATATTTCTTGCCACTCCCTTCTGGCCTGCATAGTTTCTGTTGAGAAATCAGCTGACAGTCGTATGGGTACTCCCTTGTAGGTAACTAACTGTTTTTCTCTTGCTGCTTTTAAGATTCTCTCTTTGTCTTTTGCTGTTGGCATTTTAATTATGATGTGTCTTGGTGTGGTCCTCTTTGGATTCCTCTTGTTTGGGGTTCTCTGCACTTCCTGGACTTGTAAGTCTATTTTTTTCACCAGGTAGGGGAAGTTTTCTGTCATTATTTCTTCAAATAGGTTTTCAATATCTTGCTCTCTCCCTTTTTCTGGAACCCCCATAATTCGGATGTTGGTAGGTTTGAAGTTGTCCCAGAAGCTCCTTACACTGTCTTCATATTTTTGGATTCTTTTTTCTTTTTGCTTTTCCGGTTGGGTGTTTTTTGCTTCTTCATATTTCAAATCTTTGACTTGATTCTTGCAATCCTCTAGTCTGCTGTTGGATCTCTGTATAATATTCTTTATTTCAGTCAGTGTATGCCTAATTTCTAGTTGGTCCTTTTTAATACCCTCGAGGGTCTCACTAGATTTATCGAGGGTCTCACTAAATTTATTGGCGGTTTCTAGAAAATTCTTGAAAAACCTTATAAGTGTGGTTTTGAACTCTATATCCAGTAGTTTGCTTTCCTCTATTTCTGTCATTTGTGACCTGTTTCTTTGTCTCCACATTTTGGCTGCTTCCCTGTGTTGATAGAGTGGCTTTCTGTGCTAGGTGTCCTATAGGGCCCAGTGGCTCAGCCTCCCCAATTACCTATGGTGGACACTCTTGGTGCACCCCTTTTTGGGCTGTGTGCACAGTCTTGTTGTAGTTAAGCCTTGATTGTTGTTGGTATCAGTGAGAGGAATTGACCTCCAGACCAATTGGCTGTGAGAATCAGCTGTGTCTGTGGTGGGAGAACTTCTGTGCTGGAGACACCCTTATGAGGCAAGACTTGCTTCAGTGGGGCTTTGGTGCTCTCTGAGTCTGCCCCCTGAGTGTGTCCCTTATGGATCTGAGGCATTGTAATCTGGATGGTCCCACTCTGACCACTGGGTACACTGGCTCTTGGGTCTCTAAGGAGGTGCTAATTTAGCCTCTGCCTGAGGCTACCCAGCAGGAGCTATGGAGAGAACTGTAGATTCCTCTTCTTTGTTTGGGGTTTGGAGGTGCCCAGATGAGGCCCAGCTGTGAAGTAATGCAAGCTACTGTGGGGCCTTGGGCCTTTTTTTGGATGTTCTGGGTCTCTCTGACCCAGCTGCAGTTTGTTAGGTAATTTTAGATTGCAAAGGGCCAGGCCATTCATATGCAAAATCCTCTGCCACAGCTTGGGTGGGGTGGGGTCTCAGGGAATCAACAGGGTGGAGCAAACAGCTATGGCAGATCTTCAGCCCTGCCCTAAGAGGCCCCCGGGTCTCAGTGTCCCGCAGTAATCGCTGCAAGCACCTCTGAGAGAAAGCTGCCCTTGATTTCTGCCCGCTGCCAGACAGTCCAGTTTCTCCCCTTATGAGTCTGGGTCCCCAGAGACTCACCCAGAACTGGACTTCAGAGCAGTCAGGAGCTTGTGTCTCCCTCCCAATTGAAAAAGACAACCGCGTCCTCAGTTGCGCGCGCCTCCGCACCTCTGCACTTTACTTCCGCGCCTCCTCTGAGTCTCAGTGTGCTTTTCTCTTTCCTTCTAGTTGTAGAATTTCCACTCAGCCAGCCTTCCTGTGGTTCTGGGTGATGTCCGTTTTGTCTTTTAGTTGTACTTTTGAGGTGGTTGTGCGAGACAGCAATTTCAGGTGTTTACTTATGCCACCATCTTGGTTTCCCCAACATAAAAATTCTTAATAAAATATTAGTAATTCTCTCCATATATAATTTATATACAATATTTATGATCAAGTAAATGTGTAATACTTAATATATAATGTATTAAAAGATATACTATTATGACCAAATAAACTTATTCAGGAAAGCAAAATTTATGTAATATTAAAAATTCAATTAATATAATTTACCACATTAATCTGCAAATCATCTCTATAGATACAGAGAAAAACATTTCACAATATTTAACACCTATTCATGGAACATAAGAGAAACATACCTTCAACAACCTAGGAATAGAAGGGAACTTCTGTCATCTGATAATATCTACGAAAAACTTGCATTTTGCAGCATATTGAACAGTGAAATATTGGATGCTTTCCCCTAAGATTAGGAAGCTCCCAGATTGGCCAGGCAGGGAAAATCCTTGAGATATTTGAGTTTATCAAGAAAGCTTTATGGAGTGCTTCTGCATCACACAATTCCAGGGCCACCATATACAGAATAAAATGGACGGTGCAACAGAGAAGCCTTAGTTTCATAGTGGATGTGGGATTTTATAAGCAGCTTGAATAGTGGAAGAGAGAGGAAAAGGGAGAAAGAGAGAGAGAGAGATTATCTGAGGTATAGCTGTGGAAATAACTCACAACTGAATGAGGGAAGATTGTCTATTGGTGGAAGAATACCTTCTTCTCAACTCATTTTCCAAAGTTCCAGGCCCAGATCTCTGCTAATCTATTTCAGCCTGAACATAGGACTGAAGAGAAAGGTAAAGCAACTGAAATTACTTTGCTTGGAGTAATGGAGGCCAAAGGGATGACTCAATAAAGCATTTAAACCCAGGAAAGGTCATTTTACAGACTGTGGTGACCAGCTGTCCTCTAACTCCCATGACTGCAAAACAAGTTTTTAATTCATGGCAGTACATGACTCATTTTAGAAAGCTATTGTGAATGGTTGATCCCGTGCCAACTTATTTATACTCCAGTTAGCTCCATAAAAGGGTTTGAGGAGGCAGCATTTGAACTATTTATTTATTTATTTTAAAAACATATATTTTTATTGATTTCAGAGAGGAAGGGAGAGGGAGAGAGAGAGAGAGAAACATCAATTATGAGAGAGAAACATTGATTGGCTGCCTCCTGCATACCCTACACTGGGGATGGAGCCCAGGACCCAGGCATGTGCCCCGACCAGGAATCGAACTACTGAGCCATGCAGGCTGGGCCCATATGTAGCCTTTAAGTAGGTTGTCCAAGATACCTTTGAATCCCAAAAGATTGGGAACCATGGTGCTAGAACTATAATTTTACTGTGACATTTGGCTGGATTCTCAATGCCTAGTAGTGGACTCAGGTCTCTGGATTTGCATGTAGACTACCTTGCCAAAATTTTCAAAAAGGGTCATGCAAGCCAATAGTTCAAAAGTAGCTGGTACCACAACTCACTGATCCTATGGTCTTCTCTCACCAGGACTGATGGAGGAGCATAGGAGCCTCAAATATCTGATCATATTTGATCAATGTCCCAATAAACATTTTTTTCAACCAAGCGAAGTCCTTTACAGCTATAGCAAATCATGTGTCTGGATTAATTGGAAGTGGACATAGACATGGTGTCCTAGTTAACATTCTTCATCAGGAGTCTGTCTCTCTTGTAGAATAACATCAAGGCAAGCAGGAGCCAAATTCCATGCAATTAAGTATATATTCAGCACCTTTTGGGGGTGTCAAAATGGAGAGGTTTGAAGAGCCAATAGTCAATAAATATTTATTGTATCATTCTATGTGCCAGGTCTTTGGCTAGGTTTTGTAGAAGAGTTCTGGGATCAGAAAAAGAATCCGAAATGTTCCTGGGCTAAGTCCCTCATTTATGGATTGTAGTCCTGAGACTCAAGGGGTTAGTGACTCGCCAGGTTTACTCAACATACACATGACAGAGCTGAACCTCATTCTTTGTCTTTGGACTTTAAAATCTAGGGCTCTCTGTCTTATGATTTGGGGACATTAAAGAGACTGAGTTATCTGGTCCAAATGCCTCTTTTAACAGATGAGAAAACAGTTTCACCAAGGTTAGGGTAGCATACTGATTGAAAGATACCAAGACAGGATTCCATTTTAATTCTTCTGATATGCCTTTTGTCATATCCTCAGGGGGCCTTTTCCTGCATTGGTAGGGTAACAGGGCTAGAGATAGGAGAATCATGGCAACCCAGAGATGAGGAAGGGGAAAAAATAGAGAGCAACCTCTTTCCTTCATCAGTCTCACAATTTTGCCTGAGGCAGGTCCTATTTGAGTCTTCACTCTACCATTCACAGTCTTGGGCAAATGACTGAGCTCCCCTGAATCTTAGTGCTCTTCATAATACTAGGATAATACTTACCTCTCAAGCTTGTCATAAATATTAAATGTAATTCTTTGTAAAGCATATTGCATTGTGCCTGGTGTGTAGTGTGGGCTCAGCCAACCTTCATCTCCATGACTTTGCATTTTCCCTTTACTCTTGCAAAAGTCAAGACTGTTTCCTAGCACATAGAAGCTGTGAGTATACATTAGCAAGGACACCACTAGAAAGTTAGAATTGTCTGCAAAGAATTCAATATTGCCATGGAGGTTAAACTTCCCAAAGTAAAATCCTAGGAAAGGAAGCATTGTGAAGCCACTTCATCAGCCCTAAAAATGTGCTTACTTTTGATTTACAAATTTTATTTCTGAGAATTTATCCTGAGAAATACTCAGAAATATTATGCATGTTTATAATTGCATTGCAGTTTATGAAAGAAAACAAAAACTAGCAACTGGATTGGAACCAGTCTCACAACAGATAACCCATACAGAACAGCCTCTTAAAATTGGGTTAGTGAGAAATATTTATAGTTACGTTGCAAATTTAAAAAAATGCTCTAAAACAGAATATGTTATATGATACCATTTTTGCAAGTATATTATATTGTACTAGAGGCCTGGTGCATGAAATTTGTGCAGGGGCAGGGGGGCTCCTCAGCCTGGCCTGCACCCTCTCCAATCTGGGACCCCTTGGGGGATGTCTGACTGCCTCTCGTAATCCGGGACCACTGGCTCCTAATTGCTTGCCTGCCTGCTTGTCTGATTGCCCTTAATTTCTCTGCCTGCCTGCCTGATCGCCCCTAACCACCTCTGCCTGCCTGATCACCCCTAATCACCTCTGCCTGCCTGCCTGATCACCTTTAACTGCTCCCCTGCTGGCCTGATCGCCCCTAACCGCCTTTGCCTCACCCTGCACCCAGGACCCAGGATTCCCTCCTCCCACCAGTCGCAGGCACCCAGGACCCGGGCTTCCCTCCCTCTGGCCGACCGCAGGCACCCAGGACCTGGGCCGGCTTCACCCGGACCAGCCTCAGCCTCAGGGGACTGTGGGTGGGTGGCTTCACCTGGGCCACAGTCGCAGGCGCCGGGGACTGTGGGGCGGGCGGTTTGTCCTGTGGGGAGCCGGCACGGCCATGGCATACTCATGCCAGCTCAGCCTGGTTCAGTTACCCTAAGTGGGGGCGATGAAAGGCTTAGAAAAGACAGACAAGAGAATGAAAGCTGGGTCTCAGTGTGACGCTGCCCCTCTGATGGACAGTGCCCATGCCCACAAGCCGTGTCTTTATTTTATAGCAGATGCCATGAGGCAAAGTAAGGGTGTGATCAAGAGGTTTACAACATTCTCCTGGGTTTCAATGCTACTCAACTACATGCACCTGAACTCTATCACTCAGGCATGTGGGGCCACGTGTTCGGACCATAGGTTCGAGCTTACAACTATAGCTGTTGGCTATAATTGTGCTGGGAAAGCTCTGCCCTCCAGCTGGGACTTGCATGTGGCAATGAGAGGACTGTGCCTTCTCATCAGTCCAAGGCTTGAACCTGTCCAAAACACTCTAGCCGCACCCCACATTGTCCCTCTCCTGGGCTGCAGGTGCAGGCGTAGCCGCTGGTGCCTGGGACTGTGGGGCGGGCCGCTTGTCCCTCTCCTGGGCTTCAGGCGCAGGCGTAGCCGCTGGTGCCTGGGACCGTGGGGCGGGCCGCTTGTCCCTCTCCTGGGCTTCAGGTGCAGGTGCAGCCGCTGGTGCCTGGGACCATGGGGTGGGCGGCTTGTCCTTCTCCTGGCCGCAGCCTGGCTGGTCCCATTCCTCTCTCATGAGCTCATTTGTGCTTGTCTGGTCCCCATTCCTCTTTCACAAGCTCACTTGTGCCTGGCTGGTCCCCATTCCTCTCTCCCCAGTGTTGAGTGTCTGAGCCGTTAGGGTGTGACGGTGTGAGGGTGTGATGACAATTTGCATATTAGCTCTTTATTATATAGGACTAGTAGCCCGGTGCACGAAAATCGTGCACATTAAAAGGGAATTAATTGCCCTAACTGGTTTGGCTCAGTGGATAGAGCATCGGCCTGTGGACTCAAGGGTCCCAGGTTCGATTCTGGTCAAGGGCATGTACCTTGGTTGCGGGCACATCCCCAGTGGGGAGTGTGCAGGAAGCAGCTGATCGATGTTTCTCTCTCATCGATGTTTCTAACTCTCTATCCCTCTCCCTTCCTCTCTGTAAAAAATCAATAAAATATATTTTTTTAAAAAAGGGAATTAATTAGCAGAGATATTTTAATATTGCTATTTGCCCTTTCTCTATAATAGAAGTGTGAGAGATGAAAGGAAATTAGTAAAATGTATATGAAAATCATATATAAATTTATTAATAAATAAACAGTAACAAAAGGATATAACAACAACAGAGGCATGATATAAAAATGACAAAAACATGATATGAAAACAACAAAAACATGATATGAAAACAACAAAAACATGATATAAAAACAACAGTGATGCAAACAATGACTGATAAAATGATTAAACTTATTCTAATATCTTCCTGTACACCACATTAAGAGTGAAAACACTTTCAGAGTGCTTGACTAATTTCCCTTGTGATGAAGTACTTAGAACTTTAACTGTAATATCACATGCTCTTCAAACTCCAGGGAAAGCAACATATAACTGACCATGTGCAAAAACGGGTTCAGGTAGGAATATGCCTACTCTGTCTAGAGTTTGTCCTTGTGCTTTATTAATAGTCATCACAAATGCTGGCATCACGGGAAACCGTCGTCGAATCAATTTAAATGGGAGGCCAGTGTCAGATGGGGACAAATTAATTCTTGGAATCAGAACAGCCTCTCCCTCTGCAGATCCTGTTAATTCTTCAGCTTCAATAATGTTAGGTTGTAATCTTTTGATAACAAATCTGGTACCATTACAAAGACCTGATTTACTATTGAGATTTCTCAATAGCATGATGATTGCACCCACTTTCAATTTTAATTTATGACACGGCATTTCCGAAGGAGTAATACTATTAAGAAATTCTATGGGAAATTTTTCCTTTTAGCATCATCTGTGGAATCAATGGAATCATCACTCAAATATGTGTGAAAATCTCCATCGAGTATATCCAAATTTTCTTCATTTAATTTTTGAACATGCTCATTTTTTGGACAAAGAATTGCACATTTAGATATATTTTTAATATTATCTATAGCAGTGGTTCTCAACCTTGGCTGCACATTAGAATCACCTGGGAATCTTTTTAAAATCCTGATTCCTGGGCCTCATCCTCTGGAAATTGTTTCTTTGTTATGGGGTAGGGCCACAACATTAGTAACAAAGAAACAGAATTAAAACTTTATTGTGGGGAGCCACTACAGTGTTTTGGACAGGTTCAAGCCTTGGACTGATGAGAGGGCACAGTCCTTTCATTGCCACGTGCAAGTCCCAGCTTGGAGGGCAGGGTCCTCCCAGCACAATTATAGCTAACAGCTATAGTTGTAAGCTTGAACCTATGGTCCAAACATGTGGCCCGCCACGTGCCTGAGTGGTGTAGGCTTGATAGAGTTCAGGTGCATGTAGTTGAGTAGCATTGAAACCCAGGAGAATGTTGTGCATGTAGTTGAGTAGCATTGAAACCCAGGAGAATGTTGTAAACATCTTGGTCACGCCCTTACTTTGTCCCGTAGCATCTGCTATAAAATAAAGGCATGGTTGTGGACATGGTCGCTGTTACTCAGAGAATTCTAAGCCTTTCATCGCCCCCACTCAGGTTCACCCCTGGCCGTGCTGGCATGTGGCACACTTTAGAAAGATCTGCCTCCACGCTCTGAGGGTGGGTTCCTGCCTCAAACCCTGCCCTTACAGGAAACACCTCCGGGAAACAGCTTGGGGGAGGGCGCAGCTGTTGCCAAGACAACCCCTGCAGGACTGACTTCCTTCCGCTTGGTCATGGCGGTTCTTCTGGACGTGATGAACACCACCCATGGTTTTTATATAAGTAGATAGCTGTTGTGCCTGTGTAGTTTTAGATGCTGTGGTAGCGGCAAAGCTCTGTGTTAGCCATACCTTGTCATTTTCCTCCTAGGCACACAGGAAAACAGTATTTCCTAGTCTCCTTGCTGGGAAACCTTGTATGTTGGCCATTAGATTAACTCTGGCCAAAGGAATGTAGGAAAAGTGGTGTACTTAGAGGACTGGCTTTAGAAAATACCACCTCTCTCTCTCTCTCTCTCTCTCTCTCTCTCGGTCAGCAGCATAGCCAGATGGAAGAATCCTGCATCCCTGAGTCACTACTTAAAGGTGAGTCACCAAAGAGAGCCACCCGCCTAGGAACATCTTTGTTGAACTTTGTGTGAATGAAAAATATATTGTTAGTCTGTTAATGCTGTTTGTTATAGGAGGTAATGTTAATTATTCTGACTAACACATGGTTTTGCATTTTCTACAGTAAATAAGCATTACTTTTGAAGTTAGAAAACCAAGTTGTTAAAAAAACAATAACTACCCATTCCTCTGTTTCTGCATGACACCCACTACTTTCAGGCGTTCAAGAAGATGTGTATCTACACACCTGTGAGTGCAGGGACAATCGCCCTGTTGGGGTCCAGCCTCAGCAGGTCCAGGGGTTCCCAAAGGTGTGGACGGAGTCAGCAAAGAAGGAATGACACGGAGACAGTGTTCAGTTGATCAACATAGCCAGGTTCTCTCTTTTTCTCTTCTTTATTGTCCTGTTACATCTGTATTTATAAGCATGACATAATGGTATGTTTTGGGTCCTCCCTTGGCCGTCTACAGTTCCTGGTTTCATGTCCATAGTTTCTTATCTGACCTTTGCCAAAAATCCTGTCTCTATCTAGTTCTGTTGATTTAAATCTTGTCTAGGTTAATCTCTATGTTCCATTATAAGGGCTATTCCAAGGTCACTATTCTACTGCTCTACTGATAAGCTACAAGGAAGTGACTGAAGGAGATTATCCTACCCAGTAAAGGTTATGTCCTCCCAGCCCCGCTGCTTGCCTTCCCTGGGACTGCCCTGTGTCAGTGGGTCTCCAGGGGTATAGGCTTTGGTGCTTTCCCTGGTGGGCAGACCCCTGGGGATGTGGGCCCAACAAATCCCAAATTTATTGCCAACAGTCTTAGTCCAAGTTCTTCATAAGTAGTACATGGTATTTCTGTAACACTAGGGAGTTTTACTGATTCATTCCCCTCCCCAGTCCTGTCAATCCCCAACTCCAGGGAAACATCCCCACCTGGGGAAACAACCTTTCTCGGGGAGGTGGCCCTGGTTAAAACACATAGCACTAAGAGGAGGAGCAAACATATTAAGAACAGTATGCCATATACGCCAGGTCCCTTGAAACATATGCTGTGCAGATGTTTCTTCCCTGCAGTGACTGTGTCAAGCAGCAAGGATGGACAGGCTTCCGGCAAATCGCCCTCCTGCCCCTACCATGCCCCATTCAAAGACAGCACCCTGGAAGTGTTTTGGCAAACCTGCCATTCCTTTGTGTCTGCACAGTCGCAGCTTATTTGAAGACGTAAGCTGCTTTATCAGAAACCTGGGGAGCAGAGCCACACAGCCACTGGCAGCTGATTCAAGGAAATCAGAGGCAGGCATGAGCCCTGCTGTTTGGCCTGGGGCCCAGCATATGGTTTTGGAAAAGAGGTATTTGCTATGGATGGTTCTCACTCTACAGTTTCACTTAAACCCCATAAGTTGCTTGTTGTGAACATAAAAATGGTAGCTGTGGAACCACTGGGGCTTCAAAAAAGGTGATGCCAGTGGGGCCAGCAGACTTCTACTTGGGCTGGATCAGCCCATCCGCTACCTTCCTTGTTCCAGGAGGAGTCAACAGTCTCCTAGCCCTCAGGTCGCTATTTATAACGTACACATCTGAGGGTGGACACGTGTCCATTGTCTTGTTCCAGAATCAGGGCATAAGTCTGGCACCATTACTTGGAAGCCCTGGCTTGGGCACTGGGAACATGGCCAGAGCACAGGGAAGAGGAAAATGAAAGCTCATGGTTTTGAACTTTCCACCTACCAGACACTGTACTGGACATTTTTCATGCATGTTGTCATTCATTCATCTCAATGGTTCTATCAGGTAGGCAGCGTTATTCTCACTTTACACTTTGCTCACAAAGTGAGGCCAGTCCATTTAAATAACTTATTACAATGAACATATTCCGGTAGCACTAAAATTTGGCCCCAAGTCTGCTTTCCGATTCTTCTTTTATTCATTCTCTTCCCTTCCTATAAGAATGACTATTCAGCTAAAGGTCATAGGAGACATTTCAATTTTTAGTTTCAGATTTTCATAAGCATTAAAACATTCCCCTCTCACTGCTCACTCCACTTCACCTGTTTTATTTCTTTTAGGTTTTAGTAATATGTATCAATGCCTCCTTGTTTGTGCCTTTTGCTTTATTCCTTTCCCCTCTTGCTCCCACATTGGACTGGGACTAATTGGGCTGCCTTGGAGCCTAAGTACAAGTATGCTGGCTGCTCCCTTGTGCCTTGGAGTCAGTATAGACCCTAGTTTTTGAGATGGAAATTGTCATTTGACTATCCCATTCCAGCCCCTTGGCTTTTATTCTCCAGGGGTCACTGGTTCAGGGATGCTTGAGCCGGTGCCAAACATGGTTGACTCTCTCTCTCTCTCACCAGTTTAAGCTTCCATTTAAGACAATCACAATGAGGCCCTCATAGGAATGCCTGTCTTAAGGTTGAGAGCACATTTGTCGCTCCATCACTTCCTCTATTTCCTGTAACTACCTATTGTAGCTCTTTCAGCAATTGTGCTGATGTTTAGATTAAAAGACTTAGAAGATGCTGAGGAATTATGGGATGTGTCCTCTACTGTGGCCTCAATTAAGTAAGATTTTTATCTGGAGAGACTTTTCACTGAAAGCTCCCATTTAAAGGGGGAGAGAAGAACAAGAATATAGCACAGTCACCATCTGATTCCTGACAGAGGCAGAGGGTGCCCCGTGTCAGAGTAGTGAGTCCCCTGGTGAGCTGTGCAGACTATTGGGCTCCACACCAGGTACAGGAAGGCTTATTTCCCTTGTCCTCCATGGACCCATCTCAGGAGGTGAACAGGGAAGGCTTTCTTTCTGGGGCCCACACCACTTGAGCAGCCCATTTCTTTATTTTATTTTATTTTATTTTATTTTATTTTAAATTTTTTTGATTTCAGAGAGGAAGGGAGAGGGAGAGAGAGAAACATCAGTGATGAGAGAGAATCATTGATCAGCTACCTCCTGCACACCCCGACTGGGGATCGAGTCTGCAATCTGGGCATGTGCCCTGACCGGGAATAGAACCATGACCTCCTGGTTCACAGACCAACGCTCAACCACTGAGCAACACTGGCCAGGCTAGGAGCCCCTTTCTTTTCTTTTTTTTTTCTTTTTCTTTTTATTTATTTTTATTTTATTTTATTTTTTAATTTTTTATTGCTTAAAGCATTACAAAGGGTATTACATATGTATCCTCCCCCCCCCCGCCCTTGACAATACCCCAGCTTCCCCTACCCCCCAGTGTCTTATGTCCATTGGTTATGCTCATATGCATGCATACAAGTCCTTCGGTTGATCTCTTACCCCGCTCCCTCCTGCCCCCCAACCCTCCCCGGCCTTCCCGCTGCAGTTTGACAATCTGTGTGAGGCAGCTCTGCCTCTGTATCTATTATTGTTCAAAAGTTTATAATGGTCTCTATTATCCATGAATGAGTGAGATCATGTGGTATTTTTCCTTCATTGACTGGCTTATTTCACTTAGCATAATGCTCTCCAGCTCCATCCATGCCGTTGCAAATTGTAAGAGTTCCTTCTTTTTTACAGCAGCATAGTATTCCATCGTGTAGATGTACCACAGTTTTCTAATCCATTCATCTACTGATGGGCACTTAGGCTGTTTCCAGATCTTAGCTATGGTGAATTGTGCTGCTATGAACATATGGGTGCATATATCCTTTCTGATTGGTGTTTAGGAGCCCCTTTCTTATAGTTGCTGGTCACTCAGGGCTTCCCTTAGGGACCAAGAACGCACAGCTCCCTGTTGGACAGCTGTCATCAGAGCCGAGTCTCTCTTTATGTGTTGAATCTGGTTTTTCTCCTCTTCATCATCTTTGTCCTCAGCAGCCACCCACATGCAATGGGAAGGATGACTCCAAGCCTCTCCAGGATTTCTGATCCTCAGCTCTCATGATCCCCAAGAAGAAGAAAGCCCCCTCCTCTTCCTCAAAATCTACACATCAAACTACAGGCAGGCTCTGATTGTCCTCCTTAGGTGCCCCTTTCTGAGCAATTCATTCTGGCCTGAGGGCTGAGGTGCTGTAGCAGGTGAGGCCACTATTGCAGAAGCCTCCTTTGACAGGGCGCAGGGCAGACTGGTGTCAGGGCAGCCCCACCTGCACCGCTGAATGGATTCTCTCAGGAAAGAAGGTTTCTGTAGCAGAAGAGAAATGAAAGAGGTCTGGGAAGGCAGAAACAATGCTCATGGGTATATTACATGCGTGTGAAATGCGGAATAAACATTGTGGTTTCTCAAAGATGTTGATGTTTCAGAAAATCTGTGACATGTGGGAGTGCCTTTGAGTTACAAAACTCTGGTAAATACTTATTCTTTTTATTAACTCACTCTTTCAGATGCTGTAGGTCTTAATCTCACTTTTTTTTCTTCCTCTAAGAAAAAATTCCACAGATGTTTGCATCCAGGCTTAAATTTCATCCATTCTGATGTTTTCTATAAAACTGCTTGGGAATTAGACTATCCTTCTTATGTGATTTTCTGTGATTTGACAAAATCCAGGAATGAATCTCTTGCTTTTGTTTTTCTTGCCATGGGAGAATTGAAAGCAGTAGCCTTTGTCCAATAATATTTTTTCTTCTCCTTTTTCTTTTATATTTATAAAGGATTTAAAAGAAAGTCACCTTGGGCTAACAATCCAGGGACAACTCAATTCCCCCCCCCCCCCCCCCCGCCCAACCTCCCTTCCTGCTTTCATTCCCTTGCTGATATTTCCAAATCTAGCAGTCTTCTGGTAGCTTTTTTTTTAAAAAATTGATTTCAGAGAGGAACAGAGTGGGAGAGAGAGAGATAGAAACATCAATGATGAGAGAGAATCATTGATCAGCTGCCCTCTATATGCCCCACACAGGGGATCAAGCCTGCAACCCAGGCATATACCCTGACGGGAATCGAACCGTGACCTCTTGGTTCATAGGTCGTCGCTCAACCACTGAGCCATACCAGCTGGGCTTGGTACCTTTTTCAATTCTCTCCTCCTTCTTTTCTTCCTGGCTCCAGAGAACACCAATGCCTAGGTCTAGGGAAAGTACAATCAGGGCTCAACTCACCTCCTCATCACCCCATCACCACATCCCTTGTTACCCTCTCAACAGTTGACTGAGGGCACACTAAGTATCCTTCATCTTAGAAAGGCTATCTCAGGATGCTGCCATGTCATTGGACATCTAGAAATTTCACTGAGGTAAAGCCCTCTGAATTTTTGTTCAATTTACTTCCCATCCACTGACATGCAAGTATCTTACCAAGGAGTCTAAAGTAGTTGCTACTTCTTGCTCACTAGGTCCAATCGGCATAATGTAATCTGTGCATTGACCAGTGTGATACCTTGTGGAAGGGAAAGGTGATTGAGGTTTCTAAATCATGACACAGAGTTGCAAAGCTGCTACACCCCTAAGACAGGAAGGCCTTGCCAGCTGAAAGCAAATTGCTCAGGTTGTCATTACTAACAGGTATCAGGAAAATAGCACTGGTCAGATCAACAACTGCATCAGAAGTTTTAGGGGATATGCATTTGGGAACAAGCAATGAAACCACATCCAGAACAGCAGCTGCACTTAGAGTCACCACCTGGTTAAGTTCATGATAATCCACTGTCATTCTCCAAGACCCATTTGTTTTCTACACAGGCCAAGTAGGCAAGTTGAACAGGGATATACTGGGAATGAGTCACCAACCCTGCACTTTTCAAGTCCTTGTTGTTGGCAGTAATCTCTGCAGTCTCTCCAGGAATACAGTATTTCCTTTGGTTTACTATATTCATATGTAGAGGCTTTCACTGGGCCTTTTATAACATTAATAGCCCTCATTACATAAGTCTGGTTTCAGAAATCTCATCTCTCTGGTTACTGTATATAAAATATATTTTTCAGGGAAGACCAAGAAGCTTCTAGGTTATGTATGTGTTGCTTGAGCTGGGAATCTGGATCCCTGGGCTATGCTTTTCTTTCCCCATATTGTCCAGCACAATTAGTAGTAACCAACCCATCTCACTAGACTTGTTGTTTGACTAAAATTTCTAATGTATCAAATACATGATCACTGAGAACCTTGCTTTGTGTAAGTATTTGATTAGGAGTATCCAGTGCTGATATTTTGCCTATTTCTATTGTAACATCATGCCATGGTCTATCAGTGCCTTCTTTACTATTGGAAATAGTCATTGGTGCCTTTAAAATCACATCAGATTAAATAATCAACTGGAAAGATCCCAGAACCAATTCAGAACACTCATTCATAAGATTCTGCTTTTCAAGAACCATTATCAGGCCAAAATATGTATTAGTGAGGGTTCTCCAAAGAAACAGAACTGACACAATACACATACCAACAAACACCAGCACACATTTAGAGAGAGAGAGAGAGAGAGAAAGAGAGAGAGAGAGAGGGAGGGAGAGAGAGACCAGAAGGCTGGAAATTCAGGCAGGATTTCTATGTTATAGTCCTGAGGCAGAATTTCTCCTCCAGGAAACCTTACTTTTTGCTCTAAGGTAAGGTCTTCTACTGATTGGATGATTCCCACATTATTGAGGGTAATCTGCTTTACTTAAACTCAACTGATTGTAAATATTAATCACATCTATAAAATACCTTCATGGCAACATCTAGTGTTTGACCAAACAACTGAACAACATAGCCTAGCTAAGTTGACACATAAAATCTTTCCATCACATAATTCTGTCTTGAAGGGGCTGTGTCCAGTTGGCATAGCTATCAAATGGAGGCAAATTATTTAACCTGCACTAGATTTGGGGTGAGAAATAAACTTTAGGTATGTTTAGCCCCTGAGATGTTGAAGTTTGTCACTGTGGTATACTGTATTCTATATTGACCAACTTAGATGCTCTTGGTTACAAGTGACAGAATACTCCTGTTTGAAGAAGAAGAAGAAGAAGAAGAAGAAGAAGAAGAAGAAGAAGAAGAAGAAGAAGAAGAAGAAGAAGAAGAAGAAGAAGAAGAAGAAGAAGAAGAAGAAGAAGAAGAAGAAGAGGAGGAGGAGGAGGAGGAGGAAGAGGAGGAGGAGGAGGAGGAGGAGGAGGAGGAGGAGGAGGAGGAGAAGAAGAAGAAGAAGAAGAAGAGGAAGAAGGAAAGCAAATAAGAAAGAGAAATTCCAGAAGTCCAGAGTAGTGTCAATAATGATTTCAAGGACCTAGGGTTTTTTTCTACTCCTGGCAGAGCAGTAGCAGTAACTATTGTAGAAACTGTTGTGTTAGTTTCATGTAAGATTGAGTTTCCTTGTGGGCACAAGACAGCCGACAACAGCAATCAGCACTATATGCACTGGGCAATATTCTGTGCACAGTGACTTAGACCACTCATCCTCAAACCTGAATACACATGACAGTCACCCAGGGATATTTTAAAACATACTCAAACCATAGCCTAGATTTAGAACAATGATCAGACTATTTGGGGGACAGGAACAGCATCCCCAAGATTCCCAGGTGAGTCTACTGAGCAGCCATTAGGGAGAACCACTGGCCTACACAGACCAGTTGGAATCTCCCTTAAGAATCCTGGCAGGAAAGAGAAAGGGGAACCTATATAATAATCAGTTATATGGATTAAAAGGGACAGAGCATCTTTCTCTACTGTAAGTTTGAAACTTAAATTGCAAATACTCCTGGCACAGAAAACATCATAATTTAAATATTTGTGATCATGCAACAGACTGAAGTATTTCAGAGGAAAGGGGGGCTGGGTGGGAAGAGATTAACCAGTGAACTTACATGCATATATGCATAGCTCATGGACACAGATAATAGTGCCATAAAGGCCTGGGGAGGGGTAGGAGTGTGGTGAAGGGGGTCAATGGAGGGGAAAAAGCAGACATCTGTAATACTTTCAACAATAAAAATTAATGGGAAAAAAAAGAAAAAAACTACCTGCGATCATAGCAGAACATTTCAAGAGAGAAGGTTTTGATGGGAAAGAGAAGGTCTTAACAGGGGAGGAAATTTTGCTACTTCTTCATTGCTTTCCTGGTCCCACACCTCATCTCTCACAGGTTCATTTTAGGCATCTGGGCTTTCAAGGGTGTCTGGCATTGCTCTCAATGTTCTTAATGACCCTTAACTTTCCATTAGGGCAGTGGTTCTCAACCTGTGGGTCGAGACCCCTTTGGGGGTCGAATGACCCTTTCACAGGGGCCGCCTAAGACCATTGGAAAACACATATTAAATATATAATTACATATTGTTTTGTGATTAATCACTATGCTTTAATTATGTTCAATTTGTAACAATGAAAATACATCCTGCATATCAGATATTTACATTACGATTCATAACAGTAGCAAAATTACAGTTATGAAGTAGCAACGAAAATAATTTTAAGGTTGGGGGTCACAACAACATGAGGAACTGTATTAAAGGGTCGAGGCATTAGGAAGGTTGAGAACCACTGCATTAGGGGAATATTTTGCCACTTTTAGAAGATAGATAAAGAACCCTATTTTAACTTTCCCTTTCTCCTCTATTAGGTTACAGGTTGGGTGTGTTCTTCAGTGCCTAAACCAACCAGCCAGCCATGCCTTCACAATCCCTTTCTTCATTGCTCACTTAAGGCAGTGAGGATCATTTTTATGTGCACATGTGAGTAGGAAGTGGATATGATGATACATGAGTAAAATAAAGTCTGATTCATTAAGAACTTCAATTTGGAGGGAAAGCCAAATTTACTATTTTCATAGGAAAAATACACAATGCACCTAAACATTTTTTCTTGCTAACCAGTTAGTTCCCTCCCAGCCACTCTCTTCTTGCCTTCCCTGTTCATGCAAAGCTGTTGCCTTTGAGCTGCTTAAAGGGATGGTGTGCTGCTGGTTTTTTTGTTCTAACTTTTCAAACTATGCTCAAGTGCTGCCATTCTAATGATATCAAATTTTAGGTTAATTCCTGGCCACAGTCTACATGTTCCTGCATATTTCTCTGGTTTATCTCCCAATTCTTTTAGGTCTACATCTGAACTATCATTTTTCCAAGCTCTAAGTCTATGTAGTATGCAGACTCCCTTTGCTTGTTACCATGATTGGGTTATCTTTCTAAACAGATTTTATCCTCTTGAAATAATTTATGCTCAAAAAATAGTTTCTTAATGAATGAATGAATATCAGGGAGTTGATCAGTCAACAACCTATATAAAACTCAGTGCTGGCAGAATAACCTAATGAGTATTTTATAATCTTGAAAAATCACCTTTTAACTTCAAAAGTCACTTTATTATTTCCCAATCTAAATATCAGGGATGTCTTTTATTTTATGAACACTCCACTTTTTACACATGGCATTCTGGGAACTCTTGTAATAAAATGCACTAATGTAAAGCATGTCTCTATTTTTCCTTAGAACTATGTTGTAATTTAGGAGATTACATTCCTGACCAAGTACTGGGCTTTAGATCAGAGCTAATGATTGACCACATATATTATAAGACATTATACAATAACAACTGAGTAAAATCATTGGAAACAGCAAAGGTATGTTTTTAATCTTAATAAATGGATTCAAAATATGCTACAGAGATTCACATTTTTATAAAGTGTATGGTCATTTTGTTTGCTTCATTCAAACTTAGAAAACTTGTTTGAAGATTACTGGAAATGGCCCAGCTAAATACATTTAAAATCTTTGGCTGATTCCTTTTGTTTCCCATATAATGTTGTCTGAAGCAAGCAGATGCATTTAAAAACGATTCCACTGATTTCATGGCGCATCGAGCTTTGTAAAGGTTTTCAATCTGTGAATTTGTTACTGTTGAAGCTGCTGGTAATGACGGTGGTGATGGTGATGATTAAGATTTTTTTTTCTCACTGAAAACTGGGGGCTAACCAGTTTCCTCTCTGCCACTGTCTCCTATCTCCCCTGTTCATACAAAATCTCTGTCTTTGAGCTCCTCAAGGGAATGGTGTGCTCCTGGTCTATTGGTATGACCTCTGATGGCATTGAAATGCCTTATACACGACTACAGGACCATTCACAGAGAGTCTTTCAGAGGAGCTTCAAGTAACACTCTTTGGAAATTGCCAGGACCCTGCAGGCTGCTTGCTATTCATGTTTGATTGCTACAGAGAGCCTTCCTTAAGTAAGGCTTTAAGTAGCTCTGAGTTGGTGGACCAGAGCATTCTAGTGTAGGGGAAAATGATTGAAGGAAGGTAGGAGAAAGAGAAGGCAGAATTTTCCATTACTTGTTCACTTTTCTGTCCTGTAAACACATAGAAAGTATTTAGCATTGATCTAATAGCTAATTAGTTATTGGATTAACCTACTTCTTAACTCTGTTAAAAAATAAAAGTCAACTGAGCAAATTTTAAAGATATTACTGGCTTTATTTAATAATCGATGAATTGGGCAGCCAAGAGCACTGTTTTGTTGCTCAGTATGACAGTGTCCATCTGCATGGGACTTTGTACTCAGACTATGAAGACTAGATGGGGCCTCTGGTCCTGGGTGCCTTGCAATCTAAGAGTGACTCAGGGTCAAGGGAACAGATGGGAGTCGAGTTAGGAGGACACAGATAAGGAGATTCTTAAAAAAATTATTTTCAATTACAGTTGATATATAATATTATATTAGTTTCAGGTATATAGCATAGAGATTAGACATTTATATAACTTACAGAGTGTTCACCCCAATAAATTGAATACTCACTTGATAGGAGACTCTTGACAATGGCTAGAAGTGCAAGAGGAATTTCTTTTCCAGGGATCCAGAGGACTGGGGATATGAAATCATTAAGTTGGAGCTTCCTATTTATTCTGAGCTCCCTAACTTTTCCTAGTCTTTAGTGTAAAGTAAATCTAATATTTTGAAGGGGGAAAAAAGAGGTTCTCTCCTGTCATCTCTATAATTTGTTCCAAAATGAACTCTTGTCAAAGCTTTGAGGAGTTAAGAATTGTAACAAATGTAAAACAACTCAAAGGGTTTCTAAGGTACATTTGGAGGTGAGTCAAGTCCAAGGCTTGGTGCTTCGGGTCACCGGTGAGATAAAGAGGTAGCAGAGAGATGGTGGCACTCCCTAGGTCCTCTTCAGCTCTGATGTTCTCACTGGCATGGCCAGGATGGGAGGGAATTGAAGCTGCCATGGGTGAAGAGGTGTCGGAGAGCCCCTAGGTGTTCTTTATGTGTCTCACCTCCCCATTGAATGGGATTCTGGTGCAGAGGCCTGAGAGCATTTGCAATGTGCTTGCTGAACCACCTTTGGTAGACTGTGAGAAACCAGATATAATGGGACATATGGTGGACCTCAGCTTCCAAGTAAATGTTGACCTGATTGTCAAAAGTGGGAGAATATGGAGGCCTGGGAGCCAGGGCAGAATCCAGGAGGGTTTGGGGGGAGATAGAGAGTGAATTTGAGAAAGAGAGTGACCTGATCATTTAGGAACCATCCAGGGTGCACTAAAGACAAATCACAAAATGTGTCTAGTGAAAAATGTTTCCTACTGGGAAGTCAGGCCAATGCAATATATATTTGGACTGTTTGGATGTTAGGAATTCATTTGTCAAAGTTAGAACTCTAATAGGTGCAAATGTTGCAGAAGAAATTAGAGTTTCTCATAGAATAATAAGTTTGCTCTCTGATAAGATCTGAAAGTCTATGTTATTTTCATGTACACTAGATGGCAACTCCCAGATTAGGGGTTTCTAGAAAATACTGATGTACAAAATGACTAGTATAGATGCTATTTTTCCTTAGGCTGTGGCAAGGTACTGTTATGGCATAACACAGAACACGTCACAAAAAAAATATAGTTTGAGCATTAACCTTCTCTATCCACATAGTCTAACCTTGTCCTTTATAGGAACCCAATATGTAAACCCTCACATCCCACCCTCACTCTGTCCTTCCTCTGCCAAACCATGAAAAGCCTTTCTTACGCAGTGAGTTTTCCACTTGTTCAGGACCAATGAAAAGTTTTCTTCTTTCCTTATCCTCCAGCCCCTGCCCCTCTCTCTCTTTCTTTCTATCTCTTTTAAGTTCTTAGTTTATTACTCCTCTCATGAAACCTCTGCAGTCGCCACAGATAAAGTCACTGGAGAATCTTTACTCCTTCTGCTGTCCCATCTCCAGCTCACTTTTGCCAGCACCAACATTGGCCTTTGTAGTCCCTCTGACATTCTTCATTCTGTTCTTGGATTCCTTTCCCTGTTCCCTTGAGGTCTTCTTCTTCTCATACAGGTCATGGCTTGCAAGTCTATGTGTGGGTTCATTTTTCTTTGCATAATCCAAGGAATCATAAATCCTGCCAAAGCCAGTTGTCATGCCACCACCAAACCATTTCTGATCCAAACACAGAGATAACATCTGGTGTGGTCTTAGACATTTTGGTTAGTTTTTCCTGAATTTCTGTCTTAGGTACTGCTGCCTTTCCAGGGTGAAGGACTTCAAAGACCATTTGTTTCCACAGTAGTCTGTTGGTCATGAACTTCCTGGTCAGGATAGTTACTGTGTCATTCATGATGACAGCTGACTTTCAAGCAGCCAGGGAGGAAAAGAGCCCCAGGCCTCTCATTCCAGGAAGGCACCAGGTAAGGTTGGAATGTGGATGACTTATCTTTGGACTTTTTCTGGCAATGGAATGCTTCCTGTTGTCCAAACTTTCTTCACTGGCCACACACGACATGCTCTCACAGCAGGCTGAGGAGATTTTTTTCCTCCCATGGCAGATTCTATTAGGTTTCTTTTGTTTATAAATATAGGTTTTTAAGTGTTGTGGGGGAAATCATTTTCACTTTTTGTTTTTCTATGGAGTCAAGCATATCTGTACCTCTCTTAGTAAGGTTATGTAAACAAGCAGGACTGGAGGATGTTTTTCTTCTTCAAAAGCAAGGAAAACTGAAGTATTTTCTTTTCCCAAGAAGGGGCATATATACACAAGTGTTCTCATGAAAAACCTCAAATAAATTGTTTCCTACTAGAGTATGTGCCTGTGTCCAGGAATGTAACAACTGCTTACTGGGTCAGTGACTCTGAAACCATAAACAACAGCTTAATTAATCCATCCTTTGGCTTACACTTAAACCATAAACAACAGCTTAATTAATCCATCCTTTGGCTTACACTTCACCAGAGGTAGAAGAGCTTTCAATTTATTTATTGATTGATAGAGAGAGAGAGAGAGAGAGAGAGAGAAAGGGAATGGGATATATATATATATATTTATTTATTGTTTCACTTATTTATACATTCATTGGTTGATTCTTGCATGTGCCCTGACTGGAGATTGAACCCACAACATGGGTGTAAAGGGGTGACGCTCTAACCAAGTGAGCTACCTGGCCAGGGCAAGTTTTTAATTTTTAAAACTGTAGCTGCTTATTCCCAAGGGGTGGGCAACAATTAAGGACACATGAACTATAAAAAAACAAAGAATAAAAAGAAAAAGAAAATCCCCTTTTCATCTCTCTGTTAAATTATAATTTTTATAATCCAGGAAAAAAATTAATTACAACTGTCTTATACTGTATCCAGTTTGGAGAGAAGTATATGGGAGCGGAAGGGAGAGGGAGAAATGGAAGAGAAGATGGTGGGGGAGGTAGCGGAGGAGAAAGACAAAAACTGGGCCTTTGTACAGGTATAGACAAAGAGATGGAGAAACAGATACAGATATAGTCAGGCAAAGATTTAGATAGAAAGTCTTTCACATAGACACACACACACACACACACACACACACACCCCTTTCCATACAAATAGAGAAATGAACATATGCCCAAGATTTACATAGGCCCAGATAAAGGAACTAGAAACACGCACATTTAGAGACCCACACCTTGAGAGAGATGGAGAGAAATCAAGGTTAGTAAGGTGGAAAACAAGGGGAGAAACAAGGGGAAGAGGTGTGTGGGATGTGGAAATCCCATTCATTGGATGACTTCTGTTCTTCATATACTTCCTGGGACTCCTTGCAGATCATAGTGCAGTCTTGGGATTTGCCTACAACCATCTTTAATTGTGTGTGAATAGTCCAGCTACTTAGCTTCTCTGAGGTTCACTTTTGCCAACTCTAAAATGTACATTGCAGGTTCTTGTAAAAACTAAATGAAATAATATTGATAAAGTGCCTCACTCATTGCCTGGTTCAGAGTTAGTACTCAATAGATGATGAGTAATATCATTATTAAAATGTATAACAATACCATGGAGTAGATATTATTCTTAATATTCCAGGGCTGACCAGCAGCCCCTGAATGATGGATGAACAAATTATTCAGACAAAGTTTGACTGTGCAAGAGAGGGCTAAGGGCTCCCCAGCTCTAGCGGCCAGAGCAGCCTCTATTGCCTGCCTTGTTAGGCCTTTATTGGAATTTTTATCTTTAGATACAATCAGTAGGGTGAGTAATCTTGGGAAGGCACAAGTGTTTACATTGCATTCTAGGCAAGGGCATCCAGGGATTAAGCATAAGGATTCCAGTAAACACCCGGGGTCTGCATATGCACAGGCTTGTTTGGAAAGGTCAAGGAATAATTAGGGGCGCCATCTTTGACACTCCCCTTAGACTCTCCTAAGTCAGAATTCTGAAAAACAGGGCAGGCAACCTTCCACACACTTCCCTTTTCTCGAAATGTCCTCCTTACAACTTTCTAACCAAGTCTCTTGTGCTCCCCAACATTAATACAACAAGGAAATGAAAACTCAGAGGTTAAATAGTTTGCCCAAGCCACACAATTATTGCACGATGGAGTCGGATCTGAATTCAGGTCTACCTGGCTCAAAAGCCCATGCTCATTTCACTGCACCATGGCTGAAACCTACCTCATTCTGAAATGCTGCGTTGATGTGTGTGCATGCATGTGTGTCTTTGGGGTGGAGACGTGGTAACATGGCCCGCACTCTAAACTTCAAAAATTGCTTGAATTGTTTAGATCTTATTATGTAAATTATCTTGGATTTTGTATGAAATTTTTAGAAATTCCTTAAACTCTTCTTCCTGTATATACTTGGTGAAAAATTTCATTTTACATCTATGTGAAGTAACCTTTCTGATCTTTGACCTTTTGGATACTGTACCACAATTGTTTTTCTGAAACCACAGGTGTGAATGGTATGTCCTCTCTGTTTTTCAGACTACATGAAATGAAGTAAAGGCATCCACAGAGCCCACACTTCAGAGGTTATTCTGATCCCAAACATCCTAAGCAGGAAGGTTTAATTTCATTTATAAAGGATTCAGTCCTCTTGGTGAGAAGTCATTCTCTATGTGTCTCTAGTTTAGCCCTCATGACACCAGTTTTTCTTTTCCTAACTCCTCCTAATGAACCATCCTTTCCAGGAACTTGTTTTGAACTTATTTGCTTAGGATACTGTCTACCTATAACTCAGAGATCCTTGAGAGCAAGACCTCTCTCTTTGTATCACTAGGGCCTGTTTTTCACAGGCAGGCACTAAATGTTTATTGATTGAATGCATGAATTCCTTCTGAGGACTCCTAGTGAAATAGAGTCCCTGTTCTGCAAATTGGGCTCCTATCTGGCACACAAATCCATCAGATTCAACCACTTCATGTCAGCTTTTCCTTTTATGGGCTCATTTGAGGAAGCAATTGCCCAGGACCATGCAATATGTCCCCTCATTGTTGAATGATGCCCAGTTGGCATCCAGATCTGACCCACCAACCAGCAAAGTCTTCAGAAGTTTGTTTTTCAATTGCTATGTCAAAATGTTGGTTCCTCTCCACCGCCCCCCAATCCAAAATCTGCATTCTCATGCCATTTCTATATCTGGTTTGTGCCAGATGAATCTGCTCTGGATTACATATTTCCACAGGAGCATTCCTGGGGCTGCGCTGTCTGTGTGTGTCCCGGTCCCGCAGGGCAAGGCTCATGGCCCCTGCATTCACGTGGAGGCCACCAAGGGTCCGTGTCCGAAGGCCCATTGTGTTTTGTGTGTCTGCCTCTTGAAGTTTAGGCTTTGCTAAATCATTTGGCATTTTTCTGACATTCTTCATTTGTGAAGGGAAAAATAAGAATGAGGGTGGTCTCACCTTGAGCACATAATCGCTGTCCTGAGTGGCATGCCAGACCCTTTCCCTCACAGTAGATAGAGGGTATCCTGGTCGTAGATAAGCATTTCTAGCATCCATTGACTTGCATCTCTGCAGGGTGAAAAATCAGAGGGGAAGAGAGAAGCAAAAAGACCCTCTGACAAGTAAGCTGCCAAGAGATGGGCTCTGATTGCAATAGCCAAAGAGTCCTGTGAGCAGCTACCACCACCATGGAGTGTAATCTAATGGGTGTTAGCTGCATCATTATAGCAAATCCCATAAAGCTGAGAAAGGTGGAGCAGGGAGGATTCAGAGGAAGTGAAAGAGAAAGGCCCGGGAACAGAGTTATAAACAGAGGCCATGGAGAACAGCGAGGGAGCAGGCACCTTTCCAGGGAGGCCTCCTGGGCTGGCTCACATTCATAATAGCTTTCAGAGCTTTCAGATGGTTTTGTGCTCTCTTTGAAATATCACCTTCCATTTGATCCAGGCCTAGCGGATACAGCAGAACGTGTTTGGGATGTACAGACACATATGTACATACGTAATCACTGCCCAAATTCCCCGACTCTTTGCTGGATTATTAAGTGGCATATTTAGTGGGTGGTGCAGTCCAGTATGATACATGCTGGTGGTCGTTATTCTGCCAGGTATGTACAAAGATGCACAGAGTAAAATGCTGTGGAAATAACATTTATTTAACATGGACCTGTGTCTGTGGATTTCTGCAGATGAGGAAACTTGGGCCCAGAGAGGTACAGTCACTTGACCACAGGTCCTTCCCTGTCAGCCTCCCTCTGTCCCTTTCTCTTTCACAAAAATATTCCCTTAGTCCTGAGTTTCCTGTGAATCTAGGTTTGTACATAAAATAAACAGATACATAAGGAGACTTTCTCATTTTTACAGATAGTCTTGCAGTGAAAATTATTTTATTTTTTAAAATATATTTTTATTGATTTCAGAGAGGAAGGGAGAGGGAAAGAGAGATAGAAACATCAATGATGAGAGAGAATCATTGATTGGATGCCTCCTGCACACTCCCCACTGGGGATTAAGCTCTCAACCCAGGCATGTGCCCTGACCAGGACTCGAACCATAATCTCCTGGTTCTAGGTCGACGTTTAACCACTGAGCCACACTGGCCAGGCTGACAATTATTTTAGAGCAGTGGTTCTCAACCTGTGGGTCGCAAACAATGAAAATACATCCTGCATATCAGATATTTACATTACGATTCATAACAGTAGCAAAATTACAGTTATGAAGTAGCAACGAAAATAATTTTATGGTTGGGGGTCACCACAACATGAGGAACTGCATTAGGAAGGTTGAGAACCACTGTTTTAGAGTATCTAACATGATATAACTAGAATGATGGTCTATCCTACCTGAGTTGCTTTTCTAACATGGGATAGCCTTTGTATCAACTGACTTGGACATTTAGATAAACAAGACAGATAACAACAATAGTAGCAAGAGTAGAAAACTTTTTGTTCAAAACCTGTGGCGTGTGGCACAACCTTCTCATTTAATCCTTACAACAGCCATTGGAAGAGGTATAAATGTTTTTATCCCATTTTGTTAAAGAGGAAACTGAGGGTTAAGTAGCAGGTTTAGGGTGACCCAACTGGAAGGTGTGGGCTCCAGATTCAAACACGGGGTTTCCTGACTCCTGAAACCCAGCTCTTTGCCTGTTAGACTCCTTGCCTTTCCTCGAGTTTCATCAGAACACAGTTCTGCTTAACTAAGTTCATGTGTGTTTATGTGCTCATTGCCTTCTCCGGTGCCTAAATAGAAATGCCTGAATGCATTCTTAGGGGCGTACAACTTCTGCCAATGCTTCTCCTAGGCTGATGCCAAAATACCGTTCCCCTTCTCCCCTCCCTGTGCGGCACTCTGCCAGCCGCTAGGGCATCTGAGGTTGCTGGGCCTCTCGTGACCTTACCTGGGAGCTGCCGGCTGTGGCACCTTTCTCCTCTTAAGTCTGGCCTCTTTCAAAAAGCACTTAGTTTTGGTTTTGCTGTTTTTGTTTGCTTGCTTGGTTTACTGACGTTTCCTCCTGATCTGAGCAAGGCCGTTGGACCACAGTGAGACTCCCTGGGGCTGTGTAGTGTGGGTCCCATCACTCCCCACTCTGGTCCTTGAGCACCTGTATTTGCTATGTGCCTCCCCACTTGACTGGTTTATATTTCTTAGCTTATTTCTTCTTTCCTTCCTTTCTATCTATCGTTTAAACAAATTTTATTAGGCCTCTAAAAGTACATATACTTCTACTCCCAAAGCTTAGGTCAAGCTTCTATTTTAATGTCATATAAACACTTCAAGTATATTTTGAACTTGACAAAAATAGGTTTTTTTCCCTGTTCAATTAAACATTTCAACATAAAATAGTTCAAACTTTAGAAAGGTTTAGAGAATCACATAAACTCCTGAATATTTACCACCCAGCTTTATAAAATTTTAACAATTAGCCATATTAAAAAATATATACCACCATATATTTATATAACATTTAGCATATATGTAATAACATTTAGCATATATATAATAACATATATACACAGATTTTTTATATATATATAAATTATTTCTGGGCTCTCTATTTTATTCCATTGATCTGTGTGTGTTTCATGCCAACCCCATACTGTTTTGATCTCTATGGCTTTGTAATATAATTTGAACTCTGTAGGCCTCTAATGTGTGCCAAACTGGAAGCCTCCTTCAGGCTCAAGCTCCAGGACAAGCAAACAGGCCTCTGACAGAAAGACTGGGGGTGTGTCTCATTGGGTTGTCTGTGTCCTGGGGGTGGTAAGCCTGCCAAGAGCTAACTCTCCAATAGTTACCGCCCTGTGGGACCCAGGAACAAAATCCTTTGGCCACCGAGACAGGCAATCAAGGGGTGTCCTGTGTGTGTGTGTGGGGGGCAGCCAAAAAGAAGTGCACCAGGCATGGGTGAAAAGCTCTTTCAGGGAAGTATTAGCACTCTGCAGCTTCCATGGGAGGGTAGCGCAGCTCCGAGTTTGAGTTTCCCGTGGACTGTGTGCCGTGCATGGGGGTCAGTAGGGGGTGAGGGTTTGTGGGGAGATGGTGAAATTGTGTCTCGCGAGGACCGAGCAGGCGCATGCTCTGAGGCCTCTGCAAAGGATTAGTCAGACCCCAGATGTATTTAATTAGAAGCCCGGCCCTCAGGCTGTAGCCACGAGCAGAAGCTAACAGGCCTCTCCCAGAAAGACTGAGCTCCTGGGTCTGTTGCCTCTGGCTGTGTCCTGGAGGTGGTGGCCCCTTTAGAGCCCTTTCTACCCTGGTGGCAGCCCCGAGGGACCCGCAAGAGAAAGCCCCCCTGGCCACCAGAGCTGGCCTTGGAGAGGTGCCGCTGGTGGCAGCAGACATGGGTCTAAGCTCCCACCCAGGAGATACTGGTATTCTGGAGCGACAGAAAACAGACTTAGAAAACAACAAAGGGTGGTGCCCGGGAAAGAGCATGTGAAGATTGCACCCGCAGTCTCCATCCCAGGCAGCTTCCATCCAGCAGGTGCAGATGCGTCAGACCAGCTGGCCGCCCCGCAGGCCGCAGTAGGGGCCTCAACCACACAGAGAGCCCAGGCTCCACGCTCCGCTGGCCGGGTGAGTCATTGCGCGCGGTGCTAAAGTCGCTCCAGCTGGTGGTGGGTCTTCTTGGTTTTCAAAGCTACCTGTTTTGGGGGCTCGTCCCTCAGGGGCAGGTTTTAAAAGTTGGTGGTGCTGGATGTGGGCTTTAAATCGTTTGTTCCTCAAGGAGCAGCTCCGAGTTTGAGTTTCCTCCAGGCTGTGCGCCGTGCATGGGGGCCAGTAGGAGGTGGGGGTTTGTGGGGGGGATGGTGATTGTGTCCCAGCCTGTGCTACCTGTTTGCATATGGAATTTCTCTTGCTTGCCCAATTCGAAGGCGTGTAGGTGTCACCAGGCAGTTGTTCCACGTGTTCCTGCAGATTTGGTGCTAGGAGGTGAGCTCAGGATCCTCTTAGGTTGCCATCTAGAACTGCTCCCCGCCCCTCTAGCATATTGACTTTTAACTCTCAGGCTTGTCTCGGGCCATGCAAGGCAGCTGTATCAGTCCGGCATTGCATTGCTCCTGTGCACAGTTGTATGTAAAGCACAACAGCAGGCTTCTCCTCATGCAATCTGCTTAGGAGTGAAAATAAAACACACACACACACACCAAAAACAAAAGACTTCTCCAGAAACTACCCTCATATTTTTCTTTCAGGTGTGTGTGTGTGTGTGTTTTTTTTTTTTTTTAAGGAAGAAAAGCAACTCCTAATTCTAAACACTGGTAGTCAAAGGAAATTAATTTAGTGTGATTCCTGTGTGAACTCCATTTCAGGATAACTAAATAGTCCTTGTAGATGATATATTTTTAAGAGAATAATTCAGTCTACTAAAGTGAAAGAAATGAGGGAATTGAAAAATCACCATTTTGCAATTTTTTAATCATATCCCTAATCCAAGCAATGATCATCAATGGGTGAAATTATCAAATGAAATATTGGAGATAAAAAAAGAAAGTTTAATGGGGAACTTTTCAGTGGAGGGATTAAGCTGCTACCATCGTTGTCATCTTTATCAATTTTACCATCATTAAAACATGGTGTATCTCCTGATGTGATTCAATGGAAGTATTTACCATAACCTAGGAAGTGCTCTTGCCAAAAATGTTGAACTTGAATTTAACCAAATCTCTAGCACAAACTTCCTTGTATGGGGAATGTAGGGGAGGAAGAAGTAAGTTAAATGACACCAGGAGAAAGCAAAGAGGTAAAGCTAGACTGTGGGACAGTCTGAGGGTCAACTGATCCAGTTTCTTTAACAAGGAAAGTATGGAAAAAGGGTGGGGGTGGGGAGAAGGAGACTCTGCTCTTGATTTAAAGCAATTTAAGACACATTAAAACAAAACATGTGTGGCCCTTGTTTGGATCCTGAGTTATACAAACTTAGTGTAAAAGATATATTTGAGACAATTGTGGACATTAAATATGAACTGCATTTTTTAGATGATATCAAAAATTATTGATAATTTTGTTAGATCTGATAATAGCATTTGGTTATATAAGAAAATATCCAAGTTTAGAAATAATGATTGAATTAAGGCATTTGCTTTAAAACAGTAAACATGACAACAACTAAACATCACAGATAAATTTGAAAAGTAGATAACTGTTTTCCCCATTTTATTATTCAGATTATTTATTTTCTTATTATTGAGTTTTGAGAATACTTTATAATAGCCTGGATTCAAGTATTTATAAGATATGTGATTTACCACTATTTTCTCCCATTCTGTAGCTTGTATCTTCATTTTCTTAAAGTCTTTTGAAGAGCAAACTTAACTTTGATAAAGTTTAATTGATCAATTTGTTATTTTATGAATCATGCTTTTGCTGTCATATCTAAGAAATCTGCCTAACTCAAGGTCACAAAGGTTTTTTTCTAGATGTTTTATAGTTTTAAGTTTTATACTTAAGTCTCTGATACAACTTGAGTTAATTTTTGTATACAATATAAAGTACAAATTGAAGTTGATTTTTAAATTTTATTTTGCTGTAGATAACTAACTGTTCTAGCACCACTTGTGTAAAAGACTTTCCTTTCTCCACTGAATTTGCACCTTTGTTGAAAATCAGTTGTCTGCATATCAATCTGGAATCTTTATTCTGACCAATTTCTCCCTTGGGTAGCATTCAATTGCCCGTTCCAAATTTGTGCTCTCTCTGGATAGCTGTCCACCACCCTTTGGTCAATACAGTCTTTTCTCATTACAGTTCAGCTTTCTGGTTGCAATGGTTTTCTAGACCGCCTCGCTAAGATCAGCCTAAATCATCCTGATGGCCTTGTGTATCTTTAAATCTATATCCCTATGTTTCTAGACCATTCTTTGGTTTCCTTAGCCTTGGGATGAATAGCCATTGATGTTGCTAATAATTTAATTCTTAAAGCTCCAGGTGTGCCAACATGTCACTCCAAAATCAACATAGTATGATGTTAGAATTTCTAACCTGTTCTTGAGGACTGACAACCGTTTTTTTAAATGTTCTACAAAGTGATAAAACTTTAACAGTCCTTATTCATATTGGTTTTTGGTAGCCCATACTCATATACCATATCCACACTTAAGAGCACAGCATCTAAAGTAGGAGCATCATTCATTTATTGTCAGTCACTTTTGTGCACATACTATGTGCCAGGCCCCTACCTTGTGCTATGGGAATAAAGAGATATATATTATATAGTCTCTATTCTTAAGATATTTCAAGTCTAATATATTCCACCCCTTTAGGTCCCAAGGCCAGATAAAGATTTTAAGGGTCAATAAATCTAGGTTTTAGAACCCAGATCTGCATTTTCTCCTCAGCTAAAATTGTTGCTATCACTGGGAGGAAGTAAGAGGCACTTTCTGAGCCAAATTAGACATTCTAACTCAAGAATAGTGGGTTTTGGGTGACAAGGATAAGCTCTGGGAAGGGAAAAAGCATGCAGACAGGACCAGATGCCAGAAGACAAAGGTGAGACCCTCAATGGAGTCACCAGGGTTAGTGAACATTTGTCAGAAAAGAACAAGGAAAGGGGAGTAAACGGTTGAAAAATTATCTTTACCTTTTGACTGTGAAGGTTGTATGTGCTGAAGAGAGCTGGTGAATTTGAGCCGTAGGGATAAAAGGTGCTGGATAAAAATTCAGTTGGTATTACATTTCCTTCTGTGAGGGGTCACTGAGGCAGGGAGAGTCCAGACGTGTCTCAGAGAAAGGAAGTGACTCCGTGTGAGGTTGCCTGTCTTTTGTGATGAATGTAGGTTTTGCACACATCATTAACTACACAAAGAGCAGAGACAAGCTGTCTGCCAAATGAAGCAGCTCTTTGAAAGCTATTGCCCAGCAAGAATTTGGAACTGGTGCCTCACAAGAATAAAGATAGATAGCCAAGGGGCAGCCTCAGGTCTTCACCAGGGAAGGGAAATATACTGTGTGCCCTTTTCCAGGGTGGCTGGAGTGTCTCCTGGCCAGGCTTTGTTTGGCATGCAGAGGAGTTAAGGGATGGCATTGGGCATCTATGAATGTGGAGCTCTGGAGATTCATCTGCAGCTGGGAGAAGGCATCCGAGACACAGACCAAGAAAAATGCTGGGGCTACCTGCAGTGGGAACTCAGGGATTGAATTCCCTTCCCAAAAGGGTGCAACTGCTGCTGGGTGGCCAAGAAGGAGAGGTGGGGCAGGTGGAAGCAGAGCTGGCCTCAGACATGGGCTCAGCGGTGTGATTTCAAAGATCGAGGGAAGACTTATTCCTGAAATGATACTTCCCATTCCTTAACTAGAGCCTAACTTTCCTTTCAAAGAGGGACATAGACTTGCCAACATAATTAAAACTAAGGCTTATAGTTAAACTAGAGGCCCGATGCATGAAATTCGTGCAAGAGTAGGCCTTCCTTCCCCTGGCTGCTGGCACCAGCTTCCCTCTGGCTCCCAGGACCTGGGCTTCCCTCGCAGCCCTGGCTTCATCCGGAAGGACACCCAGTCTAATTAGCATATTATGCTTTTATTATTATAGATCACTCCCGGGAGAGTTGAATTTACATTAAGTATAAACTCTAGATGTTTTCTTAAGGGTTGTGTTGGATGAGGTCAAGTTACAAGAGTCTGATGGGGAAAAGTATGTGGAAAAAGGAGATGGGGGTCGGGAAGGTAGATTTCGTGGTTCTTGGTGGCCATCCTAGTCTGGCCAGCCAGTGGGATTCTATCTCTTTACCCACACAAACCCCTCCACTACACTTCCTTTTAGATCCTCTGAGCCTTCACTTGTGTATGTGAGGACAGCCGGGGAGAAGGTGTGCATGTAGGGAACAGACCGCAATACATCGTGAGGAAGTTAAATTATTGAGGCCTAGAAATGTGAATCCTTGAAGACCCAGACGATGTCATTTATCTCTGCATCCTCAGTGCTTGCATAATGCCTGGTAAAGAGCAGGTTGCTCAATACAGGTATGTTCAGATTCCAAAAAAAAAAAGTCAATAATAATAGCAACGCCACCAACAAACATATCTATAGTGCTTACCACACCCAGGCTCTCCTGTAAGCACTTCACTGAAAAGCTGAGGTGGTGCATAAGACATTGTACGGGGAGGGGGGGGGAGGCTAAGAGGGACTTGTACTAGTAAAAGGAAGAATTCATCAAATACTGCTTTTTAATTAAGTGGATTCTTTAATTATTAATGTGCAATCCTTCTTCTTGAGGGGTGAGCTGTCCAGGCCTCCTCCTAGGCTTCCATTCAACGCTCCAGCTTCTATTCCTTTAAAACACAAAAATATAAACAAAGCCAGTTAAGTTATAAATTCCTCCCTATCTCCATTCTCTTGCTGTTCCCATCTCCCTACTTCAGTGACTCACACCCCACACACATCCAGACCACCCTTCCAGAATGCAAACACATAAAACCATGAGTTCAAGGCAAGAGAGTAAGTAGCTTTTGAAGTAATTCCTTAATACATTTTCCAAATATAGGTGAGATTACATAAGAATTTGCATTATCCAGGCTCCTCCTTGCCTCCATTCACAGAGAGCCCCAAGCCTTGTTTCTGCCTGCATGGAAACAGGCAAACAGAGGATTAGGTGGCTAAACCACCAGCATCCCTAGCCTGTCATGCATTGGCTTCAGATCTACCAGTGAGCACTTGGAAAGTCTGGCTTTATTTCATTAATCAGATTAGGACCAGGGAAACCTCAGGACAATTTTAGGATTGGAGAAAGTAGGTTGGGAGCAACAGCTGCTACTTTGTTTTTACACATCTTTTTTTTTAATTTTTAGGTAGAATCTCAAATGTTTTATGTTTTCTGTCAATGCCCTTCTTCACCCCAACCACCTCTATTCCATCCCCACTGAACCCCAAGGCAGGAGACGGTTCTGGTTCATTTGCATTTAACACAACAAAATATTGTCTAGTCAAAGCAACTCTCTGTTCAAGGAGCCTTTTGCCAGCTGATGTTATCAGACTGGCTTAAGCATATTATAATTGGGGAATTTCTTTTCTTTCCTTTGAACTGAGAAGCTGCCCATTCTAAGCCAGCCCTAAAACCTAGCAGGCATGCAAAGCTGCATTTGCCATTTATTCATTGGATTAATTCTAGACCCCAGTCAGGCTCAGCACATTCCCTACTTGGTGAAATATATACTCTGCATCATTATGTATGTATGTATGTATGTATGTATGTGTTAATTCTTACCTGAGTACCTGAGGATATTTTCGCATTGATTTTTAGAGAGAGTGGAAGGGAAGGGGAGAGATGGAGAGAAACATTGATGTGAGAGAGACACATTGATTGTTTGCCTCCTGCATGCATCCCCGACCTGGGCCAGGGATTGAGTCTGCAAACAAAGTACATGCTCTTTTTCCACATACTTTTCCCCATCAGACTCTTATAACTTGCCCTCGTCCAATACAACCCTTAAGAAAACATCTAGAGTTTATATTTAATGTAAATTCAACTCTCCCGGGAGTGATCTATAATAATAAAAGCATAATATGCTAATTAGACTGGATGTCCTTCCAGATGAAGCCAGGGCTGCGAGGGAAGCCCAGGTCCTGGGAGCCAGAGGGAAGCTGGTGCCTGAGGGAATCAAACCTGAGACCCTTTGTCCCCAGGTTGATACTCTAACCACTGAGAAAAACTGGCTAGGGCCTGAGTTATATGCTTTTTATAATAAACTAGCGATCTACTAAGTAAAATGTTTCTGTGAGCCGCGCTAGCGCGTTAATCAAGCCCAAGGAGGCGGGTGGGGTGGGGTGGTTGTGGGACCTCTGATTTGTAGCCAGTTGGTCAGAAGCACAGGTAACAACCTGGATTTGGGATTGGCATCTGAAGTTGGGGCCAGGGCACAGTCTTGTGAGTCAGATAGTGGGATCTGATACTATCTCTCTATAGGGTTGGGATCAAGCCGAACTTTAGGACACCCAGCTGGTGTCAGAGAATTACCTACTGGTGGTGTGGGGGAAACACCCCACATGTACCCACAACACGTTGGAATTGGGGGTAGAACCCAAATAATTAGGGACTCTGAGCTGGCCTCCCTGCCAGGCGGCAGGGGGAGTGAGCCTCAGCCACCACCTGGAGATGGGTCTGGATCCTCCTCACTAGCTCCCACCATTCCTCATACACACAGTGTACTCTCCATGGAAATTTCATTTGGCTGCCCTGATACAAAGGGTGGACAGAAATAATTAAAAATTTCAATTTAGAGTCTGTAGGTAGAAATTCCAAGGAGATGCCAGAAGAATGACTAGTGATTGGTTGGAGAGAGAAGACTGCAGGCCAAAGCTAGTTGAAGGTGCATTGGGAGATTTCCTTCTTAGGTAACTCTCCCAGGCTCTTTATTTCAGAGCCTCTCTCTTTAAAAACATTGCACATATAAACATGCCTGGTGTTGTCTGAGGAGCGGTCCTCAGGCTCTGAGCCAGCAGGTGCCCGTTCCTGCCTCCTCTCAGGTGTCTGGACTCTGTTTCCCTGTCTTGATTTGCCCAGAGCCACGTGAGAGCTTCGCCCACCTCTGAGCTCTTCAGATCCAGACCTTTTATTCAATCCATTTCAAGGACTGTTAGACAAATCTATCCAAGATCAAATTCTTTCTCTTTTCAAAAAGGCCTCTGAGGCTAACACAGGGGGTCTGCCTTGCTTCCCTGATCCATCCCCAGCTCCAACCAGGCTTCTGGAAAGGGGACCGACTGCTCTGTGCCCAAGCTTCTCATTTCACCTGTCACAATGGGGAGATGAGCGGGGGCTGATAGGATCCCCCAAGGAGTTCTCTGTCTATTAGGCCAGGCCCAGGCCATTCATGAACAGGCCATTCCCAGGGCCTCGGGTTTCAGGATGGGGAGATTAGTGAGGGGCCTTCGAACCAGGCAGACAGGGCACGGACTCTCCATTTCCCTTTCTGGCTGTTCGTCTTCAGAACTAAGTGGCTGCCATTTCTGAGGAAGGGGGGTGGGGGGAGGACTGCTGCTTGCCCTGCCTCTGAGGGCCAGTGGGTGGGCCAGGGAGGATTACAGATGGAATTGCTAACAGATGGGCATTACTTTTGGGTCTCAGTTCATAGTGAAATCAAAGAGAGAGCTCCCCTCTGCTATCTTCAAAGACAAAAGGCAGAAGAATTCCACCTCTTTTTACTGTATTTTTTTTCCATGCTCCTTTCTCCCCCCCTCACCTCCCCCACAACACACAATAATAAAGCATCCTGGAATTTCAGAATTGGAATATACTTTAAAAGCCTTTCGCTTACCAACTCTCCTCATGTTACATAGGAGGAAACAGTCATGGAAAGAGGCACAGTGGCTTGTCCGAGGCCACACACTGGAAAGTGTCAGGACAAAGATGAGAACTGGACTTGTCTAATTTCTTTCTCCTTTTCCCAATTCCAGTGGTTCCCAACCTGTGGTTTTGAGCATTCAATGGTCATCATTGTTTGGTATAGCTGCGAACACCTGTGCTATTACTTAATCCTTTTCCTTTAACAGCCAGACCCAATATTTTACTTCAATGTAGTTACTTTAAAAGGAAACTATATCACAAATGCCAATGAAAAAAAAAGCCGCATTACTTGCTTTAAATATTGGAGACCAAAGGGCAAGTGTATTCACTGAAGCCTGTGTTATGAAACTAGCTAAATATTGTGATCTGTTGAGGGCTGTCACTCTATATATTTGGGGTTAAAGTGGGAGCTCAGTGTTTGAGAAGAGTTAAGGAGATCCCAGTGCCTGATGGAACCAGTCTCCTTGAAGGGGAATCGAAATGGGAGCAGCCTTCCTGCAAAGTTAATGCCTCTCCATGCATCCCTCTTTGGAATCACTGCATGAGAGGGTGCTGCGTCTGAGGGAGCGTGGGCCCTTTGCTTTGCTGTTTTTCCTTCTCTGGGGTAGGCTTCACCGATGCAGAGGACAGACAGAATATTCCTTGCACATTTAAAAGTGTGGACCATGGTTCCTGTGGAAATGTTTTGATGTTGATTTTATTGTTGGCTGGTAGGGTTTCTCACAAATTGCTGGTTGGGATCCTTCTGGAAAGGGTCACAGAGGGTGATTAACAAAGTTCTTGAATCTGAGTGATTTTCTGTACACTAGCTAACCCCCATCTCCCCTTTATTGCTGTCCCCATAAGTCATCGTGTAATATGATGACAGAAGTAATTAGGATTCCTTCTTCTGTGGGGATATCAAATACTCCAGGCAAAATAGAACATAGAACACCAGGCAAAATAGGGTCTCTTTCAAGGATAGCATGGAGTTGTAATCTTAGTATTGGCCCAAGGAATGACCCAGTTGGCAAATGGTTCTTACTCACCGGCCACTGCTAGGTATGGGGTCACAGCAATAAATAATGCATCATAATGCATCCTGTACTGAGAGTGGCTTTGTGTAGTGGAGACAAACTGCATTCATAAGGTAACAAGGATGTACATGCAACATAACACGCTGATGAATGTCCTGGAAGCCTGGAGGAAGGAGCGAGGCCAAGGTCTCGAGGGGCAGATTAAGCTTTGTGGAGAAGGTGGGATTTTTGCAGGACTTCCTTCTCCCTATTTTCCTATGGTCCTTCTCCCCACCCCCCACCTCCTTGCCCTCTTGGGTGCAAAGTCTGCACTGGCGGAGGGCTGGGGTTGGCTGTCACCCCTGGGTGTGGGCTGAGCAAGCATCCCGGAAGCCTGTGGTGGTGGGAGGCTGGCCAGTGAACAGCACCCATGCTGCTGCCCCTGAGATCCTCGAAGACAGATTTACCAGTTACCAAATTCTCCATGTAGCCCACTGGCCTCCCTGAGGCCTTGCACAGCAATTCCTGAGGACTGGTGAGGGAGGAGAGGACTTGGAAAGGCAGGTGACAGGGCACCACGCAGGCACTACAGGGCTCTGCAGGACTGCTGGTCCCCACCCTGGATGTCTTCTGAGCACAGATTCCATCTCTGCCTCTACAAAGACTCCTCAGGCCAGAGGGAGGCGACAGGCTGACAGACTGGTAGTTTGCACTCCATGTAAGAGTGATTTTGACCTTATATTCTGCAATGCCTGCCCGGGCTAGAGGGGAATCAGAAGTGGGTGCCGGCTCAGCCAGGAGGCCGTCATTTTCTCATCTGCTGTGTTTGCCAACTTTTCATGAAGATCTCCATTCCAGATTTGGAAGGAAAATGAGAGCATGAGGCAAAGATGAAACAGGGAAAGGGAGAGGAAGGGAGGGAAGGAGGGAGGGAGGGAGGGAGGGAGGGAGGGAGGGAGGGAGGGAGAGAGAGAGGGAGAGAGACTTGAAGGGGAAAGAGAGAAGAAATAAGTCTGGAAAACAATGGTAAGTTGAAAGTGATGGTGTTATTGGGGGGAGATGGGAAAAGTGGAAACTCAGGAAAAGGGCAGGCAGATGTCTTTGTTAAGGAATCATACATAGGACATTGACTATTAAGGGGACACAAGACTGTTTCTTTAGTCTCCATACCTTCTGGTGGGTCTGCCTCTGCCCCATCCAAATTTGATGCTGTCAGTCCTGATCAATAAACATTAACTGAGGAAACTCCTCTTTGCCTGGCTCTGAACTAGGGAAATGTGGGGGTTAACCGGAGGGCATCGAGGCTTCGATAGGCATAAGCTTACACAATTTTAGAAAAGAATGCAACAGTGATACAGATAAAGTTAATCAGAAAAGCATATTTAATTAGAATGAGAAAAGAAATCATAATAAATTAATTTTTAAAAAGCTGATGTCTATAACACACATCCTAAAATCCAGAAAATTTACAATATTTTCATTAACTTCTTGACAAAGTGCATTTTTCCTCTACATTTTCTCAGTCACCTCTTCATATGGCAACCACTTTGTGAAACCATTTTCTGTGAGAGGAAGGAAAGATAACTCAGCTTTTCTTCTAGCACAGTTGATCAAAATTTGTTTTTTAACAGTGAGCATTAAAAAATACGATAAAAGGATTTTCTGTTTGTAGGATTGATGCAAGTTTGGGCTCTACAACAGGGGAATTCCAACACATTTTATTTTTGTTTGAGTCTCATCAAAAAGGAAAAAGACATGGTGTACTTATAATGATACATTCTGCATTATTGAGTACAAATTGGCTGCTAAAAGTGTATCATTAGTGGATAGATAAAAAAATTTGGCTTTAATTAAATTTATTGTGTAGAATTGAATATATCCAAAATGTCCAACAATAAAGAAGTGGTTAACTATGCTCGTGTTCCATATCCTTTAGTCATTTAGTATAATTGTTGTGGACATATGCTGTGGGCCTGAAAAGATTGCCTTCAAATATATAAAAGGCATACTTATAAGGATATAATCTTATTACAAAAATTAAAAAATATGTGTATGTATATACTATATATCTACATTGATATCTATATTTATAAATATATGTATGTCTATATTATCAACGTATCACTGCATAGGAAAACCTAGACATAGAAAATGTCTGGAAGGTTATATAGCTTGGTATTAGTAAGTGCAGTTTCTTTAGAAAGATGGTAGTAAAATTCTTTCTTGTCTATTATTTCATTTTTCTATAATAATTGTTACTATTGTAATAGAAGTATAAATATAATTTTTAAAATGTGTAATTAAAAAGGAAAAAGCTTGGCCCTGGCCACAGCCAGTAATAGGTAGGAAAAAACTCTGGAAATTGAAGGTTAAGAAACAACAACTTAAAAAAACAACAACAGCCCAGCTGGCATGGCTCAATGGTTGAGTGTCGACCTATGAACCAGGAGGTCATGGTTCGATTCGGGGTACATACTTGGGTTGCAGACTCAATCTCCAGTTGAGCGTGTGTAGGAGGCAGCCGATCAATGACTCTCATCATTGATGTTTCTGTCTCCTCTCTCTCTCCCTTCCTCTCTGAAATTAATAAAAATATATTTAAAAAAAGAAACAGGTAGAAAAACAACTGTGTTTGTGTGTGAGTGTGTTTTTGTGAGTAAGTGAGAGCATGTTTGAGTGAAGTGTGTTTGTGTGAGAATGTGAGTGCGTGTGAGTGTGTGGGGTGTTCTTCTGTGGGCTGTGCAAGCAGATACTCTGCATTTAGTTCTCACAACCTGGCTTAGCTCCGCCCACACATTGCTGAAATCCTGATGAAAGTGTTCCATTTCCATTCTGCTACAGTCCCTCAGACCACTTTACAAGCCATAGAGGGCTTATTACACTAAGTGGAAAGAGATGCTTCTCTGGCCGTTCTGAGGGGCTTTGGCAATAGTGTGAGGTCAGGGTCAATCTTGTTCTCCCGAGTACAATGCTTTTGAGAGGAGGTGTAACTGGAGTCTGAGATACCAAAATGATGGAAAGGCAGATGCTGATGACTGCCTCAAAGCTTCCCCACCCATTGTCCCCAGCCCAAACTTAACACCCTCCTCGGTGCCTCTCACCCAGGAAAACAGTTCAGTATTCAAGTTCTAAAACAATCTGTGAGCCCACATGCCCACCCATACATACACAGCTGTGGGAGGGTGACTTCCGCTGGGGGAGCAGCTATGAGGTGTCCTGCACAGCCCCTGCCCCTTCCTCAGGTGTCTGTGGTTTCTGACAGGCCCTTTAGGAAGGAAAAGAAGTGGAAGGCATATTTCCATTTTGGGTCAGGGAAGCTCTGGACTCTTCCCCAACCCCTCTCAAGCCTGAGTCTGTTCTTGGCCGAGGAGTCCAGAACAGGTCTCAGCCTCTCCTCACAATCTACCTGATGTGCTGACTGGGACATTCCACCTCCATGAGTTTTCTGGTCACTAGAAGCCCTGGTGTTTTATTACCTTTGAAAGTGTTGATGGTGGTGATGGGAACACCAGTTGAGTATGAAGTCCACTAAATCAGCCCCAGTGGGGTCTTTTTTCTCCATCAATGGGAGATCTGGGGAGCCATTATATCATAGTCTCACATAATTAAATGGGGCAGGATTATTCCATCACTTTCAGCCCATCAGCATGAGTAAGTTTGTTCGTGAAATAATCCTTGAGTCCCTATTTCACACCAGGCACTGTACTTGGTCTGGGAAAACAACATAGAAAAGACCCTATCTTCTATCTTAGGGATCCCCATTATGCTCTCTAGGGGTTGGACAACATGTTCACCTGATCACCCACTTAGTAAATGGTCACCAAGTCCTCCCCATTGATACTACCTTGGCCAGGGAGGTGTGGGGGGACCTTTCCTCTATCTCCATCACACTCCTACTCTTCCCCTCCCACTGTCCCAGTGCCCTGTGGAGTAAATGAAGAAAATCCCATGTTATTTGGCCAAGATTCCTTTCCCAGAATGGGTAGTCACCCAAAGCTATGATTTTCCTGTTCTTGGGGTTTGACATGTGGGTCTTTTATAAAGTCCTTGGGTTTGAGAAGATGAGACCCAGTGTGGGTTGAACTTTGAAGGGGAGACTTATATAATGCCTTTTGACAATTGATTGTTCTCATACCTGCTTTCTCCCAGGTCATCTCATCCTGTCTCTACCATCTTTCAATTCTTTTCTAAAATCCTTTCTTCTCTGAGAAGCCTTTTGGGACTAAAATGCAGGAAAAAGCATTCCTGACTCCACTAGCTGAGCCTCCTTCATTCAGACGATTTCCACTGCAATTCCAAATCACACAGAGCATGAGACTTACCAGGATATAAAACATTGGTTCCAAATGTAGGGGGGAAAGCCTCTACAAATTTGAAATTGTTACTGTTTTCTGCAAGAGAAGCAACTCTTGTCTTCCTGTCCCTTGCAGCCCTTGGACAGTTATGAAGGAGAGAAGTTCTTATGTCCTCTGGTCACTCTAATGGCTATGGTTTAGGGCACTCAGATCAAGTCAGACTTGGGACAACAAGGATATATATCTGATAGGGTCATTTGTAGAACAAATTTCTACCTGACATCTTAGGGTGCCTTTTTGAGAAACTGCTGCTTCTTTTACTGTGAATAAGTAGGCCTCCATTTTAACTAACTAACTAACTAACTAACTAACTTATAGAAACAAGGTGATTTTTTTAAATTAGGAAAAATTCCCTTTTAAATACATCACCAGGTGTGAGAATGCTTACCAAATTGGTCTTTAAAAAAATCACAATGACATAAATTTGATAATTACACCTTTGAAGAGCCTGCAACCAGGCCACACTCCCACCACTGCCACACACAAATATGTACAGGTTGTATAAGCAAAGGCTTAGAAAACATTTGAAAGAGAAGGGTGAGCACGGCCATATCTGTGTATGTGTGCATGTTTTCCTTAAAAACATGTAACATGGTTTTCCTTCATTTTACTCAGCTCAAAGAAATTCTCGATTAATTTTTATTTAAGTTTGTCCTCTGTTCATTGTAGAAATTTTGGAAAATTCCAAAAAGCTCAAATACGTATTAATATCTGCCATAATACCACCAACCTGAGATAATGACTATTCTAATGTTCATGCATATCCTGCCACTCTTCTCTTTGCACGTGTATGCATGGATTCACCAGCTGCCTGAACACCCTGCTGCCCCAAACCCTAATCCCCCTCTTCCTGCTGTTCCTCCCTCCAAATAGATAGCACAGATATAAACTATAAAGTTGAGATGGTACTCCATGTAGCATATTGCAATGTACATTTCTTGCTTATTTATAGACCAAGGTCAGATCCCTTCCTTTTATAATTAATTTCACTTGCAACAGGATTGCTATGATGGCATAGTATTTCATTACATAGTTGTACTATGAATTAATCATTTCCCTGTTATTTTTCAGTTAGGCAGCTCCCCAAGTTGCAACATCACCAATGTTAGAAATATTACCAGAGCAAACCAACTTATAAATTCGTCATTACAAACCTCTGTTTTCTTCCAGTTTGTTCTGAGAAGTAAAATTACTGGGTCAAAGGGAATAATCATCTTTACAGCTTTGCACACCATTGCGAAGTTCCAAGAGGCCCTAAGTGGAGGGGCAGTGAAATCAAGACAGGTCTGAAACACTCGAGGCAGAAGCTGGGGGTGGTGCAGCTCTGATGTTGACAACCATTTCCTACCAGGTGGCCAGTGTCAAATAGGGACCTTGAGCTCACTGGAAAGTGGAAGCAGAGATGCTCAGCAGGGCTCTCAGTTGTATCCCCCAAGAAAGGGTGGGCTTGGGCTAGTAGCATGAGGCTTAGAGCTCAGACATTCTCAGAATTAAAAGCTTCCAGTCTCTGTGCTTGAACCATCACCATATGTTGGGCAAGATCTTGGAAGAAATGGCATGAAGGAGCCACCACAAACACATTACCACCTGCCAAACCTGATTAATCAGAGCTTCAGAATGACTCTTCCCTGGTCCCGAGAAGCCAGCAGAAGATTTGTATCTTCTTTCCGTAACCTTGAAGTATCCTTCTCTTGCCACCCTCTTCCCTATGTTCTACTCCAGGGATCAGCTTGGGTAAAGCATAGCTCTTTCTCTAAATTTTCAGGCTCTCTTGTATCTACTGAATTCATTTATCCAACAACATATTTTGAATAGGGTCTACTGTATGCCAGGCACTCTGCAAGGTCTAAGGGCTGAAAAGATAAAAAAGATAAATACAGATGTCCCTGCCTCTGTATTTAAAAGTCTTGATAGGTATCAACATGTAAACTGATTTACATATCACTAAAACACAGTAATTTTTTTCCGTCACTCTCATATTATTAGAGTAATACCTGGCCAATTGTGAGCACTTGAAAATACTTGATGAATAAATACTTGAATAAATAGATACATTTGATGGGCCGGATCCCTCAAGTATGTTAACTGATCTTGGATTTTCCTTTTTAAAAGAGACTTGGGGTGTGGGAGGGTTTCCTTATTCCTTTCTACTCTTAAAATCACATTATTATTCTTCCTCAATACAAATTGAACATATAATTGTAAAAATATTAGATTCCACATCTAAATGTAAGGAAAGACTAAATAAGAACATTAAGATGATCTAAAATATTACCACCCAGCCCTAATTACAATTCACATTTTGGTGTGTATACCTCCAGAGAGAGAGAGAAAGAGAGAAAACTATATAATTCTCTCACTGAATATAGATATAAATATTGACATCAATGTAGAGATAGATGCTGTGTATGCTTTTTTGATACTTAGTTTTTCACTTGTATATATCTTGAGTATTTTTCTGTCTTTATATACTTTTCATATTTAATAATTGTACACTTCTCTACAATCATGATGGCCTTTAATTTATTTAACTAAGTCCTTATCATTGGAAATGTAATTTGTTCCATAAAAAATGTTTGCAGTTATTAAAAAATACTGCAGTAAATGCAGCTTAATTAATTTTATACATATTAGTATATTTATAGAATATGTGAAAATGTTTTTTAAAAGAATGGTTTGAGGCCTTTGGTTGATATTGACAGTTTACATTTCTACTAGCCATGTATGAAAGAGTTTAGTTCCTGCATTTCCAATAAAGCTGTCTTACCATAAAAAACAGACAAAAGCCAAAATTTACCAGTAAGCAGAAAATGGCATCTTTGAAATTAAGTTATATTCTTTGGTAACTAATGAAGATGATAACTTTTCACATATTCATAGGCTATTTATATTCCCTTTTTGGAGCACCCACATTATTCTAAGGGAGTATCTGGGTCTTCCTTCCCATTGCCCTCTTCCTGCCGCTCTGCCCAGCAGACATACCCAAAAACCCTTCCTTCTCACTCACACCTTGGGTAGAAGGTTAAAGGAATGACAGGTGGACCCTGTTCCACTGCTACTACAGTAAGACCACGAGGCCTACTCCTATGGGTGGGAAATATCATCTGCTGCCCACAGACCGCCTGGTACCCATTGAGGTTGATTCAACTGACATCTAAACCACAAAGCTCCCGACTCAGTTGGATCAAGTTTTATGACAGGATGAAAGAGCAGGCTTTTGGAACCCATCTTTTGGCACAAGCATCCTTTATCGGAAGGGCCAAAATGTGGGTGGTGGTGACCAGCTGTTTCTCTTTCAGAGCAAAGGAAGTGAGATCAAATTATAATAGAAGGGACATCAGTTAGACAAAAGAAGGAACTGATTGCCAAGGAAGTGTGTGGAGTGCTTGCTGCACCTAAGGGAATCTTTGATGAGGGTGAGATATCTGTGGTTTAATTGGATCCCTGCCTGAGTGTAGAGGATGGGTCTTAGCCTGGGCCTAAGGTGATAAGCTCTGGCTTAGCTCATGAGCACTCTGGCTTCCTGCATGCCTACCACCACCTGACAGCTTGTGGATCTTTCTTGGGACTATGACTTTAGAGATATTGCATCCTTTAGGTATCTCCACCCCATCTTAGAATTAACAATATAATCTGAGGTTAGGTTTCCACATCCAAGAAAAAACAGAAGTGAAGGAAGTTATATCATTAGAGGCTGAGTATTTTTCAGGCTCCGGGCTACATGCTTTAAAGACTTTCTAAAATTTTTATGATAGCAACCCTGGCCGGTATAAATCAGTGTGATAGTTGGTTGAACCTATGCACCAAAGGTTCAATTCCCAATCAGAGCACATACCCAGGCCGTGGGTTCGATCCCTGGTTGGGGCACGTACAGGAGGCAACCAATCAATGTTTCTCTCTCACATTGATGTTTCTCTTTCCTTCTCCCTTCCCCTCTCTCTAAAAATCAATAAAAATCTTCAAAAAAAAATCTTTATGATTACAGATTAGGAAGCTGAGGCACAAAGAGGTATGACTGGCCCAAGGTCACAAACTAAATGGCAGAGCTGATATTCACACCCAGACGTGTTTTAGCTCCAACATTTCTCTCCATTGAATCATATTACTGTGGAAGTAACTTCACTGCAGGAAGTGAAGGTATTTACGCGTCTAAACTACTTACACTGAAAAATTACTAGCCAGTTACCTTGGCCATCTTAGTCTTTCTGGAGTCTAAGTACTTTCCTAATCCAGGGGAGCAGACCCTGAATGGGTCTCCCAAAGCTGGATTCTCCATGGTTCCATTATCTTTTGGTTTCTCAGCCCAAACCATCCTTTGTATTCTTTCTTCTACTTAGCTTAACACGATGGATGGTAGGGACTACATAGGGGTGGGAGACACAGATGGGCAATAAAAGATGGAAAGTGAAGTTGCAACTCTCCCATTTACTAGCTGGATCACTTTGGGCAAGTTAGTAAATTTCTCTGTGCCTCCATTTCTTCATCTGTAAAATGGGGATAAAAATAGCATCTTTCTCACAGTTTGGGTATAAATATTAAATAATTAACAGGTTTAACTATTTAGAAAAATGCTTAGAATAATAAGTTCTAAGGTGATGCTAGCTTTCATTATTTAGGTGGAAATCAGGATGTGTACATTTGGAAAAAAACCAGTATGCCTGATTGGCCCTCCTTTGCTCACTCCCTCTCTCCTCCCTCCCTTCTTCTCTCCCTTTCCTTCCAGTTTCCTCCACCTCAATACACATTCAATGAAAGCCCACTACATGCCAGACACCACATTTTGTTATGCATTGCAATACGTGCTTTGATTTCATTATATTCTAACTCTAGTACAGTACTATCTATTCTATCCTGCTAGAGACAGATAGGAAGAGTGCACCAGTGTGAACCACAGCTCTTCTGCTAAAGTCTGAAGACATTAAGAAAGATGAATTAACCAGAATGTCAGAAATATAAGAAATCTTAGGTACTGTCTTAGACTGAGCTTTTTATGTCATCATAACTGAGAAAACTGAGCCATTAGATGATAAGTGTCAATGCCCCATAGCTAATTAACCCAAGAGTTAGGACTCAAACTTGTGATTTCTGGGTGTCTCATAATCTCTCTCCATAAGTGCTCCTACTTTTTCTAACCAATAGCCTGGGAAGAATGCTGTGGGGGAATGAGTCACTGATAGACCATATACTGTCTCAGCATTTTGCATGGTACATTGCATGTCAAATGTGTTTCTGCTCAGCCTTTCTTCCCTTCTCACAAAATTGTACTTACTAATAAGGTTACCAGGGATGGGGTTAAGGGAGGTGCACTGTACCTAGTACCAACAAAATCCAACCTCCAACCTCCAGCCATCACATCTGGCTTGCAGGTATCTGCTGTGCCCTCTGAGATGCTGCTTTGTATGGGAGTGGAGATCTCTTGTCAAATGGCCCCAGCTGTCCTTGGAGATGCTGGGCATGTGGGACTAAAGAAAAAGGCCTGGTCTCCAACCTCCGCCTGTCTCCAGGGTGCTTTTTCTCCATGCCCCTTACTCTTCATGGCCTGTTGACTTACAGGCAAACCTAAAGCTATTTACTTGGGACAATTTCCCCAGCTCCGATACTGGTTAGTTGTGTCACCTTCAACAAGTCATTATCCTCTCTAGGTTTCAGTTGTCATTTGCAGTAACTGGATATATTCCCCCATCCCTCCCAGCTCTGAAATCATGTGAAGTTCATTTCTCAGTATCTATTAACCACCCACCTGTGTCCAGTACTCTGCTAGGGAATTTAAGTAGAGCTTTCTAACATTTTTTTTATAGAATGGCACACATATACAATTATTTTCACAGCTCACCAGAATGAACAAATGAGGCTACCTGCAAGATGAGGCCATTTGAAGCACTATATTCCATTCAGTGGCTCCAAGAACCATCTTGGGACATCTCATAGACCAGTGCAGACATGAATCAAGAGGCACTACATGGAGTCCAGAGGTTCTCTGTGTTGTCTTGTCAACTAGGAGTTTACATTCTCCTTGGGGAAGTGTGACACTCAGAATAGCATTGGACAGCTAATGCAACCCTTGAGTAAGTGCTGCATGGTGTGGCTAGACCAGAGGATTACAGTAACTCAGGGATGGGGAAGATCTGCATGGTGAAGGGGTCTGGCAGCTTCTTAGAGGAACAGCATTGACTTACAAATGACAGACTTGGACTTTGTTAACATCGAGGCAGGTAACAGAGCTGCAGAGGACAGACCCATCTACTGAGAAGTAGAAGCCCCGGATTCTAGTTCTGACCCCATTTCTGAATCACTGTATGGCAAACAGGTTGTCAGCTCTCTATGTGTCTCTCTTTTTCTCTATTAATGGTGCCTGCAGGACCTTCCAAGGCAACTTCAAAGGCTGCCATGAGGTTCAAGTAGAGAGTGAATGTAAAGATAATTGTCAGGAATGAAGTGTCACATTAATGTTGGGGGTTAGTATTAGCCATAGATCAGGAAAGCCAATGGAAGCTTCATGATCATAGAGGTTTCCCCCCCATGTTCTCATTAATGGATGCCAAATGCTCAGAACAGTGTCTGACTCAGAGCAGGGACTTTACAAATCATTATTGGATGAAAGAGAAAGGGGTGACTTGACTGACTTCTAGGCTAACTGGGACTCAGGAGCTACTGTGATCAGCTATTCCCACTGGAAACAGAATGAGGTGATGAGGTGTCATGAGACAGGCAAGAAATAATCCAGCATGAGACTACTGAGAAGGGGCACAGATAGTCATGAAAGAACATGGAAGCACCAGCTCCTCAAGACACATCCTGCAGGTTTCCTGGGGGAGGAGCTGATGTCCACTTCAGGGCAGAAAGAAGGTAGAAGCTATGCAGTGAGGGAGGTGAAAGGGGATATGTGCAGCCCCTTTGACTCTCTATTTCATAAACAAAACTGGATTCTGCAGGGACTGTCTCTGGGTTAGTGGCCTTGGTCCAGCAGCGAATCCTTGGCTTTCCTTGATGACTGCCTGCTTCAGCCACAGGTTCTCTAGAGCAGCGGTCACCAACCTTTCGGACCTCACGGATCACCAGTGGTCCACGGACTACCGGTTGGCGACCACTGCTCTAGAGGACCTGGGGCTTCAATCCCCACCCACCTCCCAGAAGCTAGACACGGACTCTGACTTGGGAGGGAGACTGTAGTGAGCAGGCACTGAGAGTCCTGGGCTCATGTCACCCAGAAAGCATGTTCAAGAAGAGCTTTGAACCTGGATACAATTTAGAACTTTATTTTCCTCTGAATTTTTGATTCTGTTTCTTCCTCCTTTGGTTTAAGATTGCAATAAAACACAAGATTACCTGGAATAAATGCCAGACTAGCTAGACCAGTGGCTCCAAGAGTGTTCAGTGAGAGCCAGAGAGGGCGAGATTAGAGCCAAGAATGAGAGGCAGTGGTGAGGATGAGGTGTCTGCTGGCCTTGCCTCTCCTCAGGGGTCTGACCCTCCTACATGGGGGTGTTCTTTCTGTGGGCGCCTCACTCTCCATATTCCCCAACTCGGCCTGCTCATTCTTCATCAGAGGTGGAGGGTGTGCACTTTCCCCTGGGAAGCTGTGCACCACAGAACAGCATTCTGTTCACCGTTTCCCCAAGCAGTCCATCGAAGGCTCTGAGGCTATGCAGCAGCTCAGTCTCTTTCCAGGGACCCAGAATATGCCTCAAAGCTGCTGCTCTATATTAAGAATGGCTTGCACCTGCCTGGGAGCATGGCTCTCACCTCAGAGGGCCAAGTTAGACTTCCTTAGATCCCATAGAAACTATAGGAAGTCTTCATTGGATTGGGGTCTCAGGAAATGACTGAGACGTGGGTATCTCAAGGGAAGACGAAGGGGATATTAGACATTTACTACTGGACACCTGCTCTTCCTACTCTTTATATTGTCTCCCAACTTTGAAAGGACAGTGTATTATCTCCATTTTACAGAAGAGGAAACTGAGGCCCAGAGAGGTTTATGGACTTGACCAAGACTCCACAGCTGTATGCGGCAGAGCTTTGTCTCTAGGACTGCCTGCCTCCAAAGTCTGTGTTCTTTCTTCTCTGCTGGGAGAAGGGAAGAAAAGGGTCCAGAGTTCACATCCATCCTCGTGCCATTTCTGACACCCTGAGATGACAACAGGGCATACCTGACTGGGCTCCGGGGTGCCATCCTAGGGACTCAGAGCAATTTTCCTCAGAGTCTCACTAGGATTCTGAACCTTGAGGAAAGCACAGCATAGAAAGGGAGGTTCTGATTAGAGTTAGTGAAAAGGGTGAAAGAATTGATGCAAATAAGAACTGAGGGCCAAAGAGATGTAAGGTGGGAATGTTGATTGGGAAAAGGGACTGGCTGCAGATACACAGCCTGTGAGCATTTGAAGGGCCTCTTGAGCAGGGTCAGCAGTTCGTGGTTACAAAATGCTGCAAAATGCCAATTTAGGACAAGGGGGTGTGGTGCAGCTCCCTTCCTGGGAGGCCTGTGAAATTTAAACAGTCCAGTTCCAGGGAATCTAGCTGGAGGCAGAGTATAGAAAAAAAAATGACTTAGGTCTCTTTTCAGGCCTCAAGCCTGGAATTGTGGAATTCTAAGAAACCCATTCGGGAACAGATAGGGAGAAGGGGAGATGGATTTAGCTGCCTAGTTTGTATGGAATGAAGTTGCTATGTGTTCTTCTAATGACATCAGGTGCCCAGACATGACAGCAATAAATTGAGAGGAATATTTATGTAAACAAAAGGAATATAAATAGACGGGAGAGAGTAAACTAAATATAAACTCTTAGTTCAAAGTCACTGTGAGAACAGCCAAGGCTATTTTCAGAGGGGGGTGTGTAAATACATGGGAGGGCTATTTATAGACGAAGGTTGTATGTAAACTCGGACAGTGGCCACTGCTTTCAAGGGTGTGCTGTCCAACTCAAGCTGAAGGGGTCTATTGTTTTCTCATCCCTGCAGGGAAGAAAAGAAAGAGCAAGCCCTGTTTTTCCTCTCCCAACTGCATGCCTATCTGTATACATTCCCACACTCTACACTTTTCTTCTTGACCATCACTCCCTGAATCCCAGGCACTCTTCCAGGCTCCATCAAGGTGTCTTCTGTTGAGGACGCCTTCTTCAGGATCCTGATGCCTGACGCCCAGCCTGTGTTGCCTGTCGTTCCCATCTGCTCTTTTAACACACTGAGCTCATTCACACATAACATTTTTTTTTTGGCCACTTTCTGCCTCTCTGAGTATCCTGTAACCTCCTTGAGGGCAAGGTTGGGACTTAGTCATGAGCTAATAAGCACATAGTAAGTACTCAAATTTGGTTTGTTTAGTTAATCACTGGCATAAAGGAAGTGTGAACTTTAATTGTAGCAGGAAGGGGATTGTTAGACAAAGGGAGATTCCCTCCCCACCCCGCCAATGGTAACATTCTAGGCGGGTGAGCCATACCTGAGGTCATGCTCAGAGGTAGGGGGATGGCAGCAATAAGCTCTCAAATCCTGCCCTCAAATTCTGTCCTGCCCTCTTGGGAGTTTTGCCCATCTTTCAGAGAAGATCTCAGTGATCATTGGATTATGAATTTCATCCATGTTTCCTCTGCTTCCCTATGATTCCATATAGGATATCCTTTTTGGCTATTCCCAGAGCACAGAGCTATGGATTTGGTCCACAGTGAGAATTATGGACAAGGGAGGAAATCCCTGCTCTTTGGGGTCTTTCTTTAGCATGTCTCCCAGAAGAGGGCAGCATCTCCCTAAGGTTTCTTTCACCAGTGGTACAGCCCTTTCCAGCCCTCTTAAAGGGAGCAGCAGATTATGTGGTAGCCAGAGAACTGTTCTTAGTCCCTGCCATTCAGATTTAATGGGGTGGAGAGGAGGGATAGGAAAAAGGTGGCTTTCACACTGGGGAACAACTTTTTTCAGAATTTCTTTTGTCCACAGTGGCCTGATGATCCCATCAAAAAGCATCAGAGGGCTCAGGTCCTCTGGGTTTAGGAACCTAGCAGAGCTTTTGTGCCTGAAGCCTGAGAGGTGCTAGATAAGAAGAGTCAGGGGTTGTAGAGAAAGGGCCACCTGGGTGGAAAATCCCACCGTGCCCTTCCCTAATCTGACTGGGCGACAAGAGAGCACAGAGCTGATCTGAGGGAGACCACAGTGGGCAGTACCTTGTTTAGTCCCCAACTGGTGAGAGCTGGGACTAGCATGGAGATCTGCTACTGTCTGTCAAGTGCTCTCTCCCTACCACTCAGGACTGCCAAGGTCACGGGTAGTGTCAGAATTTCATTCCCAACACTCAGTCTCACAGTAGGTACCAGTTGTCACCAATCAGAGGTCTTGTAGGGTCTCGGCATTCACTTGTCTTTATCTTCCAGTTGAACAACCGGGAGGGCAGATGGGGAGGCCTCATGGGTGGACAGTCGCATCCTGGGTCAGGTGGTAAACGGTCACTGAAGCAGGGAGGAGAGAAGGCAGGGTATGGACAGTAGGCGTGTGGCTTCCTGGTGTGTATTCCTGAACTCTCATCTTCCTCTAACTCTGTCCATTCTGAATGTCTGTTATCTGCAGGGTGGCATATTTACTGGAATCAAAAGAGCAGGCAGATAGAAGTATATTTCAAGTTTGAACCCTGTTGTTCTTATCCAAAGAATTTGAAGTTGGTATGAGAAACATCAGGAAGAGGGAAGGTGAAGAAAATGAGGTAGATGAGACCTGCATGGGATATTGGGGGCAGGTGTTGAGGGTGAGGGGTGAATGGGTGAAATTGTCCAATGTGACTGAATGGCCCCACTTGGTGACACCCTTTCAAACTAACCTTGATTCTCTAACTTTGTCCTTACTCCCAGGAAAATGGGACCAACTTAAGAAAGCATTGCATTAGTGTGGGAAAAGGCCTCTCTCTCAGTGATGCCCTGACCTGGTTGAACCTTAGGCCAGCCTCACTGCACACTAACCTGGGTGGCACATTTGCAGTGTGTGCTGGGCAAGTGAGGGGTTGCATCCATCTCCTTTCCTTCCCTCTCTCGGCACCTTCTGGCTGGAGGCCTCTGTGTGTGCTGGGAAATCATCACAGTTGCTTCCAAGCCCCAGTAGGCGACCTGTGCTCCCAGATTACGTCTTGATACACATTTGCCTTCCATTGCTCTTCCGATCAGCATTCACTCTGCATTTTCTGGTCTTTGTGGTTTGTCAGCCCCATAACATTGCTTTAGCTTAGTTGGCGTGTGTGTGAGGATGAATTACGAGAGTTAAAAGCTCCCTGCCTCTGGCATGCTGGAACAGTTCCCTGAATGTGGGTCTGTTGCAAACTGCTGTCATCGCAACTTATATAAAAAACATCTCTTGCCCCCAGGACATGACTGGGTTTGAAAGCATTTCTGCCCTGTGCTGCTTGTGCAGATATGTGGGAGAGAGATTCTTCCATTTCTGTTCAGTTTTTGGAGAGGGATTCTTAGCAATTCTTCCATATGTATGAGCTTCATCTTCCCAGTCTGATTGTGGAAAAAGCCTCAGCGCTGCTGTGGAATAAGCTCTAGTCTCAGTTCTCTTGCCAATCTACTGGATGACCTTGCACAAGTCACTGCCATTTTTAAACCCCGAATCTCACCGGTCTCGTATTTTCTCTTTGGAAACAGAAAAAAGAGTTTTTCTGCCAGTAGACTGAGAAAAGTCATCTCAAGTATAAGCCGAATGGGATCAGAGAATTAAGGAAGCACGTGCCAATGGAGGTTATTGAGTCAACAGACAAGTGTTGCCATATTGGATGTACATCTGCCTATGTTTAAATCTTCATCTGAGAAAGGGGTGAAGGGTTGAAAAGCATTTAAAATCAGCAAAGATGGGAAGTGAGATAACAGCTTAGGACCTCTGGGACAGGACATACCACTGCTGGCCCTCGTGAGGACAGCTGCTCCGACAGCCGTGCCCTCCTGAATATGCCGTGGGTCTCAGCCTGGCAGCAGGGTCCCTGTCTGTGCCTGGTACCCAATAAGGACTTTGTAAATATTTGGGAAGTGAGTAGACAAGTGACTGTCCCTGGTTTGGGCTGGTGCCATTTGGAGGGCATCCAGAATGCAGGGAGGGAGAGGTGGGCAAGAGGGACATTACTACTGCTGCTGACTGATGGTTAGGAAACACTTACTGAGAGCCCAGTCATTTGGGAAGCCCCATGCTTAAGTCTTGCAGGGACACCACAACCCAGGATGGAGTGCCTACTCCAATGGCATGGGCAGAGACGTAAACCCAAAGAGGCAGCCAGAGGGATGGAAGGGGCATAGCTTCTGCAAGTTATTGCTGAATAAGACCGAAGGCTCATATTCAAGATAGACCATAAACATGTACAAAGGAAAATTCTGCCACTGCCTCCTTCTCTTCCATTAGACTCTCCTGGGATGCCCTTTTATATATTTACTAGAGGCCTGGTGCACGAATTCATGCACTGGTAGGGACCTCAGGCCTGGTCAGTGATCAGGGCCTATCTGTGGGGCAATTAGGGGAGAGGGTCCCCCGCTGGCACCCAACTTGGCTGGCCTAGTGCCACCCACTCGCCGGCCCCGCCTCCCGCTGCTGCTGGTCACCTCCCTCTGCGGGGTGACTGGTAGGGTGATGGGGGGGGGCCTGCTGGCACCCACCTTGGCTGGCCTGGGGCCTGTGGGCTGGGGGCAGCTCCTGCGTTGAACATCTGCCCCCTGGTGGTCATTGCACATCACAGCGACCGGTTATTCCACCGTTCAGTTGATTTGCATATTAGGCTTTTATTATATAGGATTTCCCTTGAAATAGCTTGCATACATTGTTTAAAAATTAAAATATAGCAGGAATGATTTTTGCAGGGGTATACAGATCTATGCACTTTAACATGTATATAGAATCATGTAACTGCCACTATAATCAGAATGCAGGACAGTTCCCTAACCCCAAAACACACCCTTATGCTACCCCTTTGTAGTCACATTGTTTTCAGTCTGGGTGACTTTTATTCCTTTTTTCTTACTTGTACTAGTTAAGAATTCCAGTATGATGCTGAATAGGAGGGATGAGAATGGACATCTTTGCCTCATTCCTGACCTTAGATAGGAAGTGATCTATCTTTTAACATTATACTTTTAACATTAAGTATAATGTTAGCTATTGACTTTTGTGTAGATGTTTCTTATCAAGTGAGACAGTTCCCTGATGCTCCTATGTTGCTGAGAGTTTGTGTTAGGAATAGATATTGAATTTTGTCGCATGCTTTTTCTGTATCAATTGATACTATCTTCTGTGTTTTCCCCCCTTCAGACATTAATATAATGTATTATATTGATTGATTTTGAATATTGCATTCCAGGGATAAGCCCAATTTTATCATGGTGAATTGTTCTTTTTATACCCATGATCATTTTAAACCTTATTTTGGCTGATGATATACTCTCTGTGACCTGCCCAGAAGGTTGGCTCTTAAAGGTGTCTCTTGCCCTCCTAGGCATCAGAGATGATTGGACTGAGAGTTTCCTGAGGCCACTTTTTAGAGGGTGGGACAGTGTGATATACACATGGCCAAGCCGAGAGGTTCCTGTAGTATAACAGAAGAATCTTGGTCATTTCTATGACTTCTGTACTATTTCCATTTATTCTTAGGGAAACATCATTTGCCCCATTTCATTTCCAAGAGAGATTTGGTATGATTTTAAGTTCCAAATGACTAATCTAATAGATGGATCTATACCCATTTACTCAATTCTTTCAATAAACATTTATTGAGATTCCATTATGTATCAGGCACTCTGTTCAATGCTGGGGATGCTATGATAAGTAAAAATATACTCCCCATTTCATGGAACTTAAGTTTGGCAGGGGAACCAGACATGAATTAAGAGGCAAGAGCACTGCTAAACCATTTTATGGTCATATGTCATTTCTCTACATCAGAGTTCTAAGTTAAGAATCATGTTATATTACAATCTCATATCTATCCTGACTTTTAAGACCACATATAGGCTAGGGATTTAACTCATGCTTGCTACTACATATTATATTGGGACTTCAATTACTGGCTGACTCAATGATAAATTATGGTAAGGATGATGACTCCATGACTGCATGAGACAGACCCATTTTTATGTTTCCCCTCCTCTTACAGAATGTTTTCAGTCGAGAGGATACTCTAGGAGTAAAAAGACCATTTATCTTGAGAAACTGCAAGAAATGGGGTAAGGGTAGGGAGGTAGGAGTAGGGCAGAAGAGAGGGAAGTTTTCACTCTAGTTGCACTCTGGAAATTCCAGTTTCTCCCACTTATTTATACTAGGACCCCCAGTTCACCAAGTGAAGGAGGATAAGTGGGAAGAGAGTAAGGCAGAAAATATAGTGAAGCTGTAACTTGGGAAAGAAGAATTGCTGATGCATCTCTGGCTTTTTAACACAACGTAGAAGGCAAGCTAAGTGAGGTATGAGGGTCTTTGACTTTCCATGGGGGCAGTAGATATTTTAAATCTTGTGACTAGACACATTCTTAGAGATGTCCAACCCTCTCATTTTAATAATTAGGAAATTGAGACTCCAAAGAGGGAACACAACTTTACCATAGAGTCATCTAACTAGTTAGTAGCTGAACTGGCATTCAAACTCAAGACTTACTTTCAGAAGTGTTCTTTCATCTTTACCTCCCATTGATGGAGATTGAAATCCAAAAGTAGGGATCTACACTAATAAAGGAGAAACATGCAAATTGGTGTCACTCCGCTATGCCCACCAGCCAATCAGAGTGATTATGCAAATTAACCCAACAAAGATGGCGGTTAATTTGCATATGCAGGCTTGGAGCGAAGACTGAAGACAGCATAGAAGGAAGCCAAGTACTGCAGAAGGGAGCGAAGCGGCAGAGAAAGGAGGGATATGAGGCAGCGGAGACAGGAGGGAGCGAAGCTGCTTTGCTCCAGCCTCAGGAAGCCCTATTCTTGCAGGAATCTTCCTGCAACAGGCCTCTAGTCCTATCTAATAAAAGAGAAACATAGTAATTAGCCGTACCTCTGCTACCCTTCCCATTGGCTAATCAGGGCGATATGCAAATTAACTGCAAATTAACTGCCAAGGTGGCAGCCGGCAGCCAGGCAGCTTGAAGCGAACATGAGGCTTGCTTGCTTCAGTGATGGAGGAAGCTAACGTTCCCCGCCTGCTGCTGCCGGCCTCTGAGCTTGCAGTTTGAAACATTGTTACAAATATAGAAGCTAAACAAAACCCCAGAAACCTGCTTTCAGCCAGCCGGGATCTCAGAGCTGGAGTTGAAACAGTGTTTCGATTATAGAACCCAAACAAACCAGATACCTGCTTTCAGCAGCCGAGGCCTCAGAGCTGGAGCTAAGCCTCAGAGCTAAAGCTGGCCCAGAATAAAAAAGAAAAAAAAAGAAAAAAAGGAGCGGTTGGGAGCTTCAGTCGCCTGCCAGCCTGAAAACAGCCCTCAGCCCCTCACCCAGACTGGCCAGGAACCCCAGTGGGGACCCCCACCCTGAAGGGGGTGTGACCAGCTGCAAACAGCCATCATCCCCTCACCCAGGCTGGCCAGGCAGCCCCAGTGGGGACCCCCACCCTGAAGGGGGTGTGACCAGCTGCAAACAGCCATCAGCCCCTCACCCAGGCTGGCTAGGCACCCAAGAGGGACCCCCACCCTGATCCAGGACACCCTTCAGGGCAAACCAGCCGGCCCCCGCCCGAGCACCAGGCCTCTATCCTATAAGGATAGGGTAAAGGGTAATATGCCTCCCAGCACTGGGATCAGCGTGACAGGGGGCAGTGCCCAAACCCCCTGATCGCCCTGCGGCTCTGTGTGTGACAGGGGGCGGGGCCACAACCTCTCTATCCGCCCTGCTCTGTGCCTGATAGGGGGGAGCTCCCCAACCCCCTGATCACCCTGTGGCTCTGTGTGTGACAGGGTGCGGTGCCCCAACCCCCCTGATGGGCCCTGCTCTGTGCGTGACAGGGGGAGAGCTCCCCAACCCCCCTGATGAGCCCTGCTCTGTGCGTGACAGGGGGGAGCTCCCCAACCCCCTGATCGACCCTGCTCTGTGCGTGACAGGGGGCGGTGCCCCAACCCCCCAATCGGCCCTACCCTGAGCATGACTGAGGGTGGCATCGCAACCTCCCGATCTGCCCTGCTCTGTGCATGACAGGGGGCGGCGCCCCAACTCCCTAATGGGCCCTGCTCTGAGCCTGACCGGGGGCTGCACCTAGGGATTGGACCTGCCCTCTGCCACCTGGGAGCAGGCCTAAGCCAGCAGGTCGTTATCTCCCGAGGGGTCTCAGACTGCGAGAGGTCACAGGCCGGGCTGAGGGATGCCCCTCCCCCCCGAGTGCACAAATTTTTGTGCACCGGGCCTCTAGTAGTATTATAAAATCACAGAAGCATTGTGATTTCTGGACACAGTGGAGAAAGAACAAAGTTGGAAAAGATAGCCATTCCTAACCTAAAGTTGGAAACTTCACATTGCATACTTATTGACAGGATAATTATTGTAACCAACATTAACTTAGTACTTATTATATATCAGGCACTGTTCTACCTGGTTTACCTGTATTAAATGATTCAGTCCTTTCAATGATCCTATGAAATAGCTGCCAGTATTATTTCCAGTTTATAAATATAAAGACTAAGGCACAGGGAGGTTAAGTAAGCTGCCGAAGGTTGCGCAGTCAATAAATGGCAAAAATAGAATTCAAATCTAGGTAATCTAATTTCAGAGCTAGCTACTTAATCATTTACTAAAATTTTTTGATATAGAGGGTACCAAATCAGGTGCTCGTATCCTAATTCCTCACACAAAGAATTCCATAGTTGCTAGAACCAAATTGATTGCCACCTCCAGCCACATGGTACCTGTACATCAGAAAACTTGAGCATCCTGTCTCTGTGGTAGGGTTCAGAACAAAAAGCCTGTGTGCTGTCTTTGAAAGGAAAAATTCTGGTTGCTTTAAAAACCACTCCTGCTGAAAAGAAAGCTGACCACTGACCCCAATTACCAGTGTTTCCTTCTCCCACTTACTCTACTGCCCTTGGCAATGTGCCAGCATCTATAAAGCATGCTCACTCTCTTATAATTCTTTTCTGCCATTGTTAGCCTTCTGGGTATTACACAGTGCCCATAAAGCATATTAAATTAATTTTTGCTGCCTCACTTGACATTTATATTTGAGAAGCAACTCTGTGATGGGGCAGAGAGGCTGTCTGGAGAAATGCTAAGTTAATATCGAGTTGAGAGATGGGTACTAGCTGCTTTTGATTATATAGGATATGTGCCTTTTCAATTGTCTGATCATTACTGCCTGCAGTCAATTGGGATGGAAACTAACTGACCTCTCTAGGAATTAGAGGATGGTTCATCAGGAGGCTTTCTTCAAAGCGGATAGACTTGGAGGATTTTCCACCTGTTTTCTATGCCCATGTCCCTGTTGAATTTTCTGATCAAAATATCTAAGTAGGTTCCTTCACATTCCCTTCAAGATTTATGGAAAATAGGAGGGATGGTGACCTAAAGGAGGAGCATCCCTCACATCCACTTTTGCCAGGTATTATGTTGTGCTTCCCACAGCCACCAGCTTGATTTTATTTTGTAGAGATCATTGTTGTTGGTTTGTGCCTTTTGAACTCCTCTAAGTGATAGGAATGGTTATGGGATAATATGGAAGTAGGAGAGGTAGAGAGACATACTTTGGAATAGTCTCCACAGACAGTTGACACAGCTGTAATACTTCCCATTTCCACTTTTCTACACCTTAAAGTATTTCTACATGTTATTTGTACACCTATTTACCAAACATTCATTAAATGCCTACTGTGTACCAGATTCAGTAGATGTCCAAAGGCATAGATGATACAGTAATAATAAAAACAAACAAAAGAAGTTTGCCCTCATGAACTAAACATATAGTGGAGGGGAGATCTGGGGGGAAAAAGAGGAACATCTGTAATAATCTGAACAATAAAGATTTATTAATAATAATAAAAAAGAAAGAAATGGGCCGGGTATCAGTCTCGCATTGAGGATGGGAAATATTATCACTTTATAGTGATAAACATAGTTATCTCAAATGCTTCTCATGATGATCAGTCAGGGAGATTAGACCAAGATCCATCAGTCTCATTTATGATTGAGGTGAAGAAACCAAGGCTCAGAGACGTTAAATGTCCTGCCTGAGAGAACACAGCTAGATAGTGGCAGAGCCCTGGAGAGCCCAGACCACCTTTGCCTGTTACTCTTTCTCCTGTACCATTCCGCCTGAACCTACACAATGAAGACTGTCTAGATAGAACCTCATGAACTCATGTCAGCCATCACCCTCAATTTCCTATTCTCCATTAACGCCTCTTAGAGCAGTGGTTTTCAACCTTCCTAATGCCGCGACCCTTTAATACAGTTCCTCATGTTGTGGTGACCCCCAGCCATAAAATTATTTTCGTTGCTACTTCATAACTGTAATTTTGCTACTGTTCTGAATCGTAATGTAAATATCTGATATGCAGGATGTATTTTCTCTCTCTCTTTTTTTTTAAATGTGGAACGCGTCACAGGATTTGCTGGACAGCCTTACGCAGGGGCCATGCAAATCTCTCTTCTCTGTATCATTCCAATTTAGTATATGTGCTGCCGAAGCCAACACTGCAGGATGTATTTTCATTGTTACAAATTGAACATAATTAAAGCATAGTGATTAATCACAAAAATAACATGTAATTATATATGTGTTTTCCGATGGTCTTAGGTGACCCCTGTGAAAGGGTCGTTCGACCCCCAAAGGGGTCGAGACCCACAGGTTGAGAACCGCTGTCTTAGAGAAACCACATGCTGAGAGAAGCAGATTCTGCAAGTTCCTGAGGCTACTATCCATTTTATTGAATCATAGTTCTCATTTTCTTCAAGTTCTATTGTGTCTTTAAATTCATTTTTACAAGATTGATCATTTCTATCCGCCTGAAATGAGGCATTTTCGATGGACCTGAAGACAACCCCCAAAACTCCTCATCTCTAGAACCTTGGACAAACTTCTAAATCCATTCCTGAATTGTTTTGTCTCAGTTAACAAGCAAAATATAGTGAGAGATTAATCATTTCCCCCCATTTTTAGTTTCTCTTACATAATTAAGATGAGGGCTTTATTTATTGAACCCAAATTTGATGGCTAAAACAAGATTTAAGAAGTGACTCGGAGCAGTTGGTAAAGTCATGGGGGTAGGCACCATGATTTGTAGTTAGAATGAGGTTTTGGCAAGCTTCAGTCCACTAAAACAGTCTTTCAAAAAAAAAGAAAAAAAAGAAAAAGGAATAAGAAATGCTTAGAGTAGTTTTATCGTAATAAAATGAGTATGAAATTTGAAGTAAAAACCAGAGTCAGTCTCTGCTCTGCTGTTGACTAGTTATCTTGGACTGGTTGTTTAAAATTTCCTGTGCACTAATCAATTTCAGCTATCAAAAGGCAAGGATAATAGTATCTTCATGGGTTTTTATTAGAGAAAATGATGAAATATTTGTAAAAGGGATTTCTCAACCATAGAATGCCATGTAAATGTTAGTGATTGCTGTTTTACTTAGTATTGTTAGTTGTGGAAGAGAATAAAGGTATGCTGTATGCTACAAACTTGTGGACTATTTTATTACAGTCTGTTTGCAGACTTTATTTTTGTCTTCCACCTCCAGAGTGCTGAAATTGTTTGCCTACGATTCCTCCTTTTCCCATCCTCAATGCGAGACTGATACCCGGCCCATTTTTCTTTTTTTATTATTAATAAATCTTTATTGTTCAGATTATTACAGATGTTCCTCTTTTCCCCCCCATATCTCCCCTACACCTGGTTCCCATACCACCCCATGCCCTTACCCCTGCCACTGTCCTCATCCATAGGTGTAAGATTTTTGTCCAATCTTTTCCCACACCCCCCACACCCCCTTCCTCCCAAGAATTGTCAGTCCACTCCCTTTCTATGCCCCTGCTTCTACTATATTCACCAGTTTATTATGACTTAATTTTTAGGTTTACTTGTTGATAGGTATTCATTTGTTGTCACTTTGTTGTTCATAATTTATATCTTTACCTTTTTTCTTCTTCTTCCTCTTCTTAAAGAATATCCTTTAGCATTTCATATATTCCTGGTTTGGTGGTGATGAACTCCTTAAGCTTTTTCTTGTCTGTGAAGCTCTTTATCTGACCTTCAATTCTACATGATAGCTTTGCTGGGTAGAGTAATCTTGGTTGTAGGTTCTTGCTATTCATCACTTTGAATATTTCTTGCCACTCCCTTCTGGCCTGCATGGTTTCTGTTGAGAAATCAGCTGACAGTCGTATGGGTACTCCCTTGTAGGTAACTAACTGTTTTTCTCTTGCTGCTTTTAAGATTCTCTCTTTGTCTTTAGTCCTTGGCATTTTAATTATGATGTGTCTTGGTGTGGTCCTCTTTGGATTCCTTTTGTTTGGGGTTCTCTTCGCTTCCTGGACTTGTAAGTCTATTTCTTTCATCATGTAGGGGAAGTTTTCTGTCATGATTTCTTCTAATATGCTTTCAGTATCTTGCTCTCTCTTTTCTTCTGGCACCCTGGTAATTCAGATATTGGTACGTTTGAAGTTGTCCCAGAGGCTCCTTACACTATCTTCATATTTTTGGATTCTTTTTTCGTTTTGCTTTTCCGCATGGGTGTTTTTTGCTTCTTCATATTTCAAATCTTTGACTTGATTCTTGGGATCCTCTAGTCTGTTGTTGGATCTCTGTATTTTGTTTTTAATTTCAGTCAGTGTATGTTTAATTTCTGACTGGTCCTTTTCCATTTTTTTGGCATTCTTATTAAGATCCTTGAAGGTCTCACTAGGTTCCTTAGAGGTCTCACTAAGTTCCTCGGCAGTTCATAGAAGATTCTTGAGTAACCTTATAACTGTGGTTTTGAACTCTATGTCCTCCATTAGTTTGCTTTATTCCATTTCTTTCATTTGTGACATGTTTCTTTGTCTCCACATTTTTGGCTGACTGTGAGGACCCCTTGTGTCTATAGTGGAAGAACTGCTGTGCTGGAGACACCCTTATGGAGCAGGACGTGCTTTAGTGGGGCTTTGGTGCTCACTGAGTCTGCTTCTTGAATGTGTCCCTTATGGCTGTGAGGAGTTGAAATCTGGTATCTGACCCGGGGTACCCTGGCTCCTGGATCTCCAAGTCAACCACTGTGTGGGTCCACCCAGCAGGAGCTACAGAGATATCAACAGATTTCTCCTCTTTGGGATTTGGAAGTTTTGGAGTTCTCTGACCCAGCTGCAGTTTGTTGGGTTAGGCTGCAAAAGCGCAGTTGATTCCTTTGCGCCACTGGTACAGCTTGGGTGGGGATGTAAATTGAGTGGGGCAGGGTCTCAGAGAATCACCAGGGCAGAGCAAACAGCAATGGTTGTCGTCAGTATCTCTGAGACTCCTCGTGTCTCCGCGACTCTGACTCCGTGTCTCTGTGTCCCTGAGTGCCGCGCCCCCACAGCAACAATGATCCCTGCAAGCAGCTCTGCGAGAAAGCCACCCTCGCTTTCCAACCCGCTGCAAGACAGTCCAGTTTCTCCCCGTAGGAGTCTGGGTCCCCAGAGTCTCTCCGTAAATGAGTTCAGTGCATTCGAGAGCTTGTCCCCTTCCGATTAAAAAAAACCACACATCCAGTTGCAGCCCGCCAGGCGCACACGCCTTTGTACCTCTGTTCTTGGCACCTCTACACCTCCTAATCAGTCTCAATGAGGTTTTTTCTTTCCTTCTAGTTGTAGAGCTTTCACTAGGCCAGCTTTTCCATGGTTCTGGATGATAGCTGTTTTGTCTTATAGTTGTAGTTTCAATATTGTTGTGGGAGGCAGCATGCACAGGTTTATACCTTATGCCACCATCTTGGTCTCTCCCCCTGCCCCATTTCTCATGCAGGAAAATATTAAGGCTCTAGCAGGTATCTCCATGACAACAGTGATTGTTTTGTTTTACCTGTATCCTCAGTACTGGGAATAGCCTCTTTTTTATAGAAGGTACTCAAGAATATGTATGAAAAGGATGGATAAATCAAAACTAGCCTTAAGACCTATGGGAGAACGATCAGGAAGAATTTTGTAAAAAATAAAAATAAAAAAATGCAATAGTAGAGCCTTTGAATGAAATAGAGGTGTTAAGACCAATGCTACAGGAAACAAGAAAGGTCTTCCCCAGCCAGGGTATTATGGTTTTGGTTCTAAGACAGGGAACCTGTGATGTCTGCTTAATCCCAGTGTCCGCCCAATTTCAGTCTCTATCTGAGGACTCTCTTGCAATCTGAACATCCATGGTCTCATAGGATTCTGGCAAGAACTGCAAGGGCTCTTGGCCTCAAACCTGGCCTCTTTGGCTGTACAGTGAGAAAGCTAAGGTCAAGAGAGAGCCACCCAGAAGCAGAACAGAAACTGGAATCCAGGCCTTCGGATTCCTAGGGAAAGGCCCCCTTTTCTTTCAGAGGAAACATTCCATTACTTGAAAAATAAATGCTTATTATTTACTTGCTATTTTGCCTTACTTTGCCTTGTTCAAGTGTGGAGAAAAAATAAGTTTCTCTCAAAATTTAGTGATGGTCTTGATTATAGGGCAATGCTTGATAGCTTAGAGATTTTACCAAGAAATCATTGGGTTTCCTAACCATAGCTTGGTATAGAATATTACTGAGATAGTCTCCTCATCCAGCCTGTGTGTGTTTTTCCTTCACTCTTGAAATTGTCAAGCTGACATAATTAACTAAGCTGTTAGCTAAATAAATCATTGGATCCTAGTGAGAATTTTTACTGAGATATCATTGCCCCCGCACCATACTGCATGAAGGACTGTCAACACCACACGAGAGATGTATGGCAAGAAATTCTGTTTGGGAGACAGTTCTCTCCTTCTCCTTTAAGCATCAAATATGGCTGGCAGGCTAAAGAACAGATGTCATAGAGTGTATGTGCGAAATCCACCAATTCCTTAGAGACCAAAATACTCTGGTTCAATGGAGCCAGAAAACACGGGGAATGCACATTGATAGCCCAGAGATGGACTTAAGTCATGATGGACCTTAAACAAAACCAAAAGACAGAGTCATCTTATATTTTGGCGGGAAATTCACCCCACACCGGAGTGTTAACCTCCAAACGTCTCTCATATCTTTGACAGTCTGAGATAGATGAATACACTGTTATTATTATTTCTTTTTAAAGAATATTCATTTGTTAGCTTTTTAAGGACAAGGACCTACTCCAACTCTTGGTTCATGTAGCCCTTGGGAGGGCTATGTGGTAAATGCATGCAGTGTTCATCTTTTGCTTTTCATTCCAGCTTCTTGCCAAATAAAGATAAAGATTGACCAAAGATTAACGATGTTTTGAAGGAGAGTCTTATTAACAAGTAAAGCCTTTCTTGAGTCTCAAAACAAAAAGAAACAGAGGCTGAAAAATCAAGACTGGGGTAGTCAGTCTGTTGAGAAATTCAGAATGCCACTGCACCAGCCCTTGGGTGATGGAATGCAGCTCCCGCACTTGGTTTAATTAGAAGCATGGCTAATGGCCAGAAATTCAGAAGGGAGATTAAAGATTCATTAATTAGAGTCATGTTTACACCTCTATTGTCAACTATAATCATTTGTTTAACCCAAGGTCTTCTTAGTTTATTATGATCATTATTGCTTGGCTGGAGTTGTACAGTCATGAATGAGGAATCCATATGTGAGCCTATGTATTCCAGCAGGAATCCAGCCTGCCACTGTGTTTTAATATGAGGCAAGTTTCCCTTAAATATTTGTTTTACCCTTCAGTCATCTTTTATTTTAGAACTATAAACTAGGCCCACTCAATGGGTTCATTAATAACTGCCCCTGTCTACTGACCAGTAATCTTTGAGAAGATCAACAGTAACTGTATCTCATACTCATAAAACATTTTTTAATTTTCCAAGGGCTTTTGGGATCATCAGCTCATATGACAGGATGCTATGAAATCTAATTTGGCCATATTAAAGATGGCATGTTTAAGGCTCGGTAGAGATAAGTAATGGGATTTAGGGAGGTGTGATGGGCAGCAACTCTGCCTCTGCTTTGCTTTTTGTAGTTACCTGGAGGTTTCACTGTGGATTTGGGAGAGAGAGAAAGACAGAGATCTGTCTTTTTGCTTCTGGGGGGCTCTCTTGTTCCCTTGTCTTATGACGGGGCTTGTCATATCATAGGGGGCCATTACTGAGGAAGGCCATGCAGGAGTTTGGGGCAAATGTATTAAAAAACTACATGGGCCACTTCTAAGGCCTGAGCAGCTCCAGCAGCAGGCCCTAGGGATGTACTTCCTTATCTTTCCTACTTTAAAGACGTAAAATTTCATAGATTTCTTCCAGGGAGAATTTTCTTTTTCCATTGAATTGAGCCATCCTTGGTTAGGGCTGTAATGCTCTCACTTGATTCAGCATATTCTGCAGCACCGTACCAAACCAGGATCCAATTTTTTTCATCGTTGGCCAAGTGATCACAGAGAACCTCCCACAGAGGGACTGAGGGAGGGGTGGTAGTGAGGCGGGAGTAATGTCATGCTCAGGAGTGGGAATGATTTGCTCAGACCCTGGTTCTATGTATATAAGCTTCACTTAATGTTGGAGTCTCCTGGGCATGCACAGCCTATTGTCCATCTTGCCTTAGGTCCAGTGTCAAGCTAACAATTACTCGCTTTGCTCATAAACCCCCACATCTTTTCTCAGGGCACTTTTACCCTGCTCAATGGATATATCATCCTTTAGAGAAGACTAAGAAGAAGAGTCATAGTATATATTATTTCAGGGTCCTTCTTTATGGGCACCCAACTTCCTCATTCCAGAAACTCTAGGTTAGTAAATTGTTTAATGTCTGGGGGTTGGTAAGGAGTCATGACTTTTATTGTGGCATCTAAGACCAGCCTCTGTCCACCAGAGCTGGAGTTGAACCACATACCTCTTTTTACTTAAAAAAATAATAATTATGTCTTGTTGAAAGTATTACATATGTCCTCCTTTTTCCCCCATTGATCCCGTCCAGCCAGGCCCTACACCTCACCCCAGGCCCTCAACCCCTTATTGTCTGTGTCCAGGCGTTATGCATATATGCATACAAGGTCTTTGGTTGATTACTTCCAACCCACCCAACCACTCTCTCCCACCTTCCCTCGGAGATTTCCCACTCTCTTCCTGCTTCCATGTCTCTGGATACACTCTGTTCATCAGTTTATTTTGTTACTTAGATTCCACATATGAGTGAGATCATGTGATACTTGTCTTTCTCTGACTGACTTATTTTACTTAGCATGATACTCTCCAGGTCCCTCCATGCTGTCTCAAAGGGTAAGAGATTCTTCTTTTTTACTGCTGCATAGTATTCCATGGTATAAATGTACCACAGCTTTTTTATCCACTCATTTACTAATGGGCACTTGGACTGTTTCCAGATCTTAGCTATTGTAAATTGTGCTGCTATGAACATAGGGGTGCATACATTCTCTCAGATTGGTGTTTTGGGATTCTTATGATATATTCCTAGAAGTGAGATCACTGGGTCAAATGGCAGTTCCATATTTAATTTTTTGAGGACACTCCATGCTGTTTTCCATAATGGCTGTACCAGTCTGCATTCCCACCAGCAGTGTACTAGGGTTCCCTTTTCTCCACACCCTCACCAGCACTTGTCATTTGTTGATTTGTTGATTGTAGCCATTCTTTTTTTTTTAAATAAATATTTATTGTTCAGATTATTACAGTTGCTCCTCTTTTTCCCCCCATAGCTCCCCTTCACCTGGTTCCCACCCCACCCCATGCCCTTACTCCCCCCCATTGTCCTCGAATATAGGTGTAAGATTTTTGTCCAATCTCTTCCTGTACCCTCCACACCTCCTCCCCCCTCCCCGAGAATTGTTAGTCCACTCCCTTTCTATGCCCCTGATTCTATTATATTCACCAGTTTATTCTGTTCTTCAGATTTTTTATTCACTTGATTTTTAGATTCACTTGTTGATAGATGTGTATTTGTTGTTCATAATTTCTATCTTTACCTTTTTCTTCTTCTTCCTCTTCTTAAAGGATACCTTTCAGCATTTCATATAATACTGGTTTGGTGGTGATGAACTCCTTTAGCTTTTTCTTATCTGTGAAGCTTTTTATCCGACCTTTAATTCTGAATGATAGCTTTGCTGGGTAAAGTAATCTTGGTTGTAGGTTCTTGGCATTCATCACTTTGAATATTTCTTGCCACTCCCTTCTGGCCTGCATAGTTTCTATTGAGAAATTAGCTGACAGTCATATGGGTATTCCCTTGTAGGTAACTAACTGTTTTTCTCTTGCTGCTTTTAAGATTCTCTTTTTGTCTTTTGCTCTTGGCATTTTAATTATGATGTGTCTTGGTGTGGTCCTCTTTGGATTCCTTTTGTTTGGGGTTCTATGTGCTTCCTGGACTTGGAAGTCTATTTCTTTCACCAGGTAGGGGAAGTTTTCTGTCATTATTTCTTCAAATAGGTTTTCAATATCTTGCTCTCTCTCTTCTTCTGGCACCTCCATAATTCAGATGTTGGTACGCTTGAAGTTGTCCCAGAGGCTCCTTACACTATCTTCATATTTTTGGATTCTTTTTTCTTTTTGCTTTTCCAGGTGGGTGTTTTTTGCTTCTTTGTATTTCAAATCTTTGACTTTATTCTTGGGATCCTCTCGTCTGCTGTTGGATCTCTATATATTATTCTTTATTTCAGTCAGTGTATGCTTAATTTCTGATTGGTCCTTTTTCATATCCTTGAGGGTCTCACTAAATATCTTGGAGGTTTCTAGAAGATTATTGAGTAACCTTATAAGTGTGGTTTTGAACTCTATATCCAGTACATAGGCATTTACATGTGATACATTTGCAGCATTTTCATCTCTCAAATTATTCAGATTTTTTTCTACAGTATACTAAAGAATTTCTGACATATAAACTTTATTTTACTTGAAGCACCACTTAATTCAGATCTCAATATAGCAACCAAAAACATAATTAGAATCTAGCTCAGCTGTTAAGAATTGCTTGAATTCATAGTAGAGGATAAGTGAACCTATATCAATAAATTCATCCTAATCTAAAAACATCGTCTCTCTTTAATCTCAGACTCTCAGAATCGATTTCTTCACACATTATCTAGCATATATAATATAAATGAGGAAAAGTATGTAAGACTTCTGTTGGATTTGACTTTGTTCTTGATTCTTTGGGATATGTTGGGATCTATTCATAGTTACAGGTTAGAATATAATTATGAGTAATTGGAATGAGACATGAGGGCAATCAACTCATCAAAAGAGTTAAGCTTTCAGGCAAAGCTTAACAGCCTTCTTAGACAAAGGAGGAGGGCACTTCCAAACCCCATACACAGAGGAGGAATCTGCAGATGTCTCTGTAGCTCCTGCTGGGCGGCCCCAGACAGTGGCTGACCTTACACCTCCTTGGAGATGATACCAGATTACAACTCTTCACATCCATAAGAGACACACTCAAGGGGCAGACTCAGTGAGCACCAAAGCCCTACTGAAGCAAGTCCTGCCCCATAAGGATGTATCCTACTCATGGATATAGGGATTATTCCACAAGCTCTAATGCTCCCATATATCCCTATTCAAATTCTCAGCTTCCCAGTCATTCCTAATCAATGCCCTAACTTTCACATAAGGCACTTCAGAAGGTTGTGAATTCAACTATTAAAAACTGGCTGCCCATAGAACAAAACTGTGAAATTGTTTTTATTTGAGCACTGTGCCTACATGATATAAGAGATTCTTTTAATAAGCTCATAAAAAGTCTTTGAGCTTCATCAGGAGTCTTGAGCAGAAAACTTAGAAATTTGATCTTACCATTCTTATTTTTTATGCTACCTAGAAGCAGCAACTCCACTGAGTGTTTCTTTTCTTTTTAAAAAATATTTTTTATTGATTTCAGAGAGGAAGGGAGAGGAAGAGAGAGATAGGAACATCAATGATGTGAGAGAATCACTGATGGGCTGCATCCTGCATGCTGCACACTGGGGATCGAGCCCGCAACCCAGGGGGAATCAAACCATGACCTCCTGGTTCATAGGTCGATGCTCAACCATGAGCCATGCTGGCTGGGCTGCGTGTTTCTTGATTTACTCATATCATCCACACTTTTCCAAAGCAGTGACTACCCCATCTCCCAGGATCTTGGCACCCCCGAGCAACACATTCTAAGTAACTATGGGCAATAATTGAATCATATGTTACAATTCTACAAGGCATGAATTGCCAAATTATTATTACTTAATGTTAGGTAGACTTTTATTGCCTTTTGTCTCAACTGGGCCCAATTCCCCAATTTCACTTCGGATTCCTGGATACCACTGTCTGGTACCAAATTCTGTGCTATGTAGAGTTTTGGTTACAAATAAAAAACCCAACTAAATTTACTTTTAAAATATAACATTTTTAAGAAACACATATTGCTAATAGGGCTGGCTTCATGGATGTGAGACTAGTACAGTCACATAGAGCCCCCTGTTCAGAGAGAGCCTTGGGGTTTAATGTTGTGCAGTCACCATCTTAAAATTCTTAAATTTTTCTTTTAATCATTGTTTTGTAATTGAAGTCCAATAGGACAATGGGGCGGAGTGTCCTGGGCTTGGAGACTGGGCTCACATGCATTGAATGAATGACCAATGAATGTATGCTGAGTGTTCAATCCTTCCGGTAGCTCCTGAGTTAACCTAATCTGGAGGAGCATTGTTTCATGACACATGGAGGCTAAACTAGCCTCCCCAGGGGCACTGCACACTTCTTAACTCAAGGTCCAGTCATGTTCTGCTGCCTCACACCCTTTCCCTCCCTTCTAAGGTAGTCCCCCAAGTGTTGAGAGCACACCCAGGAGGTGGTATCTCCCCAGACACAGAACCTTAAGGTATCAGGTGAACGCTGCCACTCAGAGCATCTCTTAGTGTCCCTCCTCCTCCCTGGCCCCAGAGGTCCCCTCCTCAAATGTGTGTGACAACATGCCCAGCCCACTGGCTCTGTTTTCATTCAGCTTCTGCCTTCTCTCATATTCTCTAATCCCCTTTATCTCCAAACAAATTTGTATGTAGACATCTGACAAACTGGTATAAACCCTGCTTTTTGCTTTCTTCTTTTCTCCTTCAGAGAATTTTCAGGTTGCCACCTTCCTGCATGCCTTTGTGTGTGTGGGGAAGGGTGGGAGTTCAAGTTCCTAGTTGTACTGCAAGTTCTTGCTCTTCTGACAAATCAGGCCATATCCTGTAAGTTAGCCCTGTGAAGGGGATAGGAGGAACATTTGGGGAAATGGGTTAACTTTCCGGCTCTGAGGTTCTGTGTCTGGGATCAGCACCTCCTGCCTGGTAGGAGGGATATTTGTCACCACTTCATAGTCATCAAGCCAAGCTCAGAGATTTTACCTTCCTTATTATGGCTGACTACTTTCTTTTCTTCCCCCTTCTCCCTCCCTCCCTCCCTCCTTCCCTCCCTCCCTCCCTCCCTCCCTCCCACCCTCCCTCCCTCCTTCCTTCCCTTTTTCGGAAACTCAGTATCACTTTTGAGGTGATACCTGGGATATGATTCAATGCCCTAACTCTAGGTTTCCTCTGATTCATACATAGTCCAGTTCCTCATGCTTTTCCTATAAACAGTAACTTTTTGTTAACATAAAGCCTAAATAGCAATTCATCTGGTTACTAACGATTGCAAAAAATATTTATATCTATTTTCACTAAATACAAATACCTAGTGATAGTTGAGTATCTTTCTGACTAAACATCATGACTTCTTATGGGGATTGGAAGCCCAGTGACCTTCATGAAACACTGGGTGTGAGTGAAAAACTAGCTGTCCTGGAGCTCCTGAGCAGGCTTACTCCCTCCTCAGGCTTTGGGAGTGCCTTGGAGTAAAAAGTTACTCCTAGAGTAAGGCTGCTTTCCTTCTTCCTCTCCCCCACCCCATGGGGTCAAACATCCTTACTCAGATTACTCTCATTAGCACCATTATTGTATTTCTCTTACCTGTTGGAAGAACCTAGAGTGCCTGCACCTTTTTTCTTTGCAATATGGGCTGATCTCATTAACAAAGTGAAATCATTCTAGGATGAGAGAGAGAGAGAGAGAGAGAGAGAGAGAGAGAGAGAGAGAGAGAGAGAGAAAGAAGAGAAGAAGAAGAAGAAGAAGAAGAAGAAGAAGAAGAAGAAGAAGAAGAAGAAGAAGAAAATAAAGTCTACACACTCCCAGGGCCCAAACCCCAGAATAATATCCTTTCAATCAAAATTTATTCCCTGGTGGCTGAGCTCTCATATTGCTTGCTCAGCCCATCCTTATGTACATCAAAATATATGGTCTACTCTGTTCAGATTTCTGAAGACTTCTTCTTACCTAATTCTGGCTCCTTGCCAGTGGTAATTCTTAAAGAAACCCACACCCTTTTGTCCTCTGAACACTTAAAAAATGAACAAAGATAACATTAAAAAAAAAGAACATGGTAAAACCAGACCCGTTTATAAGGCAAGTTTCATAGGTATCAGAAAAACTTCAAATAGATCAATGAATTACTCTCTTTTTACTAGATTTTGATGTCTTTAATGTGGCAGGTTTAGGAGTGAAGGGAGCATCTTACTCATTTTTGCTTCCCTAGAATCTAGTACTGGACTCATACTATGTGCATCAATGAACACAAGTTTTTCATTTCCCATTGCTTCCTCTTCTGCTCCTTCTCCTGACTTGATATCCAAGCCAGTCCCAACACCAGCCAATGGCATGAAGGAAGGAAGGGACCAGTTTGAACAGCAGCAATCCCCCTTGTTGCTGGTTTTCTTGAGAAACTAAGGGGCCTGAGGTTTGTTCCCAATTATGATATCAGTGTGGATTAGCTTGTTAAACTTGGGCTCATGTTCAATTTTTAAAAAGTGTTCGGAGGACAAGACAGGTGAGTGTTGTAATGAAGGTGAAAGGTAGACCTATTGGCTATTGTATTTGCCATTACAAAATATCACAGACTGGATGGCATAAGCAACAGACTTTTATTTTCTCCCAGTTCTGGAGGCTAGGAGTTTGAGAGCAAGGTGGTGGCTCATTAAGCTCCCAGTAAGAGCTTTCCTTCTGACTTGAGGGTATTTCATATAAGGCCTTCCCTTGGTGTGTGGGTGCGGAAAGAGACAAAGCAAGCTCTCTGGTGTCTCTTTTATAAGGACATTAATCCTATTGTAGAAGGAATGCACTTTCAAGGCCTCATTTAACTGTAATTACTTCTTTAGAAGCCTCATGTCCAAATTCAGCCATACTGGGGGTTAGAACTTCAACATTTGAATTTTAGGTGGGACACAGACATGTAATCCCTAACACCCTTGGACTCTAGGTATTTTGGTGATGGGGATGACGCGTCTCCAGGAAAGGAGTGTTGATATTTTCTAACTTGCAATTTTGCCTGGAAATTTCAACTCCTTCAGTCACTTATGCCTTTAGAAATTAAATAAAGAATTAGAAAAAAAAGAATAGAGGTGATTTATGAGATTATAAGCCTAATGTCTGATTTTTCTTCCCTGAGTATCTTAGCTTCTTCACATGCCCTGTGAATGCACAGAGTTCCCAGGATTCGGGCAACCACTCCCAATACTATTGCTGGAAGGGCTGAAGCCCAGAGGTCTTGTTCCTGAGAGACCTGCACAGGGACCATCTGGCCACAGCTCTGGTCCTCGGTCACTCTATGGGCAACATGCTGGAGAGGCTGCTTTTTGTTAATATCCTCCAGCTTTTCCAGCCTCTCAACCCTAGTAATGACCCAAGTAGTGACCTACACCCTTTCCATATCCCACCTGCTCTTTCTTCAGTGCTCGTCTTCAGGATAAAACATACTTTACTCTCTCTTGAATCTGGGATCAAGCTATAGTTGATGTTCATTCTCAACACAACACTATAGAAACTTCTGCCAAAAGATTAGTGCTGGCAAAAGAGAGAAAACCTGATTGATTTTCTGGCTTTTGTTCAAGGGTTACTAAATTTTTTGAGTGAGAATTTCTTTTTAACATCAAAATATTTAAACAAGCCCACATAATGGTAGTTTTACTTTTATTTATCCAGGCAATAGATTATAGTTACTGCTCATAAAAATGCCATAGTAGCCCAGGGCTCTGGTTGAACTGGTTGGGAATTTTTGATCTAGAGCAGCGATTTTCAAGGTGTGATTCCTGGACCATCAACTTCAGCATCACTTGGGGAACTTTGTTAAAAATGGGAAATTTTCAAACCCCACCTGGGCCTA